>NC_082713.1:76727680-77040426 GCF_030144855.1 Hypanus sabinus | reverse complement strand
TCTTCTAAACCCTACACTGTTGCACCTTGTACGTGGCACTCTTTGCATGGGGTTTCTCTTTCTCATTTTTACCTTTATACATATTGATCTTCTGTCAATGACCAAACACTGCCCACTGGTCCTGTTATGTGTTCACAGGCTCGTGGGCTCAGTGAGTGGGACAGATTCTACTCACTACTGGTAAGTAAGTTAATGATTTAGTTAGAGGACAAGACCAACATTAAACATCCAGTGAACTCTTCAAATTAAACCCAGTTACAAATACTAACCTATTCAGGCCCCATCTCATTGTATCTCACTTTCACTGTTCCCACGGCATGAGTTCTGACCCAATCCATGGTGACCCAGACAGCATAAAGACTGAGTGCTTTAAGTGTGCCAGATTTATACTCTGCTGGCACCATGACGTCAGCAACAGGCACCGTGGTGCCAGATGGCGGCCAGTGGGCCAATCTACAGCTCATACAAGGGAGTGGCTTACGATGAACAGGGAAGATTGACACTGACTGCAACAATGGCTGAGGAGGACAACACAGAGGTGCTGGACAGGGAAGATTGTTTATGTGCAGATATTTCACATAAATAGCATAGGGAGCATTTTACCTAGTGTGGAAATGTCAAATCCTGCATGGCACAGTTTAGAGTAGAAGGGCTAATCTTGAAGAAGATTTAGAAGGTATGGTTTTAGACAGGGGGAGGAAAGTACCTGTAGTGTGCTGCCAGAGGTGGTGGTGGAAGCAGATATGACAGTGATGTTTAAGTGGGTTTTAGCCAGACACGTGAACAGAAAGAAAATGGAGAAGTATGCAGGCAAGTGAGCTTAGTTAAAGTAGCACCACGGTTGGCACAGACACGGTGGGTGAAAGAGCCTGTTCCTGTGCTGTTCTGTTTCTTTGATGTTCCATTTTGTTCCCTTTCCCTCATTTGTCAGTACCATTTTCATGTTCCTGTGGTAGAGACTCAAGATTTCCTGGATCTCTTCTGCATTTAGAGTAGTCACAGCACGAGCTGCTGGCAATGTTATATTTGATGGCAAGGAAACTTTCAGAACATCCTTATCCTGCAGAATACTGCTTCCGCACCTGTTTCTGGAGTTTGCAGTTAGCATACGAAGCATGTGTGCTGTTGGTGTGTCCCTCCCCTGTTTTTGTTGTGAGGTATTATAGAGAGAGAGAGAGAGATTTGATGGCCAATGAATGTTTACATTTTTTTCTGCAGCTTGTTTACTTTTTACAAGGATAGTCATTGACTCACACAGACATACACAGTTAGAGTCAAGATGGATTCCGTCAATGGAAGACACCTGTGAGTCGGTCGCTGATTTAAACTTTCAGTATCCCAAAGGAGGTGAGTTGAGATCAATTCAGAGTGTTGATAAATGACTCTCACAAGTCCGCTACAACAGGAAGAAGTTTGCAGAGAAGAGAGGAGAGGAAGGTTTGAAACAGAAGAAACCTAGTGACAAAGAGATCACTGTTTGGACACTTCCTTTTCCAAGAAGCCCATGAGGGTGAGTTTGTTTCTACTCGAATATGAAAGTCTGATTGTCACATAGTTAATGTACAGGACTGGGTTCTCTGGTGAAGGGAAACCTTTGTGAATACCATGTGTGTGTTTACTCTTTCATTTAGGTGTGGTACTTCACTGAAGAACAGCACCCTTGTGGTAAATCACTGTTGGAGTTATTTCGTATGTCATGGAACTGGATAAGTGGCTATCACGTTGTGTGTGGTTGGGGTAACCGTGTGGAATGTACCGGTGTGCCAACCCTTGCCTGGATGGTGGTTCCCTTGAAGATGGTCCCCTTTGTGATAAGATACTGTTGTGATAATTCATACGTGGATTCTGTTTCAGTATCCTGTGGCCACCACTTTGGGATGTCCCGTATCTGAATTCCGGTGTAGTACCACTTGTGTTGAAAGGATATTCACTGACGATCACTGTTGGTGATACTTCGTGTGTGGAGTGGAACAACTTTGGAGATAAAACCTACTGCTATTGTTATTTTGTATTGCTTTCGTGGAACCTGTGGAATATCAACGTAATTGCTTTCTCACAATATTTGACCTTTGAATTACAAATACTTGGCATTAATTAACCTGAGCATTTGAACTGAACTTTTCTTACATACCATCGTAACACTGTATCACTTACCACCTAAGCTTGAAGAAGTTTCAGGGGTTTATATATATATGTATATCTGCATAACACCATTAACTCTTGATTTACCTGGTTTAAGTTACTATATTATGCAGTTACTAATAAAATAGTGTTTTGTTAACAGCAAAACCAGACTCCAGGTGTGTTCTATTTTTGCTGATACTTTTACAAGTTTGTGTTTGTGTAACACCAGGCTATGAGTGAAGTAATTAAGTCAAAAAATAAGATGTTGAGTTCTGATAGTTTCTTTATTTTAAGTCAATAAATATATTTTATGAAATGTTCACAAAAGACTGCAGATTAGAAATTTAGAGATAAGGATAAAATGTGTCATGTTTCAGGAGCCCAAACTTTGACATTACTTTCAACAGTGAACAAAGGTGGTTTACAACAGCAGAAGTGACTTCGACTGCAGTCTGATAACTCTTGAAAGACACTTCCCTATTGTGCAGTTGCTCATCTGTTCAATGCTGCAGCTTCCGTTAAACAGTTTCTCCCATACACAAAGCTTTGGTTATGCAAGCAAATGTGGGAGCACTTTGTGCCAAGCTTCACTGAGGCTGCATCTGGTCTGAATCCTCTTATAAATGTTTCCTTGCACAAGGCCAGTAGTACATCTCAGCAATGGCTGTATCATCTCTGGAAGAGAAACAAAAACTTACTGCACATGAATTAAAAATGGGGGACAGTAACAGATCATTCTTATTTGTTCAATGCAATGCCAATTTCCAATGGAAAAAATGGTTTGGAAAAAGGGTTGTATCATACTTATCATACTTCCTCTCTGAAAATGTATAGTCGGTCATGCCCACAAACAATAGGGCAGCGTGTCCGCATGATTAATCAATAGTCAAATTGTTCCAGCTAATTACTAAAGTAAAATCACTTTATTTAAAACAGTAAATTGGTGAATACACTATAGCATACAGGGGATTTAGAACTCAGCAGATCAAGGAGCATGTATGGAAAGGAATAATCAGTCGATGTTTCAGGCTGAGACCCCTCATCAGGACTCTGTCCATTGTGTGTTTTGTTTAAGATTTCCTGCGGCTACAAAATCTCTTGTGCATAACAATGAATAATTTGCCATTTAATCTCAACACTTCAGTTAGTAAACTACCAGACTGTAGTGGGACAACAGAATGAGATACATCCCTACACAGCTCCTTTCATTGCTCAAGTGTCCCAAATGCCAAGCTGGTCCTGTAAAAATGCTATTCCTCCTTTATCAACTTTGTTTTGGATTGTCAACAAATTTGTGTATCCAAGTCTGGGATAGTAACTCATCTGCTGAGATTCTGAAAACTGAGTTGCAAATTGAATTTAAAAACTGTTATAATCCTGAACAGGCCAACTCAAAGCAAGAACTGATGATGAATCTTTGACCTGAAATGATGCAGCATCACCTGCTGAATTTTTCTAGTGTTAAGTTTTTTCTTGAAAGATTTCCAACATCTATAATTTTTAAAATCTCAGTCACTGTTGAGTTGAGTCAAGGGTATTTCAATCAGAGTTGGCTCTGGAACAGTGAAAAATAGCCATCATCAAATATAATCACTGCAATGCAACGTTTGGAGCAATGAACTTTCCATTCCATTTCCTTTAATATTCAGCCCTTGAAAACACAACTGGATCAAGATGATGACATTGCAGAAAAAATCCTGTTAATACATGAACAGAATTGTTTGAGAGTGAATCACGAAAGCTACTGTATAGCTAAAACAGCAGGAAAAGCTTAAAACCGAATGTTGCCAGCATTTTCAAGTCTTATCATGGAATAACAGAATGTAATTTTTAACTTCTCTGAAGTGTGGGGAACTGAGCACATGGACCAAGCAGTTTACTTCCAATTCCCATTCCCATTCCATTATGTTGATCCATGGCTTTCTTTTGTAATGAGATGATTCCAGCCTCAGGGTAGAGGAGAGAAATGTTATATCCTCTCTGGGTACACTTCAACCTGATGGCGTAAATATCAATTTCTCCTTCTGGTGAACAAATTTCTCCCTGTCCCACTTCTTCTATTCCCCATTCTGACAATTAACTTCTTCTCATATGCCAATTACTTCCCCCTGGGTCCCCTCCTCCTTCCCTTTCCCCTATTGTTCACTCTTCTCTCCTATCAGATTCCATCTTCTCCAGCCCTTGACCTTTCCCACCCACCTGCCTTCACCTGTCACCATCCAGCGAGTCGCTTTTCTGACGCCCACCTTTTAATTGTAGCATCTCCCTCTTCCTTCTCAATCCTGAAGAAGGGTCTTGGTCCACTGTTTATTCATTTACATGGAAGCCGCCTGCACTGCTGATTTCCTCTAGCATTCTGTGTGTGTCACTTTAATAATGCAAAGGTCAAGACTACAAATTCAGAAAGACCATTTCAAATCCATTCGCAGCTCTGGAATATAAATTCCATGCATAATCTAGAAAAATGAATAAGCAGAAACAATGACAATAAAAACCATTAAATTTGCAATATATCACCTGGATTACTAATATTCTTCGGGCAAGTAAATTTGACATCTTTACCCAACCTTGTCCTATTGTTACACCAGACCCATGGGAAGTGGTGACTCTTAACTGATTTCTGAAACAGAAGAGTGAATGTGCAAGTTAAACACAGACAGCACACCAGGTGAGATTAAACCTGGAACACTGGAGCAGTGAGGCAGTAGTACTGCCCTGACATCACTGGAAACATTCTCCAATCTGTTTCTGTTACATCAGTGCCTGCGTTTGTGCTGCTTCCTGCATTCATGCTAATCTCAGCAATTTCATCAACTTTATCCCCTCCTTCCACACTGCCGTCAATTTTATTGATCTGTGTCTGATACCTTTCCCCCATCAGACCATTAGACAGAGGAGTGGACAGGCCATTCACCCCATTGCAGCTGTTAAGCCATTCGATCGTGGCTGATTCATTACCCTTCTCAACCCCATTTTCCTGCCTTCTTCCTGTAATGTTTGACGTCCGTAGTTATGCAGAACCCATCAACAAGAAGATGAAGAATAGCCCTTAACTCGGCAGTGGAGTTATCATGGCACCTTTATGACAGTGTTTCTGTAGCAAGTTATTCTTGTTTTTACAAGGCCAAGTTGCTGGCTCAATGCTCAACCCGACTTGGATTTATTATTTACTGCTATATTACTGCTGAGCTGTTTGTTATATCTGCATTTATAGTACTGCATTGTGTAGTTCCTAGTAAACACTATTAGTTTATAGCAATACCAGACTCCTAATGTGTTTTCCATTTCTGCTGGTTCTTTAACCCGATCACAGAGTACGTGACGCCCTCATTCTTTTAAACACCATTGAGTACAGACCAGAGCCATCAAACACTCCTCATATATTAACTGTTTCATTCCCGGATTGTTCTTTGAACTTTCTTCAGATCCTCTCCAATACCTGCAAGTCATTTCTTAGATAAGGGGCAGAAACTGCTCACAATATTCCAAATACAGACTACCCAATGCCTTATAAGCCTTAGTAATACAGCCTTGCTTTTATTTTCTCATCTTCTTGAAATGAATGCTAACTTCACAACCAATATACAACATGTCAAGGGGAACGATAATGCCCTAGCTGATTGCCTCTCACAACCAACCACTAAGGCCATACATGTAGGGGCTGAGCATGCCATCCAAGCTACTGACCTAGAGGACCAGGCTGACCAAACAGCCGTCATGGGCACATAGTTGGCTGACATTATGTTAGTGGGTTTCTCTCTCTCCTGTGCAATATTTCAACAACTGGTTGCCCTTGTCCCATAGAGCTCCCAAACTATTTGTGACTCCATACATGGCCTCTTATATCCAGGCTGGAAGGTTTCACAGAAATTGGTTGCACTAAGGTTTGTGTAGCATGGCCTTAGAAAAGACATATGTAATTGTACTTTAGGTTGTATGGAGTGCCAGCGGGCATAAATTAACCATCGTGTTCAAGCACTGTTGGCTCCTTATGAGATCCCAAGGATGAGGGTTTGACCATGTCAATGTGGACCTAGTTGGTCCTCCTCTACCCATGGTTTCACGCTTCTCCTTATTATTGAGGACCAAGGTTGTCGCTCTAGCCTCCCTCATCAGGATCTCGGTTGTTTGGTATGGCACCCATCTGATATTTCCTCTATTGATTTACAACCTCATTTTATTACTGCAATTTTTGGTATACCAAATGAGGATGGTAACCGGTTTTCCCCTTCAATTAGACGAATGATCGCCTTTGCAACATTAATGGCCAGAAGGTCTATATTACAAAATTGGAAAGAAGTAAATCCTCCTACCACGTTTCAGTGGTTCTCTCAAACTATTTCTTATTTGAGCTTAGAAAAAAATTAGAAGCACTATTTTTGACATCAATTAAATTTGAAGAAACTTGGGGACCGTTCACTCGACATTTTCATATGAATTAATTTGGTCTCTTCCAGAACTTTTCTCTTTTTATTCTTGTTCTGGTATGGAGTTCCGGAGTTCTTGACACTATCATATACATATAAACTGTTATTATTGCCCATGTTAGTTTAGTTTAGGTTTTATTTTTTTTCAATATATATTTTTTTTCTTGCATTTTTAAATTTTTTTTTCTTCTTTTGATGATTATTTTTGTTCTTTTTCATGTATAATTAATATAGGTTAGATTGATTAATGTACTATTTTTTTGCTGATATTTTAATAAGATATTGTTATTCTAATACTAATTTAACTAAGTCTAATGTACTCATAACCTATTCAATATTACGATATGTTTTTTTATATATGAAATTCAATAAAAAGATTGAAAAAGAAAAGAAAGATATTTCCTCTGACTATGGTACCCAATTCATTTGTGATGTCTGGGCTGCGATGGCTGAGAACCTCAGCGTTAGGTTACATCACAGCAAGGCACATCACCTGCAGTCCAATGGCCTATGTCAGCCGATTCATTGCTGCTTCAAGGCTGATCTGAGGACCTCCCCGACTGTTGAGTGCTGGCATGATCATCTCCCGTAAGTCTTGCTGGGGCACAGAACAGCTCCCAAAGAGGACCTGCAGTTGTCCTTGGCTGAGTTTGCATATGGGCAGCCATTACAAGTACCAGGTGATTTTAATCCTGCCACTTGGCCTCTCAGCAGATTTCAACCCTCCTCAGTAAATTTGATTCCATTGTACCTGTTCCTATGTTGCATCATGGTGTACAGCACTCCTGCGTTCCTATTGACCAATGTTCCACCTCATTTATTTTTGTCCACCATGATGCACACCAATATCTACTTCAGCCTGTGTAGGGTAATGTAACTGGTGGAAATGTACACAATTCACAACCACCAGCATTGAGTAGGGGTTTACTTTAAGAGGCTGGCCTGCTGTGATGATGTATTACATGAAGTTCTGTTTCTGTGCTTTTTGTCTTCAGTATTTGCAATACAATGAGTTGTTGTGGTTTTTTCTAAACATAACTCACCTCATGTCATTTTATTTGCCAAAACCTACACTTCCCACAAAGCCCTGATCAGTCCTACACTCACTCTGGTTCTCCTTCTTCACATACAGTATGTGTAGAATGTATTGGGATTTTCCTTAATCCTACTCATCAAGGCCTTCTCATGCCCCCTTCTAAGTGCATTCTTCATCTCCTTCCTAGTTCCCTTGGAATTCTCTGGAGCACAGTCTGATCCTTGCTGCCTAAACCTTGTTTAAACTTCCTGCTTCGTCTTTGCGGGATGTCCACATCTACTGTCAGTCTTGGTTCTTTCACCCTACTGTCCTTTGCCTGTATAAATGAGACAAACCTATCCAGATTTCCTTGCACGTACATCCTAAACATCATTAACATTTCCATTGTGCATTTCCCTGAGTACATCTGTTCCCAGTTTACAATGCCAATTTCCTTCTGAACAGTGTCATAATTTCCCCTCAATTATATACTTTCCTATACTGTCTGTTTCTATCCATCTCATGGCTATGTAAAGGTCAGGCTGTTGTGGTCATTGTCTTCAAAATCCTCACCACCAAGAAATCTGACACCTGACCTGTTTCATTGATCAAGCACCAGATACAGAATGGCAACTCCTCCTGTTGGCCTGTCAGTCTTTTGCACTGAGGAGATGCCAATCAATATTAGAGATGTTGAAATCACCCATGATTACAATCTGGTCATTTTTGCAGATTCCCAAAGTCTGTCCCCCCAACCTGCTTTTCATTGTCCCTGTTGCTACTGGAGGATCTATAGAATAGTCCAATAGAGTGATTGCTCCCTACCTGATTCTGACTTCCACCTACACTGACTCAGTGGACAATCCCTCCACAGTGTCCTGCCTTTCTGCAGTCGTGATACTATCCCTGATTAACAATGTCCTTCTCACACCATTTTTATCTCCCACCCTGATCATGTTGAAACATCTAAACCCCAGACCATTCAGCAGCCATACCTGCTCTTGTGAAAGCCAAGTCTCCATAATAGCCACAATGTTGTAGTTCCATGTACTGATCCATGTTCGAAGTTCATCACCCTCATTACTTGTGGGAATGTAGGAGAATAGGATGACCTTATGGATGTGTTTAAAATTATAAGAGGTATAAATATGGTAAATGGTAATACTCTTTTCCCCAGAGAATGCAGGTATTAAAGTAGGCAGCAAAGATTTGACTTGAGATGGGAAAAATTTAAAAGGGACCAAATGGCTACAGTTTATGCAGACATTGGTGAGTGGATGGAAGGAAATGCCAGAGTTACTGATACAGGCAGGTGCAACAGTAGCACTTAAGAAGCCCTTGGATGGGCACATGAAGCAGAGGCACTTGGCAGGTGGGAGAAGAGCACGGGCAAGCAGAACTAGCAGAGAGGATGCAATGGTCACATCTTGGAAGTCACTCTGGAGTTACTGCTCTGGACTCTGGACTTGCTCACTTTGAACATGCTTACTCATCAATCAGAACTCAGAGTTCACTCACTCAGAACTCTAAGTGCAGCATGAAGTCAGAACTAGGAACCCACACTATGTCAGTTCTTAAACTAATCCCCCAGACTCACTCTCTCCCAAGCTTTTGATACATCCGCACGTTCTCCCTCTTGCTCTGCATCAGTCCCCAAACCAATCCCACTGCCCTGCTCCATCCCCAAAGCCCTGTGTCAGTCCCCAAACTAATCCCACTGCCTCACTCTCTATAGACAGACCTATATAAGTTCACAAACTCATCCCATCAATTGACTCTTACTACAGCCCTGTCTTGGTCCCCAAACTAAACCCAATGCTTGACTATTTTCCCACAGTCAAGCATTGTTGGTCCACAAACTAATCCCACTGCCCCACTGTCTACACATAGCCCTCTATCAGTCTCTAAAATAATCACAATGTGGTGACCCACTTCCTAGTTCACTCGAACCGGCTCACAAATAGCCAGCGCACCGGCACAAAGGCCAGTCCCAAAAGGGCACCAGTTCAGCTTCACCAACAAAGGGAAAAAGCCTGAGGGGTTTGTGTGTACGTGTCCCTTACAGCATCCGTGCCCGGGGAGGGCGGGATGAGGGAGGCTTTAAAGCAAGGCTGTGAAGTTCGAATAAGATCATCTTTGATTGCAGTTTACCGACTCCGTTTCGTTATTTTAACGCTGCGTGTAGCACACCGCTACAATTGGTGACCCCGATGGTCCAAACACCTTTTGGAACGGAGATGACCGATGCTGCATCTGTTCATGCGGTTTCGTTGAAACTGCCAAGCTTCTGGACGCTACGACGTTCCAGCAAGCAGAAGCCCAATTCCATGTTCAGCAGATAACCTCAGAGGAAACCTGTTACTAATACGTGGTGAGCTCCCTCGACCAGGTTGCGGAGTTCGTACAGTCTCCCCCGGCGGACGGCAAGTACATGGAATTCAAAGCCCTGCTCCTAAGGACTTCTGGACTCTCACAGCGCAAGCGAGCTGCCCGTTTACCGCACCTGGATGGCTTGGGAGACAGACCTCCATCGGCTTTAATGAATGAGATGTTGTCTCTGGCCGGAGGACACAGACCCTGCCTCATGTTTGAGCAGGCATTCCTGGAGCACCTGGCCGAGGACATATGCCTGCTGTAGTCTGACGTGGATTTCAGCGACCCCTGGAAGGTGGCAGCTCGGGCGGACTTGATGTGGAACACCAAGAAGGTGAGTGGGGCGTCCATCGCACAGATCACCCGGCCACGCTCCCAGCAGCAAACCAGTCTAGGCCTGGCCGCAGAGCCCGCTAACCCCAGAGCAGGGGTGGGGAGCCCAACGAACAATGGTGTTTCTACCACCAGCGGTGGGGCACAGAAGCCCGCCCTGCCAGTTCCCGGGAAACGCCAGGGCCAGCCGCCACTGATGGCTACAGTGGCTGGCCGTCGGGATAACCTCCTGTATGTGTGGGACCAGCGGTCGGGATGCCATTTTCTGGTCGACACCGGTGCTGAGATCAGCGTCTTACCTCCGATGAGTTAAGACACCTGCAACAGGGCACCGGGCCCCCCCCCCCCCGAGAGCCGTGAATGGCAGCACCGTAAGGACCTATGGCACCCTTTCGGTGCAGCTACAGTTCAGCTCCAGCCAGTTCAAGTGGGACTTCACATTGGCCGCCGTAGCCCAACCGCTTCTGGGTGCGGATTTTTTGTGGTCTCACAGCCTACTGGTCGACCTGCCCAGGAAGAGACTGGTCCACGCGGAGACCTTTGAGACGTTCTCCCTGGGTGCAGCCCAGTTGCAAGCCACTCACCTGAACTCCATCACGCTGTCCGACGACTTCACCAGGGTCCTGGCAGATTTCCCATTGGTTCTGGCACTGCAGTTCACGGCAGCCATGCCCCGACACAGCGACCAGCACCACATCCTGACCCAGGGACCACCCCTCCATGCCCGTGCTCGGCAGCTTCCCCCGGACAAACTCCAACTGGCGAAGGAGGAGTTCCAGAGGATGGAGGAATTGGGGATCATCCGGCGGTCCGACAGCCCATGGGCCTCCCCCCTGCACATGGTGCCCAAAGCAACAGGGGGCTGGAGACCATGCAGCGACTACCGCAGGCTGAACGAGGCTACCACACCAGACCACTACCCTGTGCCGTACATTCAGGACTTTGCAGCAAACCTGCACGGCACACGGATCTTCTCCAAGATAGACCTTGTCCGAGGATACCATCAAATCCCGATGCATCCGGACGACGTCTCCAAAACGGCTCTCATCACCCCGTTTGGCCTTTTCGAGTTCCTCCGCATGCCGTTCGGCCTGAACAATGCCGCACAGACGTTCCAGCGGTTAATGGACGCGGTGGGACGAGACCTGGACTTCGCATTCATCTATTTGGCCGACATCCTCATAGCCAGCAGCAGTCGTCAGGAGCATCTGTCCCATCTCTGTCAACTTTATGTCTGGCTGAGTGAATACGGTTTAACAATCAACCTGGCCAAATGCCAGTTCGGGCTCGACACCATTGATTTCCTGGTCCACAGGATTACTAAAGACGGGTCAACCCCTCTGCCCGCTAAGGTAGATGCGGTCCGCCATTTCCCCCGACCCACCACGATCAAAGGCCTTCAGAAATTTGTAGGTACGGTCAATTTCTACCACCGCTTTCTCCCTTCAGCTGCCCAAATCATGCGCCCCCTGTTCGCCCTGCTGTCCGGTCCGGGCAAGGACATTACCTGGGACGAGGAGTCCGCTGCCACTTTCATTCAAACGAACGCCGCGATGCTAGTGCACCCCAGAATGGACGTCCCTACCGCCCTCACAGTGGACGCATCTAACACAGCAGTCGGAGGGGTGCTGGAGCAGCTAATCGCGGGTCGCTGGCAACCCCTGGCATTTTTCAGCAAACACCTGCAGCCACCTGAGTTCAAATCCAGTGCTTTCAATCGGGAACTGCTTTGGCAATCCGGCATTTCAGGTAGTTCTTAGAAGGTCGGCCCTTCACCGCGTTCATGGACCACAAACCACTTACCTTTGCGTTTACAAAAGCATCCGATCCCTGGTCGTCCTGCCAGCAACGCCACCTGTCCTACATCTCTGAATACATGACGGATGTCCGGCATGTCTCGGGTAAGGACAATGTTGTGGCAGATGCGCTCTCTTGCCCTAACATTCATGCCCTTTCCCAAGGGGTAGACTTTGAGGCGCTGGCAGAGGCACAGCAGGCAGATGAGGAAATCCCGATTTACAGAACTGCAGTCTCTGGTTTGCAGCTCCAGGACCTCCCTGTAGGCCCAAGTGAGAGGACCCTACTCTGTGATGTCGCCACCAGCCAGCCCCGTCCCGTCGTCCCAGCACCTTGGCGGTGACGTGTTTTCAGCTCCATTCATAACTTGGTGCACCCCTCCATCAGGACAACTGTCCGGATGGTCTCCAACAGGTTCGTTTGGCACGGACTCCGCAAGCAGGTCAGTGAATGGGCCAAAACGTGCATGCACTGCCAGACGGCCAAAGTGCAGCAGCACACCAAAGCTCTGCTGCAGCAGTTCCACCCCACCCACCGGCGTTTCGACCACATTCATGTGGATATCCTGGGCCCCTGCCAGTGTCGCAAGGAGCGCGGCACCTCCTGACTATCATGGACCGGTTCACAAGATGGCCAGAGGTGATCCCGCTCACCGACACCACCTCCGAATCTTGCACCCGGGCACTGATCGCCACCTGGGTATCTTGCTTTGGTGTACCAGCCCACATTACCTCCGACAGAGAAGCCCAGTTCACCTCCAGCCTGTGGTCAGCTATGGCCAGCCTTTTGGGGACCCAGCTGCACCACGCAACTGCCTACCACCCACAGTCGAACGGACTAGTGGAGCGTTTCCACCGTCATCTAAAATTGGCTCTCATGGCCCGCCTGCGAGGAGCTAACTGGGTGGACGAGCTTCCCTGGGTCCTACTTGGCATCTGCACAGCGCCCAAAGATGATCTGCATGCCTCGTCGGCCGAGTTGATGTACGGTGCACCCCTGGTCGTCCCTGGGAAGTTCATACCAGCCCCAAGGGGGCAAGAGGAAGAACCCGCAGCAGTCTACGCGAGAGGCTCGGTGACCTGGCCCCCATACCCACTTCACAGCACGGGCAGAACCCGACCTGCGTACCCAAAGACCAGCAGAACTGTAAGTTTGTGTTTGTACGAAGGGGCGGGCATCGGCCACCGCTGCAGCGGCCATACGAGGGGCCGTTTATGGTACTCCGGAACAACGGGTCCACATTCGTGCTGGACGTTGGGGGGAGAGAGGAGGTTTTCACGGTGGACCGATTCAAACCGGCCCATGTGGACCTGGCGCAACCGGCCGAGTTTCCGGCACAGCGGCGCAGAGGCCGACATCCCAAACAGGGTCCGGCCCAAACTGTGGACATTGGGTGTGTATCGCCGGTTCCTGGGGGGGGGGGGGGGGTGGAGTTATGTGGCGACCCAATTCCTAGCGCACTCGAACCGGCTCACAAATAGCTAGCGCGCCGGCACAAAGGCCAGTCCCAAAAGGGCGCCAGGTCTGCTTCACCAACAAAGGGAAAAGCCTGCGAGGAATTGTGTGTACGTGTCCCTTACAGCATCCGCGCCCGGAGAGGGCGGGATGAGGGAGGCTTTAAAGCAAGGCTGTGAAGTTTGAATAAAATTATCTTTGATTGCAGTTTACCGACTCCATGTCGTTATTTTAGCGCTGCGTGTAGCACACCGCTACAGCAATTCATTTCTCTCTACATACAGCCCTGTGTTGGTTCTCAAACTAATGCCAATGGTCCTCTCTCTTCCAACAGACCCCACATCAGTGCCCAAACTAATCCCAGTCCCTTCTCTCTTCCTGTAGACCCATGTTAATCACCAAACTAATTCCATGGCCTGCTTTCTCTCCTCACCCCATCTGTCCCCAAACTAATACCACTACCCCATACTTTTCCTAGAATTCTGTGTCAGTATATTAAGAAATCCCAGTGCTCAGCTCTGTCAATGCAGCTCAATCCCAGTCTCTAAATTGTGACAGTGTTTCACTCTATTTCCAAATCTATCTATCTGTCCACTGACTTCTCCGAGCATCATACTGTCACCCCACAGCATTGTGTGAGCCCAAGAGTAGTTGCACAGCACATCTCCAGCGTCAGTCACCAGAGTCCCACTGTCCTGTGCTCTCCCCAAAGCCCAGTGTCAATCTACACTCTCCTGCTCCCTGCACACATTCCTGTGTCAATCCTCAATATACTGTAGTCCCATCACAGGGAAAGTATGGGGCAATGGTATTAATTCATGTAGTAACACAGAGATTTGGGGAGGCAACAGGAATGGGATAGGATGAGGACCGACACAGGAATGTGGAAAGAGATGGCCATATTAGGATTAGTTTCGGACTGACACAGGGTTGTAGGAAAACTTTTAGGAATTGACATTTCTATCCTAGGAAAGAGTCCATCGACACTATGCACACCTGTCATAATTTCTAACATTCTATATGGGCTCCCCTCATACTCTATTCAGGTTTGTCCTACATCTCCTTACAGCTAATCATCCCTAATCCAGGTGAATCTGTTCTGTACCCTCTCCTGAAACTCCACAACCTTCCTATGATGGGATGATAGAAAACTATACAATGTATTTTCCACATTTTCTAGTTTTATTCTGCATTTGCTAATTTATGCCCATTTGACACTTCAAGCACAAGGAAGGTGATAAACTGTCTCGAAACTAAATTGTGTCCCCTATCTGCAAGTCAAGCAGGATGGAAACAGACACTTTGTAAACCTTATCCATGTGAACCAGCAAGAACTCAACAACATCAATCCCATTTACCAGCGCTTAGTCTGTAGCCTTCTGCCCTGGCCATTCAAGAGCACTATTAACAAGACAGTACTTATCTCCACCACCTACCCAGGCAATAAAATCCAAACTTCAATCATCCTCTGAGTGAAAAACATTTTCCTTAGATTCTCTCTGACTCTTGGAGACTCTGTCTACTGTCTATGGAGTGACACACAGATTTGTGTGGCTGCAATTAATTCTTCCTTTTTCCCAGTTTATACTTTGAATTTTTAAATTTTATTTGCGGATCTTAGAGGGGGATAGTTATTATTATGCCACAATCTTTAAGAAGTGGAAAGCAGCTTCCTGATTCCAGCAATGGAAAGGGGAAAACATCAGAGGAAACACCGGCTTGGGCAGAGTGTCTAGAACATTCACTGAAGGGTCTTGACAAGAAAATAGACAACACGGTGAAACTTGATGCTACCTCTTCTGAGAGGAAGTCATCACAAGAGAGTTTTAGATTTGTGCAGGAAAATATTATTTCCCTGAATTCTGAATTTAAAGAGGCAAAGTGTCAAATCGCAGATATTTCAGCTCACTTGGAAAAGTCTCAACATAAGATTGTCGATTTGGAAGCAAGATCTTGTCAGAATAATATTCGAATTTTTGGATTGAATGAAGGATCTGAGACTGGAGACTTATTGAACTACTTTGCTAACTTGTTTCAATTTCTGGTTCCAGATATTTTACCTCAACTTCCCGACATCGAAAGAGCGCATGGAATTTTCACTTTGAAATCTCGGGACCTGAATAAACCAAGGTCAGTTTTGGTCTGCTTCCTTTGTTTTAAAGTTAAAGACCAAATCATAAAATATGCAAGGAAACACGGAGTTTTTAAATTTAAAGGTTCCTAACTTCGATTTTATGAAGATTATCCACAAGACGTTATGGACCTGTGGTCTAAATTTGTTCCATCCATGAAGATAGCCTATGATAAGTGGTTATTCCCATCACTACAATATCCAGCCCAATTAAAATTATTTCCCAAAGGTTCAACTCCACATGTTTTGCTGGACCCCAAAGAGTCATTGGACTATGTTAATTCTATCCAGGTTGTAGCCGAGGTTTGGATGGTTTAGGTCTGCTGAATAATTGTTATTTCAGAAAGAAGATAAGCTTTGAATATTTTTGATTTGCTTAAGGTGTCCTTTGATCGATCGACCATTTAAAGAAGATATTAACTTTTTGATGTGAATGATGTATGACTTTTCTGAAATCTGTTTGGTCTGCTGAGCGAATTAACACAACAGACAGGTTGTTTAATTATTTGTTTCTATCCTCTTTTTTCAATTAATTAAGTGATAGTGTCCATAGTTCATAAGGTCTTTTTCTTATATATACATAGTTGGGAGTGCTTAGTTGATAGATAATTAGTTTTTTTCTAGCAAACAGTTTTTCATTGGGCATGTCAGTTTAATGGAAAATGGTGCTGATTTTTCTTCACTGGAGATTACTTAGGCATTTTTCTTTTGTTTAAATTTATTGTTTTGGCATCTTTGGAGATTGCTTATTCATTCCACATCATGTTTTTAAGGATTACATATAAACATTTTTTTTCTCTGGTCTTTTATGCTGGATATGGGGAGCTAGATGTTGTAGAGAAATATTGCACAGTACAGGCCTTTTTGCCCATGATGTTCTGCTCACCTTTCAATCTACTTCGTGGTTAATCTAATGCTTCTGTCCTGCAGAGAATTCCATTTGTCTTTCATTATGAATCTAACTAGGAGTTTCTTATATTTCCCTACTGTGTCTGCCTCTATGACTACCCATGGCACATCATTCCACGTACCCACTGGTCTATGAAAAAAAAACTTCTCTGAGGTCCCTATACTTTCTTCTGATCACCATAAAATTGTGTCGTTTTGTATTAGCTATTTCAGCTGGGAAACTGTTCCATGGTTTAATGATTTCCTAGCCTTACCAGTGTCCCAGTGTCCATTGTTCCAGTACAATAATACTCTGTAAAGCAATGGAAGATATCAAAGCAAATTGATATATATATATATAAGTTAATAGGAAGGACTGTAAGTGGGCAGAAGAACTAGTTAACATCGCTTGTTATGGTGATGTGTTGCTTTGTAGTGTTTGGCTTTTTATATTTAGCAAAAATTTTTTCCTCTGCAGGGGTTTTCTATGTTAGGGCTGTATGTTGTTTTTTTTATTACTGGGGGGAAGTATTAAGGAAAGCTTTTTTTAAAACTATTATAAAATGGGCAGCTCATGGAGTCTTTCTCCTTTTTACTCTATGGGATGCATTTTGGCTTTTTTTTGCCGAATTTTAGGTTTTTTTGGGGGTGCTGGAAGGATTGGGGTTATTTTTGATTGATAGGATTAACTTTAAGATTAATTTTAGTTTTGTTTAGGTATTTTTTTTCCCCAGTTTGGAGTTCCAGAGCATGCATGTTTTGTATATGGTTATACTTATCACCGCCAGTTTTGATTAGCCCGCACTGGTATGCGTGTATTTATGTGTTAAATAAAATATTTTTTTAAATATGGTAACTAAACAGATAAACATAATAAGTTGGAATGTATGTGGTTGGAATCATCCTATAAAGTGAAAGAAGACTTTTAAAATCATTAATCGATTCCAACCTGATATAATTTTTGCTCAAGAAACGCAAATCAAAATGGGCGATCAAAATACATTTTTTAAAATATGGAAGGGCCTTCAATTTCATGCTACTTGTCAAAATAAAACAAAGGGAGTATCTATTTTTATTAAATTGAATATTTTATTTATCCAAGAAGACATTGTGTCAGATATTAATGGTAGATTTTTAATTGTTAAAGGAACAATTTGTAAGAGAAAAATTGTTCTGGTTAACCTATATGGACCTAATACAGATGATCCTTCCTTTTTAAAAAAAAATGTATTTGCTTTATTGCCGGATTTAAAGAATATGTGTTGTTAATGGTTGGTGATTTCAACTGTTGTTTAATTCCTTTGATTGACAAGAGTTCAACAAATCAGTGGCTTCCAAGTTGTTCTGCGTCACTTATTAACTCTTTTGTAATTGATTTTGGCTTGGTTGAAATTTGGAGATATTTATAACCTAATGATAAAGATTATTCTTTTTTCACATGTTCACAAAAATATTTGAGGATCGATTAATTTATAGCTGATTCCTGATTTTTGTCCAATGTCCAGAAATGTGAATATGATACTATAGCACTGTTGGATCATGAGCCTTTAATTTTAGCTTTTGAATTGAATGATATCGCTATTGCAAATTTGCCTTGGCGCTTTCCAGAAAATTTATTACAAAGTCTGAACTTTGTCAAATTTATTGAGACTCAGATAAAAGATTTTTTTTTCTTTTTAATAATAGTAGATGTGTCGAAATTGATTATATGGGATACAATTAAAGCATTTTTGCATGGTCAGATAATCTATTCAGCTAAGTTTACGAAACAGACAAAAACAGAGTTAGATAAGATTTCTGAACAAATAAAAGACTTGGACAATATTTACACAATCCCTCCTAACACTGATTTATTCAAACAAAGCGTTGAACTCCAATAACAATATAACGTATTATTAACTTATCCTATTGAAAGAAATTTGCTTAAATTGAAAAGTCAATTTTATGTGTTTGGAGATAAAAATAATAATCTATTAGCATCTCAATTAAAAGCAGCTAGAGCGAAAAGACAAATTTTAAAAATCTTTGAGGGAGATGGCAGTTTAGCATATAATTATGAAGGTATTAATAAAATGTTTAAAGTCTTTTATATTGAACTTTATAAATCTCAGTTTCCAGTTGATTCTTCTAAAATGAATGCCTTTTTAGAAAATATCAATTTTCCTTAAATTTCTGTTGAAGACCACCATACTCTTGATGCTCCTAGTATTGAAAGTGAAATTCAGAAAGCTATTTTCTCAATGCAATCTGGTAAAGCTCCTGGACTGGATGGTTATTCTGTAGGATTTTATAAAATATTTAAAAAATTGCTCTCTTCATGTATGTTGGAAATACTTAAAGATTCTTTTTTGATAGGTGAGTTACCTCCCACATTTTATTAAGCTTCTATTTCTTTAATTCTTAAGAAAGACGAAGATTATACTGACTGCATCATATAGACCTATTTCATTATTAAATTTGAATGCTAAAATTCTTTTGAAAATAATGGCTAATCGGCTGGAGAATTTTTGCTAAAATTATCTCTCAAGACCAAGCAGGTTTTGTAAAGTGTTGTTATTCCTTCTCTAATGTTTGGAAATGGTTAAATGTTATATATTCATAATTTTCTAAGACTCCCAAATGTGTTGTCTCTCTTGATGCTGAAAAGGCATTTGACAGAGTTGAATGGAAATACTTATTTAATGTTTTAGAGAAATTCAGTTTTGGTATTCATTTTAATAAGTGGATTAGAATGATATATACAGGCCCTATTGTTACTGTTATTACTAATAATTGCAGATCTCCTTTTTTTCAGCTTTCGCAGGGAACGAGACAAGGATGTCCATTAAGTCCTTTGTTATTAAATTTGGTGCTCGGACTCTTGACTATTGCATTTCATGAAGCTAAAAATATTCATGGAATTCTCATAAATGGGACCGTTCATAAGATCTCCCTTATACCTTTTATCTCCCTTTTTCCAAAACTGTTTTAATATAGAATATGACCACAACATATGTGTTAGTGTGGCTATCTCAGTTTTATATCTATCACAGTACATGTCAACATTGGGAAATATTTTAGAAAGTCTCTCCTTCATCAAATGGTAATGATGTACAATTTTAAATTGACTCAGTGAATGACTAGCACAGATCGAAGAAGAGTTAACCAGCTTCAGAATCTGCGTCCAATCCTCCCATATAGAAGTCAAATTGAGTTCCTTCTCCCAATCCTGTTTAATCTGAAGTAAAGGATGCTTATCCCATTGTAATAATCAATTATAAATTCTTCCAATAGAACCTTTCAACGAGGGGTTCATATTCATAATAGTATCTAACAAGTCAGTCTCCAATATGTAAGGAAAATTACTTAAATATTTTTGTAAAAAATGTCTAATTTGAAGATATTGTAAAAAGTGTGAATACGAGAGAGAATATTTATTGACTAATTGTTTAAAAGACATCAATCTACCTTCTTTAAATAAATCCAAAAAAGATTTAATACCTTTATTTTTCCAAAGTAAGAAAATTGGATCCCTCCAGGAAGGTTTAAAAAAGTAATTCTGGTAAATTATACTACAAAGTTTTATGTTTTTAAGATTAAAAAAATTGCGGAACTGGAGCCAAATTTGTAAAGAGTACTTAACCACAGGATATACACTTAAATTAGCAACTTTATCTAATTGTATAGGTAGAGCAACTCCGAATAACAAGGTTAAATAAAACTGTTTCACAGTTGTCAGTTCCAGGTCTAGCCAAATTGGCTGATCATTCCTATCACCCCAATATAACCAAAAGGACATATTGTAGCGGTGTGCTACATGGAGCGCTGAAATAATGATACGGAGTCAGTGAGTTGCAGTTGCAAAAGATATTTATTCAAACTTTGCGGCCTCACTTTAAAGCCTTCCTGATCCCGCGCTCCCCGGGTGGGAATGCTGTAGGGGGGGCGTATTCACAGTCCCGTCCCGCACGCTGGCTTTTCCCCTTGCTGATGAAGCAGACTTGGCGCCCTTTTCGGGACCGGCCTCAATGCTGGCGTGCGCCGCTTTGTGAGCCAGTTCGAGTGCGCTGGGAAGTGGGTCGCCACATAACCCCCCCACCCAGAACCGGCAATACATCTCCCAATGTCCACAGTCTGGGTCGGACTTTGTTTGGGAGGTCTACCTCTGCGCCTGAATCTCGACTGGCTGCTCCAAGTCCACATGGGCTGGTTTATGTCAGTCCACTGTGAAAACCTCCTCTTTCCCCCCAATGTCCAGCACAAATGTGGACCCGTTGTTTCTGATCACTGTAAACGGCCCCTCATAGGGCCGTTGTAGCGGTGCCTGATGTCCGCCCCGTCATACAAAAACAGACTTACAGTTCTGCAGGTCTTTGGGTATGCAGGTCAGGTTCTGCCCATGCTGTGAAGTGGGTATGGGGGCCAGGTCACCGAGCCTCTCGCGTAGTCTGCCCAGGACTGCTGCAGGTTCTTCCTCTTGCCCACTTGGGGCTAGTATAAACCCTCCTGGGACGACCAGGGGTGCGCCGTACCCCAACTCGGCCGACGAGGTGTGCAGATCTTCTTTGGGCGCCGTGCGGATGCCGAGCAGGACCCAGGGAAGCTCATCCACCCAGTTAGGCCCTTTGAGGCGGGCCATGAGAGCCGACTTCAAGAGACAGTGGAAACGCGCCACTAGTCCGTTCGCCTGTGGGTGGTAGGCAGTTGTGTGGTGCAGCTGTGTCCCCAAAAGGCTGGCTATAGCTGACCACAGGCAGGAGGTGAACTGGGTGCCTCTGTTGGAGGTAATGTGGGCCGGTACACCAAAGCGAGATACCCAGGTGGCGATCAGTGCCCGGGTGCAAGATTCGGAGGTGGTGTCCGTGAGCGGGATTGCCTCTGGCCATCTTGTGAACCGGTCCACGATAGTGAGGAGGTGCCGCGCTCCTTGCGACACTGGCAGGGGCCCACGATATCCACATGAATGTGGTCGAAACGCCGGTGGGTGAGATGGAACTGCTGCGGTGGGGCTTTGGTGTGCTGCTGCACTTTGGCCGTCTGGCAGTGCATGCACGTTTTGGCCCATTCACTGATCTGTTTGTGGAGTCCGTGCCAAAAGAACCTGTTGGAGACCATCCGGATGGTTGTCCTGATGGAGGGGTGCGCTAAGTTGCGAACGGAGTTGAAAACTCGCCACCGCCAGGCTGCCAGGATGATGGGACGGGGTTGGCCGGTGGTGATGTCACAGAGGAGGGTCCTCTCACCTGGGCCTACGGGGAGGTCCCGGAGCTGCAAACCAGAGACTGCAGTCCTGTAACTATGGATCTCCTCGTCTGCCTACTGCGCCTCCACCAGTGCTTCATAGTCTACCCCCAGGGACAGGGCTTGGATGTTAGGGTGAGAGAGGGCGTCTGCCATGACATTGTCCTTTCCCGAGACATGCTGGACATCCGTTGTGTATTCGGAGATGCAGGACAGATGTCGCTGCCTGAGGGACAACCAGGGGTCGAATGCCTTCATAAATGCAAAGGTAAGCGGTTTGCGGTCCATGAACACGGTGAAGGGCCTACCTTTGAAGAAGTGCCTGAACTGCCGGATTGCCAGGTATAGTGCCAACAGCTTCCGGTCGAAAGCACTGTATTTGAGCTCAGGTGGTCATAGGTATTTGCGGAAAAACGCCAGGGGTTGCCAGCGACCCTCGATGAGTTGTTCCAGCACCCCACCGACTGCCGTGTTAGATGCATCCACTGTGAGGGCGGTAGGGACGTCCATTCTGGGTCACTAGCATCACGGCGTTTGCCAAGGCTTCTTTGGTTTTAACGAAAGTGGCGACGGACTCCTTGTCCGAGGTAATGTCCTTGCCCTTACCCAACATCAGGGCAAACAGGGGGCACATGATTTGGACTGCTGAGGGGAGGAAGTGGTGGTAGAAATTCACCATACCCACGAATTCCTGAAGGCCTTTGATTGTGTTGGGTCGGGGAAAATGGCGAAACGCGTCTACCTTGACGGGCAGAGGGATTGCCCCATCTTTAGTAATCCTGTGGCCCAGGAAGTCGATGGTATCGAGCCCAAACTGGCATTTGGCCGGGTTGATCGTTAGACCGTAGTCACTCAGGCGGGCATAGAGTTGACAGAGGTGGGACAGATGCTCCTGACGACTGCTGCTGGCTATGAGGATGTTGTCCAAATAGATGAACGCGAAGTCCAGGTCTTGTCCCACTGTGTCCATTAACCGCTGAAACGTCTGTGCGGCATTCTTCAGGCCAAATGGCATGCGGAGGGACTCGAAAAGGCCGAACGGGGTGATGAGAGCCATTTTGGGGACGTCGTCCGGATGCATCAGGATTTGATGGTACCTTCGGATGAGGTCTACCTTGGAGAAGATCCGTGCGCCGTGCGGGTTTACTGCAAAGTCCTGAATGTGCGGCACAGAGTAGCGGTCCGGTGTTGTAGCCTCATTCAGCCTGCGGTAGTCGCCGCATGGTCTCCAGCCCCCTGTTGCTTTGGGCACCATGTGCAGGGGGGAGGCCCATGGGCTGTCGGACCGCCGGATGATCCCCAATTCCTCCATCCTCTTGAACTCCTCCTTCGCCAGTCGGAGCTTGTCAGGGGGAAGCCTTTGAGCGCGAGTGTGGAGGGGTGGTCCCTGTGTCGGGATGTGGTGCTGTATGCTGTGTCGGGGCATGGCTGCCGTGAACTGCGATGCCAGAACCGACGGGAAATCCGCCAGGACTCTGGTGAATTTGTTGTCGGACAGCGTGATGGAGTCTAGGTGTGGGGCTGGTAACTGGGCTTCACCCAGGGAGAACGTCTGAAAGGTCTCGGCGTGGACCAGTCTCTTCCCTTGCAGGTTGACCAGTAGGCTGTGAGCCCGCAAAAAATCCGCCCCCAGGTGCGGTTGGGCTACGGCAGCCAGTGTGAAGTCCCACGTGCACTGGCTGGAGCCCAGCTGTAGCTGCACTGTATGGGTGCCGTAGGTCCTCACCGTGCTGCTGGTCACGGCCCTCAGGGTGGGACCTGGTTCTCTGTTGCGGGTGTCATAACTCGTCAGAGTTAAGACGCTGATCTCGGCTCTGGTATCAACCAAAAAGCGACGTCCCGACTGCTTGTCCCAGACATACAGGAGGCTATATCGATGGCCAGCCGCCATTGCCATCAGCGACGGCTGGCCCTGGCGTTTCCCGGGAACTCACAGGGCGGGCTACAGCTGCGGGCTTCTGCACCCCACCGCTGGTGGTAGAAGCACCATTGTTCATTGGTCTCCCTCGCCCCTGCCTCTGGGGTTAGCGGGCTCTGTGGCCGGGCCTGGTCTGGTTTGCTGCCGGGAGCGTGGCCTGGTGATCTGTGCGATGGATGCCCCACTCTCCTTCTTGGCTTTCCACAGCACATCTGCCCAGGCCGCCACCTTCCGGGGGTCACTGAAATCCACGTTAGACAGCAGCTGGCATATGTCCTCGGGCAGCTGCTCCAGGAATGCCTGCTCAAACACGAGGCAGGGCTTGTGACCTCCGGCCAGGGACAGCATCTCGTTCATCAAAGCCGACGGTGGCCTGTCCCCCAAACCATCCAGGTGCAGTAAACGGGCAGCTCGCTTGCGCCGTGAGAGTCCGAATTCCTCATGAGCAGGGCTTTGAGTTCCGTGTACTTGCCGTCCACTGGGGGTGACTGTATGAACTCCTCAACCTGGGCGGCTGTCTCCTGGTCGAGGGAGCTCACCATGTAGTAGTAACGTGTGGCATCCGAGGTTATATGCTGAGTGTGGAATTGGGCTTCTGCTTGCTGGAATCATAGGTGAGGTCGCAGCATCCAGAAGCTTGGCAGTTTTAACGAAACCGCATGAACAGATGCGGCGTCGTTCATCTCTGGTCCAAATATTGTTTGGACCGTCGGGGTCACCAATTGTAGTGGTGTGCTACACGCAGCGCCGAAATAAACAACACGTAGTCGGTGAGCTGCAGTTGCAAAAGAGATTTATTCAAACTTCACGGCCTTGCTTTAAAGCCTCCCTGGTCCCGCCCTCCCCTGGCCGGGAATACTGTAGGGGGTGCATATTCACAGTCCCGTCCCATGCGCGGGCTTTTCCCCTTGCTGGTGAAGTAGACATGACGCCCTTTTTGGGACCGGCCTCAATGCCGGCGCGCGCCGATTTGTGAGCCGGTTTGAGTGTGCTGGGAAGTGGGTCGCCACAATATATCACAAATTAATAGCCCAATAATACATTCTTAGATTAAGCAAAGTGAGACTCCGTCCTTTTTCAACTTCTGTAAATGACTTCTATTGATCCTTGGTCTTTTATTATCCCAAATAAAAGATAGAATAATAGAATCAATCTGATCAAAAAACTTCTCAGTCAAAAAACAGGAATATTCTGAAATAAATATAAAAATTTTTGTAAAATCATCATTTCAACTACATGATACTAAAAACAAGTGAAAATGTAAGTGAGCTCCTTCTGATAAATGAATACTTCATAGAGTCCACTAAAGGAGGAAAATTGGCTTCATAAAAATCCTTATTTTTTTTTAGTAATTATGACACCTAAATATCTAAAAGAATCCGTAACTTTAAAAGGAATATTATCATATATAGAGACAGATCCATTTGAAGGAAGTAATTCACTTTTACAAAAGTTTATTTTACATCCTGAAAACTCTTGAAATTTGTCAAATAATTTTAGCAAAGCCAGAATAGATTCTTCAGGCTCAGATATATATACCAATAAATCATCAGCGTAAAGAGAGATCTTGTGCATGGTCTCATTCACAAAAATCCCATGAATATTTTGGGCTGCACAAAGAACAATAGCAAGGGGTACTAATATTAAGTTAATTAACAAAGGACTTAATGGACAACCTTTACTTGTCCCACGTGATAGCTGAAAAAAAGGAGACCTACAGTTATTAGTGACAACAGTAGCAACAGGAGCTTTGTATATCATTTGAATCCAAGTATTAAAATTAATACCAAAACCAATTTTTTCTAAAACATTAAATAAATATTTCCATTCGACTTGATCAAATGCTTTTTCAGCATCCAAAGATACAATACATTGTGGAGTTTTAGAAGAGGGTGAATATGTAATGTTAAATAATCTCTAAACATTCAAAAAAGAATAATGACCCTTTATAAAGCCTACTTGATCTTTAAAAATGATTTTACGCAAAATACTCTCGAAGTAATTGGCCATTATCTTTGAGAGAATCCTAGCATCAACATTCAATAATGAAATAAGTCTGTATGAGGCACAATCAGTAGGATCTTTATCCTTTTTGAGAATTAAAGAAATAGAAGCCTCATAGAAAGCAGAGGGTAAGTCACTTTTCACAAAAGAATCTTTAAACATCTCCAACATATATGGAGAAAGCAATTTTCCAGATTTTTAATAAATTTCTAAAGGATAACCATCAAGTCCCAGGGCCTTACCAGATTGCATTGAAAAAATAGTTATATGAATTTCAGATTCAGTAATTTGGGCATCAAGAGTTTTTTGATCCTAAGCAGAAATCCTTGAATATTTTAGATAGATGTGAAAAAAAGGAGTATTCTCTGTTATCAGGGCGTAAATGCCTCCATAATTCGATCAACCAAAAGCCGATCAAAAAGTAGTTGATAACTGACACAGAATGATTTAGAAGTTGCTGATTAGTTGAGCTTTTGTTAATCATAGAATTTAAACAACAGTTAAAATCCCCACCCATTATCAACATATACTCATTTAAATCTGGCAATAAAGCAAATACTTTTTTTAAAAAAGGAGGATCATCTAAATTAGGACAATACAAGTTGACCAAAACAACCTTTCTATTACAAATCACTCCTTACACAATTAAAAATTAACATTAGAATCTGATTCAATATCCTCTGGAGTAAATATATTAGATTTAATAAAGATAGATACACCTTTAGTTTTACTCTGAGAAGTAGCATGGAGCTGTATTCATTCCACCATCCAAAAAATCTATTTTGATCTCTTGCCCTCATGCATTTCTTGAGCAAAAATTATATCAGGTTGTAATTGATTAATAATTTTAAAAGCCTTTTTTTGTTTAATAGGATGATTATTCCAACCATGTACATTCCAACTTATTACATTAATCCGTTTAACTGCCATCCTATAATTTTATTCTAATTTACTTTATACATGCACAAAACACATACCAATATGGGATTATCAAAGATGGCAGTGATGAAGAATACAACCATATAGAAAACACACGTGCTCCGGAACCACCCAATGGGGAAAAAAACTCCTAACTCTAAACCGACCCACCCTCCCAAAAGCCCAGAAAAAAAGGCAAATGAACTAAGATAGAATACAAGCCATGGGCCGTTTTGTTGGGTCGGTCTCGTCTCTCCCTCCCCAACAAGTACACAAAAAAATAAGATGACCTTGCAAGGAAGACAGTAACATCTTAGCAAAGGCGAGTGTTTACATTCCTTCATGTATTAAACAAAAAAGAACCAAAATAATATAATCTGTTAGAGAGAAAAACCAGCGCCATCTTAAGTTTAGCTTTAAATCTCTAAGAAAACTTTAAATTAAATTCGGTTATAGAACGCTATAATAAAACAGATAAAAAAGGTTAATAGTATATTTAACCAAACTAAATTTACAAAGATATTAATTAGTAATATCATAAGTAACTAAACCCTCCCAGATATATATATAAAAAGAAACCCTATTAATAGGAAAAAACTACCAGTTAGTAAATTAAAAAACAACAAAAAGAAACACCAAACCAAATATTAGATAAAAGTAACAACTCCTTTTATCCTCTTTTCTCAGTATTCAGTATTCAGATTCTGATTCGGATTCAGATTCGAATCCGAATGTTAGTTGGGATAGAGCTGGTGGTCGGCCAACTCCTTCTATACTATTCCAGTGAGTACAATTGAACAATCTCGTAGGGAGGCTTCATAATCCACAAAGATCGTTTTTGACAGCACATATGAAGCCAAGGTCACTTTGAACAACTCAAGAGTAATCCTCGGGGTCAGCACATTCACTGATTGGCTCTATTTCAACATTTGTTTCCGGCCTGTGCTGTATGGTTGCACAAACTGCTTTCTGTAGATCTGTGGAGAAAGTTGAGAGGGTGTACTTGACTTACCAACTGTTAAATTACATGAACTCGTTCCGTGCCCCGACTCAAGGAGAACTTTTGGGCACCCTGCTTGCTAATTGATGCAACCCTAATAATATCTGTTTGTTTTGCAAAGTCGGTTGAGGTTGCTGAGTTTCATATTCATCGTGACGACAAGTGTTCACCATGTACAGAGACAGATTTCTTCCTCTGTTCCAGTGTCTCATGTTTTTGTCTGAAAGTGCCGGTTCTACTAAAGATCGGTCGGGTTTCTTGCCTCAAGAAGTTGTGGTGCCACTGATCTCAACACCAACCCCCCCCCCCACCACCTCAATCTTAGAAACAGAGAAAACCTGCAGCACAATACAGGCCTTCGGCCCACAAAGTTATGCTGAACATGTCCCTACCTTAGAAATTACGACGGTTTTGGGGGGATGACTTACTTGGGACAAGCTGTGGCAGCCGAATCTCTGGCACTGAGTCTGGTTCTGCAGGGCAGAAGGGAGGGAGGAAGAAGAGGAGAACGGTAGTGCTAGGGGACTCCATAGTCAGGGGTACAGACATGAGGTTCTGTGGTCGCGACAGAGACCCCGGATGGTGTGTTGCCTCCCAGGTGCCAGGGTCAGGGATGTCTCTGATCGCGTGCACAGCATTCTGAAATGAGAGGGTGAGCAGCCAGATGTCATGGTACACATCGGTACCAATGACATAGGAAGAAAGTGTGATAAGGCGGGCGTTGAGAGTGGACAAAAATGCAAGACGCAGATATTGAAGTACTAAGGACAGTACTAGATGTGTCAGGAAAGCAAGGGAAGTGGGGAAGAAATGACAGTGGACAAGACACAGGCCCTGGAATAGACCAGGATACAAGGCCTTGGCTAGGACTAGACTAGGAAAGCAGGAACTGGAGGAGGAACTAGGAACTTGGAACCTGGACAAGGACTCCAAGCCAGAGACCGGACAGGGACCCAGAACCTGGGTCTTGATTCGGGCTCGGACTCTGGATTCAGGCGAGGACAAGACGTGGCAAAGCAACAGGACTGGACGTGGGGGAGGATGCAGGACTCCTGGGCTGGACAAGGACATGAAGTTCACAATTGGATGAGAACATGAAGCTCAGACTTGGACTTGGGAGACTGGAACACAGAGCCTCGGTCTCGGGAGACAGGAACACTGAACACAGAGCCTTGGTCTCGGGAAACAGGAACACTGAACACAGAGCCTTGGTCTCGGGAGACAGGAACGCTGAACACAGAGCCTTGGTCTCGGGAGACAGGAATGCCGAACACAGAGCCTTGGTCTTGGGAGACAGGAACACCGAGCACAGAGCCTTGGACTCGGGAGACAGGAACGCTGAACACAGAGCCTTGGTCTCAGGAAACAGGAACACTGAACACAGAGCCTTGGTCTCGGGAGACAGGAACGCTGAACACAGAGCCTTGGTCTCGGGAGACAGGAACGCTGAACACAGAGCCTTGGTCTCGGGAGACAGAAATGCCGAACACAGAGCCTTGGTCTCGGGAGACAGGAACGACGAACACAGAGCCTTGGTCTCGGGAGACAGGAACACAGAACACAGAGCCTTGGTCTCGGGAGACAGGAATGCCGAACACAGAGCCTTGGTCTCGGGAGACAGGAACGCTGAACACAGAGCCTTGGTCTCGGGAGACAGGAATGCTGAACACAGAGCCTTGGCCTTGGGAGACAGGAATGCTGAACACAGAGCCTAGGTCTCGGGAGACAGGAACGACGAACACAGAGCCTTGGTCTTGGGAAACTGGAATGCTGAATACAGAGCCTTGGTCTCGGGAGAAAGGAACGCTGAAAACAGAGCCTTGGTCTTGGGGGACAGGAACGACGAACACAGAGCCTTGGTCTCGGGAGACAGGAACGCGGAACACAGAGCCTTGGTCTCGGGGGACAGGAACGCTGAACACAGAGCCTTGGTCTCGGGGGACAGGAACGCTGAACACAGAGCCTTGGTCTCGGGAGACAGGAACAACGAACACAGAGCCTTGGTCTCGGGAGACAGGAACGCTGAACACAGAGCCTTGGTCTTGGGAGACAGGAACGACGAACACAGAGTCTTGGTCTTGGGAGACAGGAACGCTGAACACAGAGCCTTGGTCTCGGGGGACAGGAACGCTGAACACAGAGCCTTGGTCTCGGGGGACAGGAACGACGACACAGAGCCTTGGTCTCGAGAGACAGGAACGACGACACAGAGCCTTGGTCTCGAGAGACAGGAACGACGACACAGAGCCTTGGTCTCGGGAGACAGGAACGCTGAACACAGAGCCTTGGTCTCGAGAGACAGGAACGACGACACAGAGCCTTGGTCTCGGGAGACAGGAACGCTGAACACAGAGCCTTGGTCTCGAGAGACAGGAACGATGACACAGAGCCTTGGTCTCGGGAGACAGGAACGCTGAACACAGAGCCTTGGTCTCGGGAGACAGGAACGACGACACAGAGCCTTGGTCTCGGGAGACAGGAACGCTGAACACAGAGCCTTGGTCTCGAGAGACAGGAACGCTGAACACAGAGCCTTGGTCTCGGGAGACAGGAACGATGACACAGAGCCTTAGTCTCGAGAGACAGGAACGACGAACACAGAGCCTTGGTCTCGGGAAACAGGAATGCTGAACACAGAGCCTTGGTCTCGGGTGACAGGAATGCTGAACACAGAGCCTTGGCCTTGGGAGACAGGAATGCAGAACACAGAGTCTTGGTCTCGGGAGACAGGAACGCTGAACACAGAGCCTTGGTCTCGGGAGACAGGAATGATGAACACAGAGCCTTGGTCTCGGGAGAGAGGAACGCTGAAAACAGAGCCTTGGTCTCGGGAGACAGGAACGACGAACACAGAGCCTTGGTCTCGGGAAACAGGAACGACGAACACAGAGCCTTGGTCTCGGGAGACAGGAACGCGGAACACAGAGCCTTGGTCTTGGGGGACAGGAACGACGAACACAGAGCCTTGGTCTCGGGAGACAGGAATGCCGAACACAGAGCCTTGGTCTCGGGAGACAGGAACGACGAACACAGAGCCTTGGTCTTGGGAGACTGGAATGCTGAACACAGAGCCTTGGTCTCGGGAGACAGGAACGCTGAACACAGAGTCTTGGTCTCGGGAGACAGGAACGCTGAACACAGAGCCTTGGTCTCGGGAGACAGGAACGCTGAACACAGAGCCTTGGTCTCGGGAGACAGGAACGCTGAACACAGAGCCTTGGTCTCGGGAGACAGGAACAACGACACAGAGCCTTAGTCTCGGGAGACAGGAACGCTGAACACAGAGCCTTGGTCTCGGGAGACAGGAACGCTGAACACAGAGCGATGGTCTCAAGAGACAGGAACGCTGAACAGAGAGCCTTGGTCTCGGGAGACTGGAATGCTGAACACAGAGCCTTGGTCTCGGGAGACAGGAACGCTGAACACAGAGCCTTGGTCTCGGGAGACAGGAACAACGACACAGAGCCTTAGTCTCGGGAGACAGGAACGCTGAACACAGAGCCTTGGTCTCGGGAGACAGGAACGCTGAACACAGAGCGTTGGTCTCGAGAGACAGGAACGCTGAACAGAGAGCCTTGGTCTCGGGAGACTGGAATGCTGAACACAGAGCCTTGGTCTCGGGAGACAGGAACGCTGAACACAGAGCCTTGGTCTCGGGAGACAGGAACGACGAACACAGAGTCTTGGTCTTGGGAGACAGGAACGCTGAACACAGAGTCTTGGTCTCGGGGGACAGGAACGCTGAACACAGAGCCTTGGTCTCGGGGGACAGGAACGACGACACAGAGCCTTGGTCTCGAGAGACAGGAACGACGACACAGAGCCTTGGTCTCGAGAGACAGGAACGACGACACAGAGCCTTGGTCTCGGGAGACAGGAACGCTGAACACAGAGCCTTGGTCTCGAGAGACAGGAACGACGACACAGAGCCTTGGTCTCGGGAGACAGGAACGCTGAACACAGAGCCTTGGTCTCGAGAGACAGGAACGATGACACAGAGCCTTGGTCTCGGGAGACAGGAACGCTGAACACAGAGTCTTGGTCTCGGGAGACAGGAACGCTGAACACAGAGCCTTGGTCTCGGGAGACAGGAACGACGACACAGAGCCTTAGTCTCGGGAGACAGGAACGCTGAACACAGAGCCTTGGTCTCGAGAGACAGGAACGACGACACAGAGCCTTGGTCTCGGGAGACAGGAACGCTGAACACAGAGCCTTGGTCTCGAGAGACAGGAACGATGACACAGAGCCTTGGTCTCGGGAGACAGGAACGCTGAACACAGAGCCTTGGTCTCGGGAGACAGGAACGACGACACAGAGCCTTGGTCTCGGGAGACAGGAACGCTGAACACAGAGCCTTGGTCTCGAGAGACAGGAACGCTGAACACAGAGCCTTGGTCTCGGGAGACAGGAACGATGACACAGAGCCTTAGTCTCGAGAGACAGGAACGACGAACACAGAGCCTTGGTCTCGGGAAACAGGAATGCTGAACACAGAGCCTTGGTCTCGGGTGACAGGAATGCTGAACACAGAGCCTTGGCCTTGGGAGACAGGAATGCAGAACACAGAGTCTTGGTCTCGGGAGACAGGAACGCTGAACACAGAGCCTTGGTCTCGGGAGACAGGAATGATGAACACAGAGCCTTGGTCTCGGGAGAGAGGAACGCTGAAAACAGAGCCTTGGTCTCGGGAGACAGGAACGACGAACACAGAGCCTTGGTCTCGGGAAACAGGAACGACGAACACAGAGCCTTGGTCTCGGGAGACAGGAACGCGGAACACAGAGCCTTGGTCTTGGGGGACAGGAACGACGAACACAGAGCCTTGGTCTCGGGAGACAGGAATGCCGAACACAGAGCCTTGGTCTCGGGAGACAGGAACGACGAACACAGAGCCTTGGTCTCGGGAGACAGGAACGCTGAACACAGAGCCTTGGTCTCGGGAGACAGGAATGCTGAACACAGAGCCTTGGTCTCGGGAGACAGGAACGCTGAACACAGAGCCTTGGTCTCGGGAGACAGGAACGCTGAACACAGAGCCTTGGTCTCGGGAGACAGGAACAACGACACAGAGCCTTAGTCTCGGGAGACAGGAACGCTGAACACAGAGCCTTGGTCTCGGGAGACAGGAACGCTGAACACAGAGCGATGGTCTCAAGAGACAGGAATGCTGAACAGAGAGCCTTGGTCTCGGGAGACTGGAATGCTGAACACAGAGTCTTGGTCTCGAGAGACAGGAACGACGACACAGAGCCTTGGTCTCGAGAGATAGGAACGACGAACACAGAGTCTTGGTCTCGGGAGACAGGAACGCTGAACACAGAGCCTTGGTCTCGGGAGACAGGAATGCTGAACACAGAGCCTTGGTCTCGGGAGACAGGAACGCTGAACACAGAGCCTTGGTCTCGGGAGACAGGAACGCTGAACACAGAGCCTTGGTCTCGGGAGACAGGAACAACGACACAGAGCCTTAGTCTCGGGAGACAGGAACGCTGAACACAGAGCCTTGGTCTCGGGAGACAGGAACGCTGAACACAGAGCGTTGGTCTTGAGAGACAGGAACGCTGAACAGAGAGCCTTGGTCTCGGGAGACTGGAATGCTGAACACAGAGCCTTGGTCTCGGGAGACAGGAACGCTGAACACAGAGCCTTGGTCTCGGGAGACAGGAACGACGAACACAGAGTCTTGGTCTTGGGAGACAGGAACGCTGAACACAGAGTCTTGGTCTCGGGGGACAGGAACGCTGAACACAGAGCCTTGGTCTCGGGGGACAGGAACGACGACACAGAGCCTTGGTCTCGAGAGACAGGAACGACGACACAGAGCCTTGGTCTCGAGAGACAGGAACGACGACACAGAGCCTTGGTCTCGGGAGACAGGAACGCTGAACACAGAGCCTTGGTCTCGAGAGACAGGAACGACGACACAGAGCCTTGGTCTCGGGAGACAGGAACGCTGAACACAGAGCCTTGGTCTCGAGAGACAGGAACGATGACACAGAGCCTTGGTCTCGGGAGACAGGAACGCTGAACACAGAGCCTTGGTCTCGGGAGACAGGAACGACGACACAGAGCCTTAGTCTCGGGAGACAGGAACGCTGAACACAGAGCCTTGGTCTCGGGAGACAGGAACGCTGAACACAGAGCGTTGGTCTCGAGAGACAGGAACGCTGAACAGAGAGCCTTGGCCTCGGGAGACTGGAATGCTGAACACAGAGTCTTGGTCTCGAGAGACAGGAACGATGACACAGAGCCTTGGTCTCGAGAGATAGGAACGACGAACACAGAGCCTTGGTCTCGGGAGACAGGAACGACGACACAGAGCCTTGGTCTCGGGAGACAGGAACGCTGAACACAGAGCCTTGGTCTCGAGAGACAGGAACGACGACACAGAGCCTTGGTCTCGGGAGACAGGAACGCTGAACACAGAGCCTTGGTCTCGAGAGACAGGAACGACGACACAGAGCCTTGGTCTCGGGAGACAGGAACGCTGAACACAGAGCCTTGGTCTCGAGAGACAGGAACGATGACACAGAGCCTTGGTCTCGGGAGACAGGAACGCTGAACACAGAGTCTTGGTCTCGGGAGACAGGAACGCTGAACACAGAGCCTTGGTCTCGGGAGACAGGAACGACGACACAGAGCCTTAGTCTCGGGAGACAGGAACGCTGAACACAGAGCCTTGGTCTCGGGAGACAGGAACGCTGAACACAGAGCGTTGGTCTCGAGAGACAGGAACGCTGAACAGAGAGCCTTGGTCTCGGGAGACTGGAATGCTGAACACAGAGTCTTGGTCTCGAGAGACAGGAACGATGACACAGAGCATTGGTCTCGAGAGATAGGAACGACGAACACAGAGCCTTGGTCTCGGGAGACAGGAACGCTGAACACAGAGCCTTGGTCTCGAGAGACAGGAACGACGAACACAGAGCCTTGGTCTCGGGAAACAGGAATGCTGAACACAGAGCCTTGGCCTTGGGAGACAGGAATGCTGAACACAGAGACTTGGTCTCGGGAGACAGGAACGCTGAACACAGAGTCTTGGTCTCGGGAGACAGGAACGCTGAACACAGAGCCTTGGTCTCGGGAGACAGGAATGCTGAACACAGAGCCTTGGTCTCGGGAGACAGGAACGCTGAACACAGAGCCTTGGTCTCGGGAGACAGGAACGCTGAACACAGAGCCTTGGTCTCGAGAGACAGGAACGATGACACAGAGCCTTGGTCTCGAGAGATAGGAACGACGAACACAGAGCCTTGGTCTCGGGAGACAGGAACGCTGAACACAGAGCCTTGGTCTCGAGAGACAGGAACGACGAACACAGAGCCTTGGTCTCGGGAAACAGGAATGCTGAACATAGAGCCTTGGTCTCGCTAGACAGGAACGCTGAACACAGAGCCTTGGTCTGCGGTGACGGGAACGCTGAACACAGAGTCTTGGTCTCGGGAGACAGGAACGCTGAACACAGAGCCTTGGTCTCGGGAGACAGGAACGCTGAACACAGAGCCTTGGTCTTGGGAGACAGGAACACTGAACACAGAGCTTTTGTCTCGGGAGACAGGAATGCTGAATACAGAGCCTTGGGCGACAGGAATGCCGAGCACAGAGCCTTGGCCTTGGGAGACAGGAACGCTGAACACAGAGCTTTGGTCTCGGGAGACAGGAACGCTGAACACAGAGCCTTGGTCTCGGGAGACAGGAACGCTGAACACAGAGCCTTGGTCTCGAGAGACAGGAACGACGACACAGAGCCTTGGTCTCGGGAAACAGGAATGCTGAACACAGAGCTTTGGGAGACAGGAATGCCGAGCACAGAGCCTTGGCCTTGGGAGACAGGAACGCTGAACACAGAGCCTTGGTCTCGGTAGACAGGAACGCTGAACACAGAGCCTTGGTCTGCGGTGACAGGAACGCTGAACACAGAGTCTTGGTCTCCGGAGACAGGAACGCTGAACACAGAGCCTTGGTCTTGGGAGACAGGAACGCTGAACACAGAGCCTTGGTCTCGGGAGACAGGAACGCTGAACACAGAGCCTTGGTCTCGGGAGACAGGAACACTGAACACAGAGCTTTTGTCTCGGGAGACAGGAATGCTGAACACAGAGCCTTGGGAGACAGGAATGCCGAGCACAGAGCATTGGCCTTGGGAGACAGGAACGCTGAACACAGAGCCTTGTTCTCGGGAGACAGGAATGCTGAACACAGAGCCTTGGGAGACAGGAACGCCGAGCACTGAGCCTTGGCCTTGGGAGACAGGAACGCTGAACACAGAGCCTTGGTCTCGGGAGACAGGAATGCCGAACACAGAGCCTTGGTCTCGGGAGACAGGAACGCCGAACACATAGCCTTGGTCTTGGGAGACAGGAACGCTGAACACAGAGCTTTGGTCTCGGGAGACAGGAACGCTGAACACAGAGCTTTGGTCTCGGGAGACAGGAACGCCGAGCACAGAGCCTTGGCCTTGGGAGACAGGAATGCTGAACACAGAGCCTTGGTCTCGGGAGACAGGAATGCTGAACATAGAGCATTGGGAGACAGGAATGCCGAGCACAGACCCTTGGCCTTGGGAGACAGGAACGCTGAACGCAGAGCCTTGGTCTCGGGAGACAGGAATGCTGAGCACAGAGCCTTGGTCTCAGGGGACAGGAACGCTGAACACAGATTGCTGGTCTCGGGAGACAGGAATGCTGAACACAGAGCCTTGGGAGACAGGAATGCCGAGCACAGAGCCTTGGCCTTGGGAGATAGGAACGCTGAACGCTGAGCCCTGGTCTCGGGACACAGGAATGCTGAACACAGAGCCTTGGGAGACAGGAATGCTGAACACAGAGCCTTGGCCTTGGGAGACAGGAATGCCGAGCACAGAGCCTTGGTCTCAGGAGACAGGAACGACAAACACAGAGCCTTGGTCTCGGGAGACAGGAACGCTGAACACAGAGCCTTGGTCTCGGGAGACAGGAATGATGAACACAGAGCCTTGGTCTCGGGAGACAGCAACGACGAACACAGAGCCTTGGCCTTGGGAGACTGGAATGCTGAACACAGAGCTTTGGTCTCGGGAGACAGGAACGACGAACACAGAGCCTTGGTCTCGGGAGACAGGAACGCTGAACACAGAGCCTTGGCCTTGGGAGACAGGAATGCTAAACACAGAGCCTTGGCCTTGGGAGACAGGAACGACGACACAGAGCCTTGGTCTCGGGGGACAGGAACGCTGAACACAGAGTCTTGGTCTCGGGAGACAGGAACGCTGAACACAGAGCCTTGGTCTCGGGAGACAGGAACGCTGAACACAGAGCCTTGGTCTCGGGAGACAGGAATGCTGAAAACAGAGCCTTGGCCTTGGGAGACAGGAATGCTGAACACAGAGCCTTGTTCTCGGGAGAGAGGAACGCTGAACACAGAGCCTTGGTCTCGGGAGACAGGAACGCTGAACTCAGAGCCTTGGTCTCGGGAGACAGGAACGCTGAACACAGAGCCTTGGTCTCGGGAGACAGGAATGCTGAACACAGAGCCTTGATCTTGGGAGACAGGAACGCTGAACACAGAGCCTTGGTCTCGGGGGACAGGAATGCTGAACACAGAGCCTTGGTCTCGGGAGACAGGAACGACGAACACAGAGCCTTGGTCTCGGGAGACAGGAATGCTGAACACAGAGCCTTGGGAGACAGGAAGGCCGAGCACAGAGCCTTGGTCTCGGGAGAGAGGAACGCTGAGCACAGAGCCTTGGTCTCGAGAGACAGGAACGACGACACCGAGCCTTGGTCTCGAGAGACAGGAACGACGAACACAGAGCCTTGTTCTCGGGAGACAGGAACGCTGAACACAGAGCCTTGGTCTCGGGAGACAGGAACGCTGAACACAGAGCCTTGGTCTCGGGAGACAGGAACGCTGAACACAGAGCCTTGGCCTTGGGTGACAGGAATGCTGAACACAGAGCCTTGGCCTTGGGAGACAGGAACGCAGAACACAGAGCCTTGGCCTTGGGAGACAGGAATGCTGAACACAGAGCCTTGGTCTCGGGAGACAGGAACGCTGAACACAGAGCGTTGGTCTCGAGAGACAGGAACGCTGAACAGAGAGCCTTGGTCTCGGGAGACAGGAATGCTGAACATAGAGCCTTGGGAGACAGGAATGCCGAGCACAGACCCTTGGCCTTGGGAGACAGGAACGCTGAACGCAGAGCCTTGGTCTCGGGAGACAGGAATGCTGAGCACAGAGCCTTGGTCTCAGGGGACAGGAACGCTGAACACAGAGCGCTGGTCTCGGGAGACAGGAATGCTGAACACAGAGCCTTGGGAGACAGGAATGCCGAGCACAGAGCCTTGGCCTTGGGAGATAGGAACGCTGAACGCTGAGCCCTGGTCTCGGGACACAGGAATGCTGAACACAGAGCCTTGGGAGACAGGAATGCTGAACACAGAGCCTTGGCCTTGGGAGACAGGAATGCCGAGCACAGAGCCTTGGTCTCAGGAGACAGGAACGACAAACACAGAGCCTTGGTCTCGGGAGACAGGAACGCTGAACACAGAGCCTTGGTCTCGGGAGACAGGAATGATGAACACAGAGCCTTGGTCTCGGGAGACAGCAACGACGAACACAGAGCCTTGGCCTTGGGAGACTGGAATGCTGAACACAGAGCTTTGGTCTCGGGAGACAGGAACGACGAACACAGAGCCTTGGTCTCGGGAGACAGGAACGCTGAACACAGAGCCTTGGCCTTGGGAGACAGGAATGCTAAACACAGAGCCTTGGCCTTGGGAGACAGGAACGACGACACAGAGCCTTGGTCTCGGGGGACAGGAACGCTGAACACAGAGTCTTGGTCTCGGGAGACAGGAACGCTGAACACAGAGCCTTGGTCTCGGGAGACAGGAACGCTGAACACAGAGCCTTGGTCTCGGGAGACAGGAATGCTGAAAACAGAGCCTTGGCCTTGGGAGACAGGAATGCTGAACACAGAGCCTTGTTCTCGGGAGACAGGAACGCTGAACACAGAGCCTTGGTCTCGGGAGACAGGAACGCTGAACTCAGAGCCTTGGTCTCGGGAGACAGGAACGCTGAACACAGAGCCTTGGTCTCGGGAGACAGGAATGCTGAACACAGAGCCTTGATCTTGGGAGACAGGAACGCTGAACACAGAGCCTTGGTCTCGGGGGACAGGAATGCTGAACACAGAGCCTTGGTCTCGGGAGACAGGAACGACGAACACAGAGCCTTGGTCTCGGGAGACAGGAATGCTGAACACAGAGCCTTGGGAGATAGGAAGGCCGAGCACAGAGCCTTGGTCTCGGGAGAGAGGAACGCTGAGCACAGAGCCTTGGTCTCGAGAGACAGGAACGACGACACCGAGCCTTGGTCTCGAGAGACAGGAACGACGAACACAGAGCCTTGGTCTCGGGAGACAGGAACGCTGAACACAGAGCCTTGGTCTCGGGAGACAGGAACGCTGAACACAGAGCCTTGGTCTCGGGAGACAGGAACGCTGAACACAGAGCCTTGGCCTTGGGTGACAGGAATGCTGAACACAGAGCCTTGGCCTTGGGAGACAGGAACGCAGAACACATAGCCTTGGCCTTGGGAGACAGGAATGCTGAACACAGAGCCTTGGTCTCGGGAGACAGGAACGCTGAACACAGAGTCTTGGTCTTGGGAGACAGGAATGCTGAACACAGAGCCTTGGTCTCGGGAGACAGGAACGCTGAACACAGATCCTTGGTCTTGGGTGACAGGAACGCTGAACACAGAGTCTTGGTCTCGGGAGAGAGGAACGCTGAACACAGAGCCTTGGTCTCGGGAGACAGGAACGACGAACACAGAGCCTTGGTCTCGGGAGACAGGAACGCTGAACACAGAGCTTTGGGAGACAGGAATGCCGAGCACAGAGCCTTGGCCTTGGGAGACAGGAACGCTGAACACAGAGCCTTGGTCTCGGAAGACAGGAACGCTGAACACAGAGCCTTGGTCTGCGGTGACAGGAACGCTGAACACAGAGTCTTGGTCTCGGGAGACAGGAACGCTGAACACAGAGCCTTGGTCTCGGGAGACAGGAACGCTGAACACAGAGCCTTGGTCTTGGGAGACAGGAACACTGAACACAGAGCTTTTGTCTTGGGAGACAGGAATGCTGAACACAGAGCCTTGGGAGACAGGAATGCCGAGCACAGAGCCTTGGCCTTGGGAGACAGGAACGCTGAACACAGAGCTTTGGTCTCGGGAGACAGGAATGCCGAACACAGAGCCTTGGTCTCGGGAGACAGGAACGCCGAACACAGAGCCTTGGGAGACAGGAATGCCGAGCACAGAGCCTTGGCCTTGGGAGACAGGAACGCTGAACACAGAGCTTTGGTCTCGGGAGACAGGAATGCCGAACACAGAGCCTTGGCCTTGGGAGACAGGAACGCTGAACACAGGGAGACAGGAATGCCGAGCACAGAGCCTTGGCCTTGGGAGACAGGAACGCTGAACACAGAGCTTTGGTCTCGGGAGACAGGAATGCCGAACACAGAGCCTTGGCCTTGGGAGACAGGAACGCTGAACACAGAGCTTTGGTCTCGGGAGACAGTAATGCCGAACACAGAGCCATGGTCTCGGGAGACAGGAACGCTGAACACAGAGCCTTGGTCTTGGGGGCAGGAATGCTGAACACAGAGCCTTGGTCTCGGGAGACAGGAATGCTGAACACAGAGCCTTGGTCTCGGGAGACCGGAACGCTGAACACAGAGCCTTGGTCTCGAGAGACAGGAACGACGAACACAGAGCCTTGGTCTCGGGAAACAGGAATGCTGAACACAGAGCCTTGGCCTTGGGAGACAGGAATGCTGAACACAGAGACTTGGTCTCGGGAGACAGGAACGCTGAACACAGAGTCTTGGTCTCGGGAGACAGGAACGCTGAACACAGAGCCTTGGTCTCGGGAGACAGGAATGCTGAACACAGAGCCTTGGTCTCGGGAGACAGGAACGCTGAACACAGAGCCTTGGTCTCGGGAGACAGGAACGCTGAACACAGAGCCTTGGTCTCGAGAGACAGGAACGATGACACAGAGCCTTGGTCTCGAGAGATAGGAACGACGAACACAGAGCCTTGGTCTCGGGAGACAGGAACGCTGAACACAGAGCCTTGGTCTCGAGAGACAGGAACGACGAACACAGAGCCTTGGTCTCGGGAAACAGGAATGCTGAACACAGAGCCTTGGTCTCGCTAGACAGGAACGCTGAACACAGAGCCTTGGTCTGCGGTGACGGGAACGCTGAACACAGAGTCTTGGTCTCGGGAGACAGGAACGCTGAACACAGAGCCTTGGTCTCGGGAGACAGGAACGCTGAACACAGAGCCTTGGTCTTGGGAGACAGGAACACTGAACACAGAGCTTTTGTCTCGGGAGACAGGAATGCTGAACACAGAGCCTTGGGCGACAGGAATGCCGAGCAAAGAGCCTTGGCCTTGGGAGACAGGAACGCTGAACACAGAGCTTTGGTCTCGGGAGACAGGAACGCTGAACACAGAGCCTTGGTCTCGGGAGACAGGAACGCTGAACACAGAGCCTTGGTCTCGGGAGACAGGAACGCTGAACACAGAGCCTTGGTCTCGAGAGACAGGAACGACGACACAGAGCCTTGGACTCGGGAAACAGGAATGCTGAACACAGAGCTTTGGGAGACAGGAATGCCGAGCACAGAGCCTTGGCCTTGGGAGACAGGAACGCTGAACACAGAGCCTTGGTCTCGGTAGACAGGAACGCTGAACACAGAGCCTTGGTCTGCGGTGACAGGAACGCTGAACACAGAGTCTTGGTCTCCGGAGACAGGAACGCTGAACACAGAGCCTTGGTCTTGGGAGACAGGAACGCTGAACACAGAGCCTTGGTCTCGGGAGACAGGAACGCTGAACACAGAGCCTTGGCCTTGGGAGACAGGAATGCTGAACACAGAGCCTTGGCCTTGGGAGTCAGGAACGACGACACAGAGCCTTGGTCTCGGGGGACAGGAACGCTGAACACAGAGCCTTGGTCTCGGGGGACAGGAACGCTGAACACAGAGCCTTGGTCTTGGGAGACTGGAATGCTGAACACAGAGCCTTGGTCTCGGGAGACAGGAACGACGAACACAGAGCCTTGGTCTCGGGAGACAGGAACGCTGAAAACAGAGCCTTGGCCTTGGGAGACAGGAATGCTGAACACAGAGCCTTGGTCTCGGGAGACAGGAATGCTGAACACAGAGCCTTGGTCTCGGGAGACAGGAACGACGAACACAGAGCCTTGGTCTCGGGAGACAGGAACGCTGAAAACAGAGTCTTGGTCTTGGGAGACAGGAACGCTGAACACAGAGCCTTGGTCTCGGGAGACAGGAATGCTGAACACAGAGCCTTGGGAGACAGGAACGACGACACAGAGCCTTGTTCTCGGGAGACAGGAACGCTGAACACAGAGCCTTGGTCTTGGGAGACAGGAACGCTGAACACAGAGCCTTGGTCTCGGGGGACAGGAATGCTGAACACAGAGCCTTGGTCTCGGGAGACAGGAATGCTGAACATAGAGCCTTGGGAGACAGGAATGCCGAGCAAAGACCCTTGGCCTTGGGAGACAGGAACGCTCAACGCAGAGCCTTGGTCTCGGGAGACAGCAACGACGAACACAGAGCCTTGGCCTTGGGAGACTGGAATGCTGAACACAGAGCTTTGGTCTCGGGAGACAGGAACGACGAACACAGAGCCTTGGTCTCGGGAGACAGGAACGCTGAACACAGAGCCTTGGCCTTGGGAGACAGGAATGCTAAACACAGAGCCTTGGCCTTGGGAGACAGGAACCACGACACAGAGCCTTGGTCTCGGGGGACAGGAACGCTGAACACAGAGTCTTGGTCTCGGGGGACAGGAACGCTGAACACAGAGCCTTGGTCTCGGGGGACAGGAACGCTGAACACAGAGCCTTGGTCTTGGGAGACTGGAATGCTGAACACAGAGCCTTGGTCTCGGGAGACAGGAACGCTGAACACAGAGCCTTGGTCTCGGGAGACAGGAATGCTGAAAACAGAGCCTTGGCCTTGGGAGACAGGAATGCTGAACACAGAGCCTTGTTCTCGGGAGACAGGAACGCTGAACACAGAGCCTTGGTCTCGGGAGACAGGAACGCTGAACACAGAGCCTTGATCTTGGGAGACAGGAACGCTGAACACAGAGCCTTGGTCTCGGGGGACAGGAATGCTGAACACAGAGCCTTGGTCTCGGGAGACAGGAACGACGAACACAGAGCCTTGGTCTCGGGAGACAGGAATGCTGAACACAGAGCCTTGGGAGACAGGAAGGCCGAGCACAGAGCCTTGGTCTCGGGAGAGAGGAACGCTGAGCACAGAGCCTTGGTCTCGGAAGACAGGAACGCTGAACACAGAGCCTTTGTCTGCGGTGACAGGAACGCTGAACACAGAGTCTTGGTCTCGGGAGACAGGAACGCTGAACACAGAGCCTTGGTCTCGGGAGACAGGAACGCTGAACACAGAGCCTTGGTCTTGGGAGACAGGAACACTGAACACAGAGCTTTTGTCTTGGGAGACAGGAATGCTGAACACAGAGCCTTGGGAGACAGGAATGCCGAGCACAGAGCCTTGGCCTTGGGAGACAGGAACGCTGAACACAGAGCTTTGGTCTCGGGAGACAGGAATGCCGAACACAGAGCCTTGGTCTCGGGAGACAGGAACGCCGAACACATAGCCATGGTCTCGGGAGACAGGAACGCTGAACACAGAGCCTTGGTCTCGGGAGACAGGAATGCTGAACACAGAGCCTTGGTCTCGGGAGACCGGAACGCTGAACACAGAGCCTTGGTCTTGGGAAACTGGAACTCTGAACACAGAGCCTTGGTCTTGGGAGGCAGGAACACTGAACACAGAGCTTTGGTCTCGGGAGACAGGAATGCTGAACACAGAGCCTTGGTCTCGGGAGACAGGAATGCTGAACACAGAGCCTTGGGAGACAGGAATGCCGAGCACAGAGCCTTTGCCTTGGGAGACAGGAACGCTGAACACAGAGTCTTGGTCTTGGGAGACAGGAACGCTGAACACAGAGCCTTGGTCTTGGGAGACAGGAACACTGAACACAGAGCTTTGGTCTCGGGAGACAGGAATGCTGAACACAGAGCCTTGGGAGACAGGAACGACGACACAGAGCCTTGGTCTCGGGTGACAGGAACGCTGAACACAGAGCCTTGGTCTTGGGAGACGGGAATGCTGAACACAGAGCCTTGGTCTCGGGAGACAGGAATGCTGAACATAGAGCCTTGGGAGACAGGAATGCCGAGCACAGACCCTTGGCCTTGGGAGACAGGAACGCTGAACGCAGAGCCTTGGTCTCGGGAGACAGGAATGCTGAGCACAGAGCCTTGGCCTTGGGAGACAGGAACGCTGAACACAGAGCCTTGGTCTCGGGAGACAGTAATGCCGAACACAAAGCTTTGGTCTTGGGAGACAGGAACGCCGAACACATAGCCTTGGTCTCGGGAGACAGGAATGCTGAACACAGAGCCTTGGTCTCAGGGGACAGGAACGCTGAACTCAGAGCGCTGGTCTCGGGAGACAGGAATGCCGAACACAGAGCCTTGGTCTTGGGAGACAGGAACGACGAACACAGAGCCTTGGTCTCGGGAGACAGGAACGCTGAACACAGATCCTTGGTCTTGGGTGACAGGAACGCTGAACACAGAGTCTTGGTCTCGGGAGAGAGGAACGCTGAACACAGAGCCTTGGTCTCGGGAGACAGGAACGACGAACACAGAGCCTTGGTCTCGGGAGACAGGAACGCTGAACACAGAGCTTTGGGAGACAGGAATGCCGAGCACAGAGCCTTGGCCTTGGGAGACAGGAACGCTGAACACAGAGCCTTGGTCTCGGAAGACAGGAACGCTGAACACAGAGCCTTGGTCTGCGGTGACAGGAACGCTGAACACAGAGTCTTGGTCTCGGGAGACAGGAACGCTGAACACAGAGCCTTGGTCTCGGGAGACAGGAACGCTGAACACAGAGCCTTGGTCTTGGGAGACAGGAACACTGAACACAGAGCTTTTGTCTTGGGAGACAGGAATGCTGAACACAGAGCCTTGGGAGACAGGAATGCCGAGCACAGAGCCTTGGCCTTGGGAGACAGGAACGCTGAACACAGAGCTTTGGTCTCGGGAGACAGGAATGCCGAACACAGAGCCTTGGTCTCGGGAGACAGGAACGCCGAACACAGAGCCTTGGGAGACAGGAATGCCGAGCACAGAGCCTTGGCCTTGGGAGACAGGAACGCTGAACACAGAGCTTTGGTCTCGGGAGACAGGAATGCCGAACACAGAGCCTTGGCCTTGGGAGACAGGAACGCTGAACACAGAGCTTTGGGAGACAGGAATGCCGAGCACAGAGCCTTGGCCTTGGGAGACAGGAACGCTGAACACAGAGCTTTGGTCTCGGGAGACAGGAATGCCGAACACAGAGCCTTGGCCTTGGGAGACAGGAACGCTGAACACAGAGCTTTGGTCTCGGGAGACAGGAATGCCGAACACAGAGCCATGGTCTCGGGAGACAGGAACGCTGAACACAGAGCCTTGGTCTTGGGGGCAGGAATGCTGAACACAGAGCCTTGGTCTCGGGAGACAGGAATGCTGAACACAGAGCCTTGGTCTCGGGAGACCGGAACGCTGAACACAGAGCCTTGGTCTTGGGAAACTGGAACTCTGAACACAGAGCCTTGGTCTTGGGAGACAGGAACACTGAACACAGAGCTTTGGTCTCGGGAGACAGGAATGCTGAACACAGAGCCTTGGTCTCGGGAGACAGGAATGCTGAACACAGAGCCTTGGGAGACAGGAATGCCGAGCACAGAGCCTTTGCCTTGGGAGACAGGAACGCTGAACACAGAGTCTTGGTCTTGGGAGACTGGAACGCTGAACACAGAGCCTTGGTCTTGGGAGACAGGAACACTGAACACAGAGCTTTGGTCTCGGGAGACAGGAATGCTGAACACAGAGCCTTGGGAGACAGGAACGACGACACAGAGCCTTGGTCTCGGGAGACAGGAACGCTGAACACAGAGCCTTGGTCTTGGGAGACAGGAACGCTGAACACAGAGCCTTGGTCTCGGGGGACAGGAATGCTGAACACAGAGCCTTGGTCTCGGGAGACAGGAATGCTGAACACAGAGCCTTGGTCTCGGGAGACAGGAACGCTGAACAGAGAGCCTTGGTCTCGAGAGACAGGAACGACGAACACAGAGCCTTGGTCTCGGGAAACAGGAATGCTGAACACAGAGCCTTGGCCTTGGGAGACAGGAATGCTGAACACAGAGACTTGGTCTCGGGAGACAGGAACGCTGAACACAGAGTCTTGGTCTCGGGAGACAGGAACGCTGAACACAGAGCCTTGGTCTCGGGAGACAGGAATGCTGAACACAGAGCCTTGGTCTCGGGAGACAGGAACGCTGAACACAGAGCCTTGGTCTCGGGAGACAGGAACGCTGAACACAGAGCCTTGGTCTCGAGAGACAGGAACGATGACACAGAGCCTTGGTCTCGAGAGATAGGAACGACGAACACAGAGCCTTGGTCTCGGGAGACAGGAACGCTGAACACAGAGCCTTGGTCTCGAGAGACAGGAACGACGAACACAGAGCCTTGGTCTCGGGAAACAGGAATGCTGAACACAGAGCCTTGGTCTCGCTAGACAGGAACGCTGAACACAGAGCCTTGGTCTGCGGTGACGGGAACGCTGAACACAGAGTCTTGGTCTCGGGAGACAGGAACGCTGAACACAGAGCCTTGGTCTCGGGAGACAGGAACGCTGAACACAGAGCCTTGGTCTTGGGAGACAGGAACACTGAACACAGAGCTTTTGTCTCGGGAGACAGGAATGCTGAACACAGAGCCTTGGGCGACAGGAATGCCGAGCACAGAGCATTGGCCTTGGGAGACAGGAACGCTGAACACAGAGCTTTGGTCTCGGGAGACAGGAACGCTGAACACAGAGCCTTGGTCTCGGGAGACAGGAACGCTGAACACAGAGCCTTCGTCTCGGGAGACAGGAACGCTGAACACAGAGCCTTGGTCTCGAGAGACAGGAACGACGACACAGAGCCTTGGACTCGGGAAACAGGAATGCTGAACACAGAGCTTTGGGAGACAGGAATGCCGAGGACAGAGCCTTGGCCTTGGGAGACAGGAACGCTGAACACAGAGCCTTGGTCTCGGTAGACAGGAACGCTGAACACAGAGCCTTGGTCTGCGGTGACAGGAACGCTGAACACAGAGTCTTGGTCTCCGGAGACAGGAACGCTGAACACAGAGCCTTGGTCTTGGGAGACAGGAACGCTGAACACAGAGCCTTGGTCTCGGGAGACAGGAACGCTGAACACAGAGCCTTGGCCTTGGGAGACAGGAATGCTGAACACAGAGCCTTGGCCTTGGGAGTCAGGAACGACGACACAGAGCCTTGGTCTCGGGGGACAGGAACGCTGAACACAGAGCCTTGGTCTCGGGGGACAGGAACGCTGAACACAGAGCCTTGGTCTTGGGAGACTGGAATGCTGAACACAGAGCCTTGGTCTCGGGAGACAGGAACGACGAACACAGAGCCTTGGTCTCGGGAGACAGGAACGCTGAAAACAGAGCCTTGGCCTTGGGAGACAGGAATGCTGAACACAGAGCCTTGGTCTCGGGAGACAGGAATGCTGAACACAGAGCCTTGGTCTCGGGAGACAGGAACGACGAACACAGAGCCTTGGTCTCGGGAGACAGGAACGCTGAAAACAGAGTCTTGGTCTTGGGAGACAGGAACGCTGAACACAGAGCCTTGGTCTCGGGAGACAGGAATGCTGAACACAGAGCCTTGGGAGACAGGAACGACGACACAGAGCCTTGTTCTCGGGAGACAGGAACGCTGAACACAGAGCCTTGGTCTTGGGAGACAGGAACGCTGAACACAGAGCCTTGGTCTCGGGGGACAGGAATGCTGAACACAGAGCCTTGGTCTCGGGAGACAGGAATGCTGAACATAGAGCCTTGGGAGACAGGAATGCCGAGCACAGACCCTTGGCCTTGGGAGACAGGAACGCTGAACGCAGAGCCTTGGTCTCGGGAGACAGCAACGACGAACACAGAGCCTTGGCCTTGGGAGACTGGAATGCTGAACACAGAGCTTTGGTCTCGGGAGACAGGAACGACGAACACAGAGCCTTGGTCTCGGGAGACAGGAACGCTGAACACAGAGCCTTGGCCTTGGGAGACAGGAATGCTAAACACAGAGCCTTGGCCTTGGGAGACAGGAACCACGACACAGAGCCTTGGTCTCGGGGGACAGGAACGCTGAACACAGAGTCTTGGTCTTGGGAGACAGGAATGCTGAACACAGAGCCTTGGTCTCGGGAGACAGGAACGCTGAACACAGATCCTTGGTCTTGGGTGACAGGAACGCTGAACACAGAGTCTTGGTCTCGGGAGAGAGGAACGCTGAACACAGAGCCTTGGTCTCGGGAGACAGGAACGACGAACACAGAGCCTTGGTCTCGGGAGACAGGAACGCTGAACACAGAGCTTTGGGAGACAGGAATGCCGAGCACAGAGCCTTGGCCTTGGGAGACAGGAACGCTGAACACAGAGCCTTGGTCTCGGAAGACAGGAACGCTGAACACAGAGCCTTGGTCTGCGGTGACAGGAACGCTGAACACAGAGTCTTGGTCTCGGGAGACAGGAACGCTGAACACAGAGCCTTGGTCTCGGGAGACAGGAACGCTGAACACAGAGCCTTGGTCTTGGGAGACAGGAACACTGAACACAGAGCTTTTGTCTTGGGAGACAGGAATGCTGAACACAGAGCCTTGGGAGACAGGAATGCCGAGCACAGAGCCTTGGCCTTGGGAGACAGGAACGCTGAACACAGAGCTTTGGTCTCGGGAGACAGGAATGCCGAACACAGAGCCTTGGTCTCGGGAGACAGGAACGCCGAACACAGAGCCTTGGGAGACAGGAATGCCGAGCACAGAGCCTTGGCCTTGGGAGACAGGAACGCTGAACACAGAGCTTTGGTCTCGGGAGACAGGAATGCCGAACACAGAGCCTTGGCCTTGGGAGACAGGAACGCTGAACACAGAGCTTTGGGAGACAGGAATGCCGAGCACAGAGCCTTGGCCTTGGGAGACAGGAACGCTGAACACAGAGCTTTGGTCTCGGGAGACAGGAATGCCGAACACAGAGCCTTGGCCTTGGGAGACAGGAACGCTGAACACAGAGCTTTGGTCTCGGGAGACAGGAATGCCGAACACAGAGCCATGGTCTCGGGAGACAGGAACGCTGAACACAGAGCCTTGGTCTTGGGGGCAGGAATGCTGAACACAGAGCCTTGGTCTCGGGAGACAGGAATGCTGAACACAGAGCCTTGGTCTCGGGAGACCGGAACGCTGAACACAGAGCCTTGGTCTTGGGAAACTGGAACTCTGAACACAGAGCCTTGGTCTTGGGAGACAGGAACACTGAACACAGAGCTTTGGTCTCGGGAGACAGGAATGCTGAACACAGAGCCTTGGTCTCGGGAGACAGGAATGCTGAACACAGAGCCTTGGGAGACAGGAATGCCGAGCACAGAGCCTTTGCCTTGGGAGACAGGAACGCTGAACACAGAGTCTTGGTCTTGGGAGACAGGAACGCTGAACACAGAGCCTTGGTCTTGGGAGACAGGAACACTGAACACAGAGCTTTGGTCTCGGGAGACAGGAATGCTGAACACAGATCCTTGGGAGACAGGAACGACGACACAGAGCCTTGGTCTCGGGAGACAGGAACGCTGAACACAGAGCCTTGGTCTTGGGAGACAGGAACGCTGAACACAGAGCCTTGGTCTCGGGGGACAGGAATGCTGAACACAGAGCCTTGGTCTCGGGAGACAGGAATGCTGAACACAGAGCCTTGGTCTCGGGAGACAGGAACGCTGAACACAGAGCCTTGGTCTCGAGAGACAGGAACGACGAACACAGAGCCTTGGTCTCGGGAAACAGGAATGCTGAACACAGAGCCTTGGCCTTGGGAGACAGGAATGCTGAACACAGAGACTTGGTCTCGGGAGACAGGAACGCTGAACACAGAGTCTTGGTCTCGGGAGACAGGAACGCTGAACACAGAGCATTGGTCTCGGGAGACAGGAATGCTGAACACAGAGCCTTGGTCTCGGGAGACAGGAACGCTGAACACAGAGCCTTGGTCTCGGGAGACAGGAACGCTGAACACAGAGCCTTGGTCTCGAGAGACAGGAACGATGACACAGAGCCTTGGTCTCGAGAGATAGGAACGACGAACACAGAGCCTTGGTCTCGGGAGACAGGAACGCTGAACACAGAGCCTTGGTCTCGAGAGACAGGAACGACGAACACAGAGCCTTGGTCTCGGGAAACAGGAATGCTGAACACAGAGCCTTGGTCTCGCTAGACAGGAACGCTGAACACAGAGCCTTGGTCTGCGGTGACGGGAACGCTGAACACAGAGTCTTGGTCTCGGGAGACAGGAACGCTGAACACAGAGCCTTGGTCTCGGGAGACAGGAACGCTGAACACAGAGCCTTGGTCTTGGGAGACAGGAACACTGAACACAGAGCTTTTGTCTCGGGAGACAGGAATGCTGAACACAGAGCCTTGGGCGACAGGAATGCCGAGCAAAGAGCCTTGGCCTTGGGAGACAGGAACGCTGAACACAGAGCTTTGGTCTCGGGAGACAGGAACGCTGAACACAGAGCCTTGGTCTCGGGAGACAGGAACGCTGAACACAGAGCCTTGGTCTCGGGAGACAGGAACGCTGAACACAGAGCCTTGGTCTCGAGAGACAGGAACGACGACACAGAGCCTTGGACTCGGGAAACAGGAATGCTGAACACAGAGCTTTGGGAGACAGGAATGCCGAGCACAGAGCCTTGGCCTTGGGAGACAGGAACGCTGAACACAGAGCCTTGGTCTCGGTAGACAGGAACGCTGAACACAGAGCCTTGGTCTGCGGTGACAGGAACGCTGAACACAGAGTCTTGGTCTCCGGAGACAGGAACGCTGAACACAGAGCCTTGGTCTTGGGAGACAGGAACGCTGAACACAGAGCCTTGGTCTCGGGAGACAGGAACGCTGAACACAGAGCCTTGGTCTTGGGAGACAGGAATGCTGAACACAGAGCCTTGGCCTTGGGAGTCAGGAACGTCGACACAGAGCCTTGGTCTCGGGGGACAGGAACGCTGAACACAGAGCCTTGGTCTCGGGGGACAGGAACGCTGAACACAGAGCCTTGGTCTTGGGAGACTGGAATGCTGAACACAGAGCCTTGGTCTCGGGAGACAGGAACGACGAACACAGAGCCTTGGTCTCGGGAGACAGGAACGCTGAAAACAGAGCCTTGGCCTTGGGAGACAGGAATGCTGAACACAGAGCCTTGGTCTCGGGAGACAGGAATGCTGAACACAGAGCCTTGGTCTCGGGAGACAGGAACGACGAACACAGAGCCTTGGTCTCGGGAGACAGGAACGCTGAAAACAGAGTCTTGGTCTTGGGAGACAGGAACGCTGAACACAGAGCCTTGGTCTCGGGAGACAGGAATGCTGAACACAGAGCCTTGGGAGACAGGAACGACGACACAGAGCCTTGTTCTCGGGAGACAGGAACGCTGAACACAGAGCCTTGGTCTTGGGAGACAGGAACGCTGAACACAGAGCCTTGGTCTCGGGGGACAGGAATGCTGAACACAGAGCCTTGGTCTCGGGAGACAGGAATGCTGAACATAGAGCCTTGGGAGACAGGAATGCCGAGCACAGACCCTTGGCCTTGGGAGACAGGAACGCTCAACGCAGAGCCTTGGTCTCGGGAGACAGCAACGACGAACACAGAGCCTTGGCCTTGGGAGACTGGAATGCTGAACACAGAGCTTTGGTCTCGGGAGACAGGAACGACGAACACAGAGCCTTGGTCTCGGGAGACAGGAACGCTGAACACAGAGCCTTGGCCTTGGGAGACAGGAATGCTAAACACAGAGCCTTGGCCTTGGGAGACAGGAACCACGACACAGAGCCTTGGTCTCGGGGGACAGGAACGCTGAACACAGAGTCTTGGTCTCGGGGGACAGGAACGCTGAACACAGAGCCTTGGTCTCGGGGGACAGGAACGCTGAACACAGAGCCTTGGTCTTGGGAGACTGGAATGCTGAACACAGAGCCTTGGTCTCGGGAGACAGGAACGCTGAACACAGAGCCTTGGTCTCGGGAGACAGGAATGCTGAAAACAGAGCCTTGGCCTTGGGAGACAGGAATGCTGAACACAGAGCCTTGTTCTCGGGAGACAGGAACGCTGAACACAGAGCCTTGGTCTCGGGAGACAGGAACGCTGAACACAGAGCCTTGATCTTGGGAGACAGGAACGCTGAACACAGAGCCTTGGTCTCGGGGGACAGGAATGCTGAACACAGAGCCTTGGTCTCGGGAGACAGGAACGACGAACACAGAGCCTTGGTCTCGGGAGACAGGAATGCTGAACACAGAGCCTTGGGAGACAGGAAGGCCGAGCACAGAGCCTTGGTCTCGGGAGAGAGGAACGCTGAGCACAGAGCCTTGGTCTCGGAAGACAGGAACGCTGAACACAGAGCCTTTGTCTGCGGTGACAGGAACGCTGAACACAGAGTCTTGGTCTCGGGAGACAGGAACGCTGAACACAGAGCCTTGGTCTCGGGAGACAGGAACGCTGAACACAGAGCCTTGGTCTTGGGAGACAGGAACACTGAACACAGAGCTTTTGTCTTGGGAGACAGGAATGCTGAACACAGAGCCTTGGGAGACAGGAATGCCGAGCACAGAGCCTTGGCCTTGGGAGACAGGAACGCTGAACACAGAGCTTTGGTCTCGGGAGACAGGAATGCCGAACACAGAGCCTTGGTCTCGGGAGACAGGAACGCCGAACATATAGCCATGGTCTCGGGAGACAGGAACGCTGAACACAGAGCCTTGGTCTCGGGAGACAGGAATGCTGAACACAGAGCCTTGGTCTCGGGAGACCGGAACGCTGAACACAGAGCCTTGGTCTTGGGAAACTGGAACTCTGAACACAGAGCCTTGGTCTTGGGAGGCAGGAACACTGAACACAGAGCTCTGGTCTCGGGAGACAGGAATGCTGAACACAGAGCCTTGGTCTCGGGAGACAGGAATGCTGAACACAGAGCCTTGGGAGACAGGAATGCCGAGCACAGAGCCTTTGCCTTGGGAGACAGGAACGCTGAACACAGAGTCTTGGTCTTGGGAGACAGGAACGCTGAACACAGAGCCTTGGTCTTGGGAGACAGGAACACTGAACACAGAGCTTTGGTCTCGGGAGACAGGAATGCTGAACACAGAGCCTTGGGAGACAGGAACGACGACACAGAGCCTTGGTCTCGGGTGACAGGAACGCTGAACACAGAGCCTTGGTCTTGGGAGACGGGAATGCTGAACACAGAGCCTTGGTCTCGGGAGACAGGAATGCTGAACATAGAGCCTTGGGAGACAGGAATGCCGAGCACAGACCCTTGGCCTTGGGAGACAGGAACGCTGAACGCAGAGCCTTGGTCTCGGGAGACAGGAATGCTGAGCACAGAGCCTTGGCCTTGGGAGACAGGAACGCTGAACACAGAGCCTTGGTCTCGGGAGACAGTAATGCCGAACACAAAGCTTTGGTCTTGGGAGACAGGAACGCCGAACACATAGCCTTGGTCTCGGGAGACAGGAATGCTGAACACAGAGCCTTGGTCTCAGGGGACAGGAACGCTGAACTCAGAGCGCTGGTCTCGGGAGACAGGAATGCCGAACACAGAGCCTTGGTCTTGGGAGACAGGAACGACGAACACAGAGCCTTGGTCTCGGGAGACAGGAACGCTGAACACAGATCCTTGGTCTTGGGTGACAGGAACGCTGAACACAGAGTCTTGGTCTCGGGAGAGAGGAACGCTGAACACAGAGCCTTGGTCTCGGGAGACAGGAACGACGAACACAGAGCCTTGGTCTCGGGAGACAGGAACGCTGAACACAGAGCTTTGGGAGACAGGAATGCCGAGCACAGAGCCTTGGCCTTGGGAGACAGGAACGCTGAACACAGAGCCTTGGTCTCGGAAGACAGGAACGCTGAAAACAGAGCCTTGGTCTGCGGTGACAGGAACGCTGAACACAGAGTCTTGGTCTCGGGAGACAGGAACGCTGAACACAGAGCCTTGGTCTCGGGAGACAGGAACGCTGAACACAGAGCCTTGGTCTTGGGAGACAGGAACACTGAACACAGAGCTTTTGTCTTGGGAGACAGGAATGCTGAACACAGAGCCTTGGGAGACAGGAATGCCGAGCACAGAGCCTTGGCCTTGGGAGACAGGAACGCTGAACACAGAGCTTTGGTCTCGGGAGACAGGAATGCCGAACACAGAGCCTTGGTCTCGGGAGACAGGAACGCCGAACACAGAGCCTTGGGAGACAGGAATGCCGAGCACAGAGCCTTGGCCTTGGGAGACAGGAACGCTGAACACAGAGCTTTGGTCTCGGGAGACAGGAATGCCGAACACAGAGCCTTGGCCTTGGGAGACAGGAACGCTGAACACAGAGCTTTGGGAGACAGGAATGCCGAGCACAGAGCCTTGGCCTTGGGAGACAGGAACGCTGAACACAGAGCTTTGGTCTCGGGAGACAGGAATGCCGAACACAGAGCCTTGGCCTTGGGAGACAGGAACGCTGAACACAGAGCTTTGGTCTCGGGAGACAGGAATGCCGAACACAGAGCCATGGTCTCGGGAGACAGGAACGCTGAACACAGAGCCTTGGTCTTGGGGGCAGGAATGCTGAACACAGAGCCTTGGTCTCGGGAGACAGGAATGCTGAACACAGAGCCTTGGTCTCGGGAGACCGGAACGCTGAACACAGAGCCTTGGTCTTGGGAAACTGGAACTCTGAACACAGAGCCTTGGTCTTGGGAGACAGGAACACTGAACACAGAGCTTTGGTCTCGGGAGACAGGAATGCTGAACACAGAGCCTTGGTCTCGGGAGACAGGAATGCTGAACACAGAGCCTTGGGAGACAGGAATGCCGAGCACAGAGCCTTTGCCTTGGGAGACAGGAACGCTGAACACAGAGTCTTGGTCTTGGGAGACAGGAACGCTGAACACAGAGCCTTGGTCTTGGGAGACAGGAACACTGAACACAGAGCTTTGGTCTCGGGAGACAGGAATGCTGAACACAGAGCCTTGGGAGACAGGAACGACGACACAGAGCCTTGGTCTCGGGAGACAGGAACGCTGAACACAGAGCCTTGGTCTTGGGAGACAGGAACGCTGAACACAGAGCCTTGGTCTCGGGGGACAGGAATGCTGAACACAGAGCCTTGGTCTCGGGAGACAGGAATGCTGAACACAGAGCCTTGGTCTCGGGAGACAGGAACGCTGAACACAGAGCCTTGGTCTCGAGAGACAGGAACGACGAACACAGAGCCTTGGTCTCGGGAAACAGGAATGCTGAACACAGAGCCTTGGCCTTGGGAGACAGGAATGCTGAACACAGAGACTTGGTCTCGGGAGACAGGAACGCTGAACACAGAGTCTTGGTCTCGGGAGACAGGAACGCTGAACACAGAGCCTTGGTCTCGGGAGACAGGAATGCTGAACACAGAGCCTTGGTCTCGGGAGACAGGAACGCTGAACACAGAGCCTTGGTCTCGGGAGACAGGAACGCTGAACACAGAGCCTTGGTCTCGAGAGACAGGAACGATGACACAGAGCCTTGGTCTCGAGAGATAGGAACGACGAACACAGAGCCTTGGTCTCGGGAGACAGGAACGCTGAACACAGAGCCTTGGTCTCGAGAGACAGGAACGACGAACACAGAGCCTTGGTCTCGGGAAACAGGAATGCTGAACACAGAGCCTTGGTCTCGCTAGACAGGAACGCTGAACACAGAGCCTTGGTCTGCGGTGACGGGAACGCTGAACACAGAGTCTTGGTCTCGGGAGACAGGAACGCTGAACACAGAGCCTTGGTCTTGGGAGACAGGAACACTGAACACAGAGCTTTTGTCTCGGGAGACAGGAACGCTGAACACAGAGCCTTGGTCTTGGGAGACAGGAACACTGAACACAGAGCTTTTGTCTCGGGAGACAGGAATGCTGAACACAGAGCCTTGGGCGACAGGAATGCCGAGCAAAGAGCCTTGGCCTTGGGAGACAGGAACGCTGAACACAGAGCTTTGGTCTCGGGAGACAGGAACGCTGAACACAGAGCCTTGGTCTCGGGAGACAGGAACGCTGAACACAGAGCCTTGGTCTCGGGAGACAGGAACGCTGAACACAGAGCCTTGGTCTCGAGAGACAGGAACGACGACACAGAGCCTTGGACTCGGGAAACAGGAATGCTGAACACAGAGCTTTGGGAGACAGGAATGCCGAGCACAGAGCCTTGGCCTTGGGAGACAGGAACGCTGAACACAGAGCCTTGGTCTCGGTAGACAGGAACGCTGAACACAGAGCCTTGGTCTGCGGTGACAGGAACGCTGAACACAGAGTCTTGGTCTCCGGAGACAGGAACGCTGAACACAGAGCCTTGGTCTTGGGAGACAGGAACGCTGAACACAGAGCCTTGGTCTCGGGAGACAGGAACGCTGAACACAGAGCCTTGGCCTTGGGAGACAGGAATGCTGAACACAGAGCCTTGGCCTTGGGAGTCAGGAACGACGACACAGAGCCTTGGTCTCGGGGGACAGGAACGCTGAACACAGAGCCTTGGTCTCGGGGGACAGGAACGCTGAACACAGAGCCTTGGTCTTGGGAGACTGGAATGCTGAACACAGAGCCTTGGTCTCGGGAGACAGGAACGACGAACACAGAGCCTTGGTCTCGGGAGACAGGAACGCTGAAAACAGAGCCTTGGCCTTGGGAGACAGGAATGCTGAACACAGAGCCTTGGTCTCGGGAGACAGGAATGCTGAACACAGAGCCTTGGTCTCGGGAGACAGGAACGACGAACACAGAGCCTTGGTCTCGGGAGACAGGAACGCTGAAAACAGAGTCTTGGTCTTGGGAGACAGGAACGCTGAACACAGAGCCTTGGTCTCGGGAGACAGGAATGCTGAACACAGAGCCTTGGGAGACAGGAACGACGACACAGAGCCTTGTTCTCGGGAGACAGGAACGCTGAACACAGAGCCTTGGTCTTGGGAGACAGGAACGCTGAACACAGAGCCTTGGTCTCGGGGGACAGGAATGCTGAACACAGAGCCTTGGTCTCGGGAGACAGGAATGCTGAACATAGAGCCTTGGGAGACAGGAATGCCGAGCACAGACCCTTGGCCTTGGGAGACAGGAACGCTCAACGCAGAGCCTTGGTCTCGGGAGACAGCAACGACGAACACAGAGCCTTGGCCTTGGGAGACTGGAATGCTGAACACAGAGCTTTGGTCTCGGGAGACAGGAACGACGAACACAGAGCCTTGGTCTCGGGAGACAGGAACGCTGAACACAGAGCCTTGGCCTTGGGAGACAGGAATGCTAAACACAGAGCCTTGGCCTTGGGAGACAGGAACCACGACACAGAGCCTTGGTCTCGGGGGACAGGAACGCTGAACACAGAGTCTTGGTCTCGGGGGACAGGAACGCTGAACACAGAGCCTTGGTCTCGGGGGACAGGAACGCTGAACACAGAGCCTTGGTCTTGGGAGACTGGAATGCTGAACACAGAGCCTTGGTCTCGGGAGACAGGAACGCTGAACACAGAGCCTTGGTCTCGGGAGACAGGAATGCTGAAAACAGAGCCTTGGCCTTGGGAGACAGGAATGCTGAACACAGAGCCTTGTTCTCGGGAGACAGGAACGCTGAACACAGAGCCTTGGTCTCGGGAGACAGGAACGCTGAACACAGAGCCTTGATCTTGGGAGACAGGAACGCTGAACACAGAGCCTTGGTCTCGGTAGACAGGAACGCTGAACACAGAGCCTTGGTCTGCGGTGACAGGAACGCTGAACACAGAGTCTTGGTCTCCGGAGACAGGAACGCTGAACAGAGAGCCTTGGTCTTGGGAGACAGGAACGCTGAACACAGAGCCTTGGTCTCGGGAGACAGGAACGCTGAACACAGAGCCTTGGCCTTGGGAGACAGGAATGCTGAACACAGAGCCTTGGCCTTGGGAGTCAGGAACGACGACACAGAGCCTTGGTCTCGGGGGACAGGAACGCTGAACACAGAGCCTTGGTCTCGGGGGACAGGAACGCTGAACACAGAGCCTTGGTCTTGGGAGACTGGAATGCTGAACACAGAGCCTTGGTCTCGGGAGACAGGAACGACGAACACAGAGCCTTGGTCTCGGGAGACAGGAACGCTGAAAACAGAGCCTTGGCCTTGGGAGACAGGAATGCTGAACACAGAGCCTTGGTCTCGGGAGACAGGAATGCTGAACACAGAGCCTTGGTCTCGGGAGACAGGAACGACGAACACAGAGCCTTGGTCTCGGGAGACAGGAACGCTGAAAACAGAGTCTTGGTCTTGGGAGACAGGAACGCTGAACACAGAGCCTTGGTCTCGGGAGACAGGAATGCTGAACACAGAGCCTTGGGAGACAGGAACGACGACACAGAGCCTTGTTCTCGGGAGACAGGAACGCTGAACACAGAGCCTTGGTCTTGGGAGACAGGAACGCTGAACACAGAGCCTTGGTCTCGGGGGACAGGAATGCTGAACACAGAGCCTTGGTCTCGGGAGACAGGAATGCTGAACATAGAGCCTTGGGAGACAGGAATGCCGAGCACAGACCCTTGGCCTTGGGAGACAGGAACGCTCAACGCAGAGCCTTGGTCTCGGGAGACAGCAACGACGAACACAGAGCCTTGGCCTTGGGAGACTGGAATGCTGAACACAGAGCTTTGGTCTCGGGAGACAGGAACGACGAACACAGAGCCTTGGTCTCGGGAGACAGGAACGCTGAACACAGAGCCTTGGCCTTGGGAGACAGGAATGCTAAACACAGAGCCTTGGCCTTGGGAGACAGGAACCACGACACAGAGCCTTGGTCTCGGGGGACAGGAACGCTGAACACAGAGTCTTGGTCTCGGGGGACAGGAACGCTGAACACAGAGCCTTGGTCTCGGGGGACAGGAACGCTGAACACAGAGCCTTGGTCTTGGGAGACTGGAATGCTGAACACAGAGCCTTGGTCTCGGGAGACAGGAACGCTGAACACAGAGCCTTGGTCTCGGGAGACAGGAATGCTGAAAACAGAGCCTTGGCCTTGGGAGACAGGAATGCTGAACACAGAGCCTTGTTCTCGGGAGACAGGAACGCTGAACACAGAGCCTTGGTCTCGGGAGACAGGAACGCTGAACACAGAGCCTTGATCTTGGGAGACAGGAACGCTGAACACAGAGCCTTGGTCTCGGGGGACAGGAATGCTGAACACAGAGCCTTGGTCTCGGGAGACAGGAACGACGAACACAGAGCCTTGGTCTCGGGAGACAGGAATGCTGAACACAGAGCCTTGGGAGACAGGAAGGCCGAGCACAGAGCCTTGGTCTCGGGAGAGAGGAACGCTGAGCACAGAGCCTTGGTCTCGGAAGACAGGAACGCTGAACACAGAGCCTTTGTCTGCGGTGACAGGAACGCTGAACACAGAGTCTTGGTCTCGGGAGACAGGAACGCTGAACACAGAGCCTTGGTCTCGGGAGACAGGAACGCTGAACACAGAGCCTTGGTCTTGGGAGACAGGAACACTGAACACAGAGCTTTTGTCTTGGGAGACAGGAATGCTGAACACAGAGCCTTGGGAGACAGGAATGCCGAGCACAGAGCCTTGGCCTTGGGAGACAGGAACGCTGAACACAGAGCTTTGGTCTCGGGAGACAGGAATGCCGAACACAGAGCCTTGGTCTCGGGAGACAGGAACGCCGAACACATAGCCATGGTCTCGGGAGACAGGAACGCTGAACACAGAGCCTTGGTCTCGGGAGACAGGAATGCTGAACACAGAGCCTTGGTCTCGGGAGACCGGAACGCTGAACACAGAGCCTTGGTCTTGGGAAACTGGAACTCTGAACACAGAGCCTTGGTCTTGGGAGGCAGGAACACTGAACACAGAGCTTTGGTCTCGGGAGACAGGAATGCTGAACACAGAGCCTTGGTCTCGGGAGACAGGAATGCTGAACACAGAGCCTTGGGAGACAGGAATGCCGAGCACAGAGCCTTTGCCTTGGGAGACAGGAACGCTGAACACAGAGTCTTGGTCTTGGGAGACAGGAACGCTGAACACAGAGCCTTGGTCTTGGGAGACAGGAACACTGAACACAGAGCTTTGGTCTCGGGAGACAGGAATGCTGAACACAGAGCCTTGGGAGACAGGAACGACGACACAGAGCCTTGGTCTCGGGAGACAGGAACGCTGAACACAGAGCCTTGGTCTTGGGAGACGGGAATGCTGAACACAGAGCCTTGGTCTCGGGAGACAGGAATGCTGAACATAGAGCCTTGGGAGACAGGAATGCCGAGCACAGACCCTTGGCCTTGGGAGACAGGAACGCTGAACGCAGAGCCTTGGTCTCGGGAGACAGGAATGCTGAGCACAGAGCCTTGGCCTTGGGAGACAGGAACGCTGAACACAGAGCCTTGGTCTCGGGAGACAGTAATGCCGAACACAAAGCTTTGGTCTTGGGAGACAGGAACGCCGAACACATAGCCTTGGTCTCGGGAGACAGGAATGCTGAACACAGAGCCTTGGTCTCAGGGGACAGGAACGCTGAACTCAGAGCGCTGGTCTCGGGAGACAGGAATGCCGAACACAGAGCCTTGGTCTTGGGAGACAGGAACGACGAACACAGAGCCTTGGTCTCGGGAGACAGGAACGACGAACACAGAGCCTTGGTCTCGGGAGACAGGAATGCTGAACACAGAGCCTTGGGAGACAGGAATGCCGAGCACAGAGCCTTGGCCTTGGGAGACAGGAACGCTGAACGCTGAGCCCTGGTCTCGGGACACAGGAATGCTGAACACAGAGCCTTGGCCTTGGGAGACAGGAATGCCGAGCACAGAGCCTTGGTCTCAGGAGACAGGAACGACAAACACAGAGCCTTGGTCTAGGGAGACAGGAACGCTGAACACAGAGCCTTGGTCTCGGGAGACAGGAACGCTGAACACAGAGCCTTGGTCTCGGGAGACAGGAATGCTGAACACAGAGCCTTGGTCTCGGGAGACAGCAACGACGAACACAGAGCCTTGGCCTTGGGAGACTGGAATGCTGAACACAGAGATTTGGTCTCGGGAGACAGGAACGATGAACACAGAGCCTTGGTCTCGGGAGACAGGAACGCTGAACACAGAGCCTTGGCCTTGGGAGACAGGAATGCTGAACACAGAGCCTTGGCCTTGGGAGTCAGGAACGACGACACAGAGCCTTGGTCTCGGGGGACAGGAACGCTGAACACAGAGCCTTGGTCTCGGGGGACAGGAACGCTGAACACAGAGCCTTGGTCTCAGGGGACAGGAACGCTGAACACAGAGCCTTGGTCTTGGGAGACTGGAATGCTGAACACAGAGCCTTGGTCTCGGGAGACAGGAACGACGAACACAGAGCCTTGGTCTCGGGAGACAGGAACGCTGAAAACAGAGCCTTGGCCTTGGGAGACAGGAATGCTGAACACAGAGCCTTGGTCTCGGGAGACAGGAATGCTGAACACAGAGCCTTGGTCTCGGTAGACAGGAACGACGAACACAGAGCCTTGGTCTCGGGAGACAGGAACGCTGAAAACAGAGTCTTGGTCTTGGGAGACAGGAACGCTGAACACAGAGCCTTGGTCTTGGGAGACAGGAACACTGAACACAGAGCTTTGGTCTCGGGAGACAGGAATGCTGAACACAGAGCCTTGGGAGACAGGAACGACGACACAGAGCCTTGTTCTCGGGAGACAGGAACGCTGAACACAGAGCCTTGGTCTTGGGAGACAGGAACGCTGAACACAGAGCCTTGGTCTCGGGGGACAGGAATGCTGAACACAGAGCCTTGGTCTCGGGAGACAGGAATGCTGAACATAGAGCCTTGGGAGACAGGAATGCCGAGCACAGACCCTTGGCCTTGGGAGACAGGAATGCTAAACACAGAGCCTTGGCCTTGGGAGACAGGAACGACGACACAGAGCCTTGGTCTCGGGGGACAGGAACGCTGAACACAGAGTCTTGGTCTCGGGGGACAGGAACGCTGAACACAGAGCCTTGGTCTCGGGGGACAGGAACGCTGAACACAGAGCCTTGGTCTTGGGAGACTGGAATGCTGAACACAGAGCCTTGGTCTCGGGAGACAGGAACGCTGAACACAGAGCCTTGGTCTCGGGAGACAGGAATGCTGAAAACAGAGCCTTGGCCTTGGGAGACAGGAATGCTGAACACAGAGCCTTGGTCTCGGGAGACAGGAACGCTGAACACAGAGTCTTGGTCTTGGGAGACAGGAATGCTGAACACAGAGCCTTGGTCTCGGGAGACAGGAACGCTGAACACAGATCCTTGGTCTTGGGTGACAGGAACGCTGAACACAGAGTCTTGGTCTCGGGAGAGAGGAACGCTGAACACAGAGCCTTGGTCTCGGGAGACAGGAACGACGAACACAGAGCCTTGGTCTCGGGAGACAGGAACGCTGAACACAGAGCCTTGGTCTCGGAAGACAGGAACGCTGAACACAGAGCCTTGGTCTGCGGTGACAGGAACGCTGAACACAGAGTCTTGGTCTCGGGAGACAGGAACGCTGAACACAGAGCCTTGGTCTCGGGAGACAGGAACGCTGAACACAGAGCCTTGGTCTTGGGAGACAGGAACACTGAACACAGAGCTTTTGTCTTGGGAGACAGGAATGCTGAACACAGAGCCTTGGGAGACAGGAATGCCGAGCACAGAGCCTTGGCCTTGGGAGACAGGAACGCTGAACACAGAGCTTTGGTCTCGGGAGACAGGAATGCCGAACACAGAGCCTTGGACTCGGGAGACAGGAACGCCGAACACAGAGCCTTGGGAGACAGGAATGCCGAGCACAGAGCCTTGGCCTTGGGAGACAGGAACGCTGAACACAGAGCTTTGGTCTCGGGAGACAGGAATGCCGAACACAGAGCCTTGGCCTTGGGAGACAGGAACGCTGAACACAGAGCTTTGGGAGACAGGAATGCCGAGCACAGAGCCTTGGCCTTGGGAGACAGGAACGCTGAACACAGAGCTTTGGTCTCGGGAGACAGGAATGCCGAACACAGAGCCTTGGCCTTGGGAGACAGGAACGCTGAACACAGAGCTTTGGTCTCGGGAGACAGGAATGCCGAACACAGAGCCATGGTCTCGGGAGACAGGAACGCTGAACACAGAGCCTTGGTCTTGGGGGCAGGAATGCTGAACACAGAGCCTTGGTCTCGGGAGACAGGAATGCTGAACACAGAGCCTTGGTCTCGGGAGACCGGAACGCTGAACACAGAGCCTTGGTCTTGGGAAACTGGAACTCTGAACACAGAGCCTTGGTCTTGGGAGACAGGAACACTGAACACAGAGCTTTGGTCTCGGGAGACAGGAATGCTGAACACAGAGCCTTGGTCTCGGGAGACAGGAATGCTGAACACAGAGCCTTGGGAGACAGGAATGCCGAGCACAGAGCCTTTGCCTTGGGAGACAGGAACGCTGAACACAGAGTCTTGGTCTTGGGAGACAGGAACGCTGAACACAGAGCCTTGGTCTTGGGAGACAGGAACACTGAACACAGAGCTTTGGTCTCGGGAGACAGGAATGCTGAACACAGAGCCTTGGGAGACAGGAACGACGACACAGAGCCTTGGTCTCGGGAGACAGGAACGCTGAACACAGAGCCTTGGTCTTGGGAGACAGGAACGCTGAACACAGAGCCTTGGTCTCGGGGGACAGGAATGCTGAACACAGAGCCTTGGTCTCGGGAGACAGGAATGCTGAACACAGAGCCTTGGTCTCGGGAGACAGGAACGCTGAACACAGAGCCTTGGTCTCGAGAGACAGGAACAACGAACACAGAGCCTTGGTCTCGGGAAACAGGAATGCTGAACACAGAGCCTTGGCCTTGGGAGACAGGAATGCTGAACACAGAGACTTGGTCTCGGGAGACAGGAACGCTGAACACAGAGTCTTGGTCTCGGGAGACAGGAACGCTGAACACAGAGCCTTGGTCTCGGGAGACAGGAATGCTGAACACAGAGCCTTGTCTCGGGAGACAGGAACGCTGAACACAGAGCCTTGGTCTCGGGAGACAGGAACGCTGAACACAGAGCCTTGGTCTCGAGAGACAGGAACGATGACACAGAGCCTTGGTCTCGAGAGATAGGAACGACGAACACAGAGCCTTGGTCTCGGGAGACAGGAACGCTGAACACAGAGCCTTGGTCTCGAGAGACAGGAACGACGAACACAGAGCCTTGGTCTCGGGAAACAGGAATGCTGAACACAGAGCCTTGGTCTCGCTAGACAGGAACGCTGAACACAGAGCCTTGGTCTGCGGTGACGGGAACGCTGAACACAGAGTCTTGGTCTCGGGAGACAGGAACGCTGAACACAGAGCCTTGGTCTCGGGAGACAGGAACGCTGAACACAGAGCCTTGGTCTTGTGAGACAGGAACACTGAACACAGAGCTTTTGTCTCGGGAGACAGGAATGCTGAACACAGAGCCTTGGGCGACAGGAATGCCGAGCACAGAGCATTGGCCTTGGGAGACAGGAACGCTGAACACAGAGCTTTGGTCTCGGGAGACAGGAACGCTGAACACAGAGCCTTGGTCTCGGGAGACAGGAACGCTGAACACAGAGCCTTGGTCTCGGGAGACAGGAACGCTGAACACAGAGCCTTGGTCTCGAGAGACAGGAACGACGACACAGAGCCTTGGACTCGGGAAACAGGAATGCTGAACACAGAGCTTTGGGAGACAGGAATGCCGAGCACAGAGCCTTGGCCTTGGGAGACAGGAACGCTGAACACAGAGCCTTGGTCTCGGTAGACAGGAACGCTGAACACAGAGCCTTGGTCTGCGGTGACAGGAACGCTGAACACAGAGTCTTGGTCTCCGGAGACAGGAACGCTGAACACAGAGCCTTGGTCTTGGGAGACAGGAACGCTGAACACAGAGCCTTGGTCTCGGGAGACAGGAACGCTGAACACAGAGCCTTGGCCTTGGGAGACAGGAATGCTGAACACAGAGCCTTGGCCTTGGGAGTCAGGAACGACGACACAGAGCCTTGGTCTCGGGGGACAGGAACGCTGAACACAGAGCCTTGGTCTCGGGGGACAGGAACGCTGAACACAGAGCCTTGGTCTTGGGAGACTGGAATGCTGAACACAGAGCCTTGGTCTCGGGAGACAGGAACGACGAACACAGAGCCTTGGTCTCGGGAGACAGGAACGCTGAAAACAGAGCCTTGGCCTTGGGAGACAGGAATGCTGAACACAGAGCCTTGGTCTCGGGAGACAGGAATGCTGAACACAGAGCCTTGGTCTCGGGAGACAGGAACGACGAACACAGAGCCTTGGTCTCGGGAGACAGGAACGCTGAAAACAGAGTCTTGGTCTTGGGAGACAGGAACGCTGAACACAGAGCCTTGGTCTCGGGAGACAGGAATGCTGAACACAGAGCCTTGGGAGACAGGAACGACGACACAGAGCCTTGTTCTCGGGAGACAGGAACGCTGAACACAGAGCCTTGGTCTTGGGAGACAGGAACGCTGAACACAGAGCCTTGGTCTCGGGGGACAGGAATGCTGAACACAGAGCCTTGGTCTCGGGAGACAGGAATGCTGAACATAGAGCCTTGGGAGACAGGAATGCCGAGCACAGACCCTTGGCCTTGGGAGACAGGAACGCTGAACGCAGAGCCTTGGTCTCGGGAGACAGCAACGACGAACACAGAGCCTTGGCCTTGGGAGACTGGAATGCTGAACACAGAGCTTTGGTCTCGGGAGACAGGAACGACGAACACAGAGCCTTGGTCTCGGGAGACAGGAACGCTGAACACAGAGCCTTGGCCTTGGGAGACAGGAATGCTAAACACAGAGCCTTGGCCTTGGGAGACAGGAACCACGACACAGAGCCTTGGTCTCGGGGGACAGGAACGCTGAACACAGAGTCTTGGTCTTGGGAGACAGGAATGCTGAACACAGAGCCTTGGTCTCGGGAGACAGGAACGCTGAACACAGATCCTTGGTCTTGGGTGACAGGAACGCTGAACACAGAGTCTTGGTCTCGGGAGAGAGGAACGCTGAACACAGAGCCTTGGTCTCGGGAGACAGGAACGACGAACACAGAGCCTTGGTCTCGGGAGACAGGAACGCTGAACACAGAGCTTTGGGAGACAGGAATGCCGAGCACAGAGCCTTGGCCTTGGGAGACAGGAACGCTGAACACAGAGCCTTGGTCTCGGAAGACAGGAACGCTGAACACAGAGCCTTGGTCTGCGGTGACAGGAACGCTGAACACAGAGTCTTGGTCTCGGGAGACAGGAACGCTGAACACAGAGACTTGGTCTCGGGAGACAGGAACGCTGAACACAGAGCCTTGGTCTCGGGAGACAGGAACGCTGAACACAGAGCCTTGGTCTCGGGAGACAGGAACGCTGAACACAGAGCCTTGGTCTCGAGAGACAGGAACGACGACACAGAGCCTTGGACTCGGGAAACAGGAATGCTGAACACAGAGCTTTGGGAGACAGGAATGCCGAGCACAGAGCCTTGGCCTTGGGAGACAGGAACGCTGAACACAGAGCCTTGGTCTCGGTAGACAGGAACGCTGAACACAGAGCCTTGGTCTGCGGTGACAGGAACGCTGAACACAGAGTCTTGGTCTCCGGAGACAGGAACGCTGAACACAGAGCCTTGGTCTTGGGAGACAGGAACGCTGAACACAGAGCCTTGGTCTCGGGAGACAGGAACGCTGAACACAGAGCCTTTGGCCTTGGGAGACAGGAATGCTGAACACAGAGCCTTGGCCTTGGGAGTCAGGAACGACGACACAGAGCCTTGGTCTCGGGGGACAGGAACGCTGAACACAGAGCCTTGGTCTCGGGGGACAGGAACGCTGAACACAGAGCCTTGGTCTTGGGAGACTGGAATGCTGAACACAGAGCCTTGGTCTCGGGAGACAGGAACGACGAACACAGAGCCTTGGTCTCGGGAGACAGGAACGCTGAAAACAGAGCCTTGGCCTTGGGAGACAGGAATGCTGAACACAGAGCCTTGGTCTCGGGAGACAGGAATGCTGAACACAGAGCCTTGGTCTCGGGAGACAGGAACGACGAACACAGAGCCTTGGTCTCGGGAGACAGGAACGCTGAAAACAGAGTCTTGGTCTTGGGAGACAGGAACGCTGAACACAGAGCCTTGGTCTCGGGAGACAGGAATGCTGAACACAGAGCCTTGGGAGACAGGAACGACGACACAGAGCCTTGTTCTCGGGAGACAGGAACGCTGAACACAGAGCCTTGGTCTTGGGAGACAGGAACGCTGAACACAGAGCCTTGGTCTCGGGGGACAGGAATGCTGAACACAGAGCCTTGGTCTCGGGAGACAGGAATGCTGAACATAGAGCCTTGGGAGACAGGAATGCCGAGCACAGACCCTTGGCCTTGGGAGACAGGAACGCTGAACGCAGAGCCTTGGTCTCGGGAGACAGCAACGACGAACACAGAGCCTTGGCCTTGGGAGACTGGAATGCTGAACACAGAGCTTTGGTCTCGGGAGACAGGAACGACGAACACAGAGCCTTGGTCTCGGGAGACAGGAACGCTGAACACAGAGCCTTGGCCTTGGGAGACAGGAATGCTAAACACAGAGCCTTGGCCTTGGGAGACAGGAACCACGACACAGAGCCTTGGTCTCGGGGGACAGGAACGCTGAACACAGAGTCTTGGTCTTGGGAGACAGGAATGCTGAACACAGAGCCTTGGTCTCGGGAGACAGGAACGCTGAACACAGATCCTTGGTCTTGGGTGACAGGAACGCTGAACACAGAGTCTTGGTCTCGGGAGAGAGGAACGCTGAACACAGAGCCTTGGTCTCGGGAGACAGGAACGACGAACACAGAGCCTTGGTCTCGGGAGACAGGAACGCTGAACACAGAGCTTTGGGAGACAGGAATGCCGAGCACAGAGCCTTGGCCTTGGGAGACAGGAACGCTGAACACAGAGCCTTGGTCTCGGAAGACAGGAACGCTGAACACAGAGCCTTGGTCTGCGGTGACAGGAACGCTGAACACAGAGTCTTGGTCTCGGGAGACAGGAACGCTGAACACAGAGCCTTGGTCTCGGGAGACAGGAACGCTGAACACAGAGCCTTGGTCTTGGGAGACAGGAACACTGAACACAGAGCTTTTGTCTTGGGAGACAGGAATGCTGAACACAGAGCCTTGGGAGACAGGAATGCCGAGCACAGAGCCTTGGCCTTGGGAGACAGGAACGCTGAACACAGAGCTTTGGTCTCGGGAGACAGGAATGCCGAACACAGAGCCTTGGTCTCGGGAGACAGGAACGCCGAACACAGAGCCTTGGGAGACAGGAATGCCGAGCACAGAGCCTTGGCCTTGGGAGACAGGAACGCTGAACACAGAGCTTTGGTCTCGGGAGACAGGAATGCCGAACACAGAGCCTTGGCCTTGGGAGACAGGAACGCTGAACACAGAGCTTTGGGAGACAGGAATGCCGAGCACAGAGCCTTGGCCTTGGGAGACAGGAACGCTGAACACAGAGCTTTGGTCTCGGGAGACAGGAATGCCGAACACAGAGCCTTTGCCTTGGGAGACAGGAACGCTGAACACAGAGCTTTGGTCTCGGGAGACAGGAATGCCGAACACAGAGCCATGGTCTCGGGAGACAGGAACGCTGAACACAGAGCCTTGGTCTTGGGGGCAGGAATGCTGAACACAGAGCCTTGGTCTCGGGAGACAGGAATGCTGAACACAGAGCCTTGGTCTCGGGAGACCGGAACGCTGAACACAGAGCCTTGGTCTTGGGAAACTGGAACTCTGAACACAGAGCCTTGGTCTTGGGAGACAGGAACACTGAACACAGAGCTTTGGTCTCGGGAGACAGGAATGCTGAACACAGAGCCTTGGTCTCGGGAGACAGGAATGCTGAACACAGAGCCTTGGGAGACAGGAATGCCGAGCACAGAGCCTTTGCCTTGGGAGACAGGAACGCTGAACACAGAGTCTTGGTCTTGGGAGACAGGAACGCTGAACACAGAGCCTTGGTCTCGGGAGACAGGAATGCTGAACACAGAGCCTTGGGAGACAGGAACGACGACACAGAGCCTTGGTCTCGGGAGACAGGAACGCTGAACACAGAGCCTTGGTCTTGGGAGACAGGAACGCTGAACACAGAGCCTTGGTCTCGGGGGACAGGAATGCTGAACACAGAGCCTTGGTCTCGGGAGACAGGAATGCTGAACACAGAGCCTTGGTCTCGGGAGACAGGAACGCTGAACACAGAGCCTTGGTCTCGAGAGACAGGAACGACGAACACAGAGCCTTGGTCTCGGGAAACAGGAATGCTGAACACAGAGCCTTGGCCTTGGGAGACAGGAATGCTGAACACAGAGACTTGGTCTCGGGAGACAGGAACGCTGAACACAGAGTCTTGGTCTCGGGAGACAGGAACGCTGAACACAGAGCCTTGGTCTCGGGAGACAGGAATGCTGAACACAGAGCCTTGGTCTCGGGAGACAGGAACGCTGAACACAGAGCCTTGGTCTCGGGAGACAGGAACGCTGAACACAGAGCCTTGGTCTCGAGAGACAGGAACGATGACACAGAGCCTTGGTCTCGAGAGATAGGAACGACGAACACAGAGCCTTGGTCTCGGGAGACAGGAACTCTGAACACAGAGCCTTGGTCTCGAGAGACAGGAACGACGAACACAGAGCCTTGGTCTCGGGAAACAGGAATGCTGAACACAGAGCCTTGGTCTCGCTAGACAGGAACGCTGAACACAGAGCCTTGGTCTGCGGTGACGGGAACGCTGAACACAGAGTCTTGGTCTCGGGAGACAGGAACGCTGAACACAGAGCCTTGGTCTCGGGAGACAGGAACGCTGAACACAGAGCCTTGGTCTTGGGAGACAGGAACACTGAACACAGAGCTTTTGTCTCGGGAGACAGGAATGCTGAACACAGAGCCTTGGGCGACAGGAATGCCGAGCACAGAGCCTTGGCCTTGGGAGACAGGAACGCTGAACACAGAGCTTTGGTCTCGGGAGACAGGAACGCTGAACACAGAGCCTTGGTCTCGGGAGACAGGAACGCTGAACACAGAGCCTTGGTCTCGGGAGACAGGAACGCTGAACACAGAGCCTTGGTCTCGAGAGACAGGAACGATGACACAGAGCCTTGGACTCGGGAAACAGGAATGCTGAACACAGAGCTTTGGGAGACAGGAATGCCGAGCACAGAGCCTTGGCCTTGGGAGACAGGAACGCTGAACACAGAGCCTTGGTCTCGGTAGACAGGAACGCTGAACACAGAGCCTTGGTCTGCGGTGACCGGAACGCTGAACACAGAGTCTTGGTCTCCGGAGACAGGAACGCTGAACACAGAGCCTTGGTCTTGGGAGACAGGAACGCTGAACACAGAGCCTTGGTCTCGGGAGACAGGAACGCTGAACACAGAGCCTTGGCCTTGGGAGACAGGAATGCTGAACACAGAGCCTTGGCCTTGGGAGTCAGGAACGACGACACAGAGCCTTGGTCTCGGGGGACAGGAACGCTGAACACAGAGCCTTGGTCTCGGGGGACAGGAACGCTGAACACAGAGCCTTGGTCTTGGGAGACTGGAATGCTGAACACAGAGCCTTGGTCTCGGGAGACAGGAACGACGAACACAGAGCCTTGGTCTCGGGAGACAGGAACGCTGAAAACAGAGCCTTGGCCTTGGGAGACAGGAATGCTGAACACAGAGCCTTGGTCTCGGGAGACAGGAATGCTGAACACAGAGCCTTGGTCTCGGGAGACAGGAACGACGAACACAGAGCCTTGGTCTCGGGAGACAGGAACGCTGAAAACAGAGTCTTGGTCTTGGGAGACAGGAACGCTGAACACAGAGCCTTGGTCTCGGGAGACAGGAATGCTGAACACAGAGCCTTGGGAGACAGGAACGACGACACAGAGCCTTGTTCTCGGGAGACAGGAACGCTGAACACAGAGCCTTGGTCTTGGGAGACAGGAACGCTGAACACAGAGCCTTGGTCTCGGGGGACAGGAATGCTGAACACAGAGCCTTGGTCTCGGGAGACAGGAATGCTGAACATAGAGCCTTGGGAGACAGGAATGCCGAGCACAGACCCTTGGCCTTGGGAGACAGGAACGCTGAACGCAGAGCCTTGGTCTCGGGAGTCAGCAACGACGAACACAGAGCCTTGGCCTTGGGAGACTGGAATGCTGAACACAGAGCTTTGGTCTCGGGAGACAGGAACGACGAACACAGAGCCTTGGTCTCGGGAGACAGGAACGCTGAACACAGAGCCTTGGCCTTGGGAGACAGGAATGCTAAACACAGAGCCTTGGCCTTGGGAGACAGGAACCACGACACAGAGCCTTGGTCTCGGGGGACAGGAACGCTGAACACAGAGCCTTGGTCTCGGGGGACAGGAACGCTGAACACAGAGCCTTGGTCTTGGGAGACTGGAATGCTGAACACAGAGCCTTGGTCTCGGGAGACAGGAACGACGAACACAGAGCCTTGGTCTCGGGAGACAGGAACGCTGAAAACAGAGCCTTGGCCTTGGGAGACAGGAATGCTGAACACAGAGCCTTGGTCTCGGGAGACAGGAATGCTGAACACAGAGCCTTGGTCTCGGGAGACAGGAACGACGAACACAGAGCCTTGGTCTCGGGAGACAGGAACGCTGAAAACAGAGTCTTGGTCTTGGGAGACAGGAACGCTGAACACAGAGCCTTGGTCTCGGGAGACAGGAATGCTGAACACAGAGCCTTGGGAGACAGGAACGACGACACAGAGCCTTGTTCTCGGGAGACAGGAACGCTGAACACAGAGCCTTGGTCTTGGGAGACAGGAACGCTGAACACAGAGCCTTGGTCTCGGGGGACAGGAATGCTGAACACAGAGCCTTGGTCTCGGGAGACAGGAATGCTGAACATAGAGCCTTGGGAGACAGGAATGCCGAGCACAGACCCTTGGCCTTGGGAGACAGGAACGCTGAACGCAGAGCCTTGGTCTCGGGAGTCAGCAACGACGAACACAGAGCCTTGGCCTTGGGAGACTGGAATGCTGAACACAGAGCTTTGGTCTCGGGAGACAGGAACGACGAACACAGAGCCTTGGTCTCGGGAGACAGGAACGCTGAACACAGAGCCTTGGCCTTGGGAGACAGGAATGCTAAACACAGAGCCTTGGCCTTGGGAGACAGGAACCACGACACAGAGCCTTGGTCTCGGGGGACAGGAACGCTGAACACAGAGTCTTGGTCTCGGGGGACAGGAACGCTGAACACAGAGCCTTGGTCTCGGGGGACAGGAACGCTGAACACAGAGCCTTGGTCTTGGGAGACTGGAATGCTGAACACAGAGCCTTGGTCTCGGGAGACAGGAACGCTGAACACAGAGCCTTGGTCTCGGGAGACAGGAATGCTGAAAACAGAGCCTTGGCCTTGGGAGACAGGAATGCTGAACACAGAGCCTTGTTCTCGGGAGACAGGAACGCTGAACACAGAGCCTTGGTCTCGGGAGACAGGAACGCTGAACACAGAGCCTTGATCTTGGGAGACAGGAACGCTGAACACAGAGCCTTGGTCTCGGGGGACAGGAATGCTGAACACAGAGCCTTGGTCTCGGGAGACAGGAACGACGAACACAGAGCCTTGGTCTCGGGAGACAGGAATGCTGAACACAGAGCCTTGGGAGACAGGAAGGCCGAGCACAGAGCCTTGGTCTCGGGAGAGAGGAACGCTGAGCACAGAGCCTTGGTCTGCGGTGACAGGAACGCTGAACACAGAGTCTTGGTCTCGGGAGACAGGAACGCTGAACACAGAGCCTTGGTCTCGGGAGACAGGAACGCTGAACACAGAGCCTTGGTCTTGGGAGACAGGAATACTGAACACAGAGCTTTTGTCTTGGGAGACAGGAATGCTGAACACAGAGCCTTGGGAGACAGGAATGCCGAGCACAGAGCCTTGGCCTTGGGAGACAGGAACGCTGAACACAGAGCTTTGGTCTCGGGAGACAGGAATGCCGAACACAGAGCCTTGGTCTCGGGAGACAGGAACGCCGAACACATAGCCATGGTCTCGGGAGACAGGAACGCTGAACACAGAGCCTTGGTCTCGGGAGACAGGAATGCTGAACACAGAGCCTTGGTCTCGGGAGACCGGAACGCTGAACACAGAGCCTTGGTCTTGGGAAACTGGAACTCTGAACACAGAGCCTTGGTCTTGGGAGGCAGGAACACTGAACACAGAGCTTTGGTCTCGGGAGACAGGAATGCTGAACACAGAGCCTTGGTCTCGGGAGACAGGAATGCTGAACACAGAGCCTTGGGAGACAGGAATGCCGAGCACAGAGCCTTTGCCTTGGGAGACAGGAACGCTGAACACAGAGTCTTGGTCTTGGGAGACAGGAACGCTGAACACAGAGCCTTGGTCTTGGGAGACAGGAACACTGAACACAGAGCTTTGGTCTCGGGAGACAGGAATGCTGAACACAGAGCCTTGGGAGACAGGAACGACGACACAGAGCCTTGGTCTCGGGAGACAGGAACGCTGAACACAGAGCCTTGGTCTTGGGAGACGGGAATGCTGAACACAGAGCCTTGGTCTCGGGAGACAGGAATGCTGAACATAGAGCCTTGGGAGACAGGAATGCCGAGCACAGACCCTTGGCCTTGGGAGACAGGAACGCTGAACGCAGAGCCTTGGTCTCGGGAGACAGGAATGCTGAGCACAGAGCCTTGGCCTTGGGAGACAGGAACGCTGAACACAGAGCCTTGGTCTCGGGAGACAGTAATGCCGAACACAAAGCTTTGGTCTTGGGAGACAGGAACGCCGAACACATAGCCTTGGTCTCGGGAGACAGGAATGCTGAACACAGAGCCTTGGTCTCAGGGGACAGGAACGCTGAACTCAGAGCGCTGGTCTCGGGAGACAGGAATGCCGAACACAGAGCCTTGGTCTTGGGAGACAGGAACGACGAACACAGAGCCTTGGTCTCGGGAGACAGGAACGACGAACACAGAGCCTTGGTCTCGGGAGACAGGAATGCTGAACACAGAGCCTTGGGAGACAGGAATGCCGAGCACAGAGCCTTGGCCTTGGGAGACAGGAACGCTGAACGCTGAGCCCTGGTCTCGGGACACAGGAATGCTGAACACAGAGCCTTGGCCTTGGGAGACAGGAATGCCGAGCACAGAGCCTTGGTCTCAGGAGACAGGAACGACAAACACAGAGCCTTGGTCTAGGGAGACAGGAACGCTGAACACAGAGCCTTGGTCTCGGGAGACAGGAACGCTGAACACAGAGCCTTGGTCTCGGGAGACAGGAATGCTGAACACAGAGCCTTGGTCTCGGGAGACAGCAACGACGAACACAGAGCCTTGGCCTTGGGAGACTGGAATGCTGAACACAGAGATTTGGTCTCGGGAGACAGGAACGATGAACACAGAGCCTTGGTCTCGGGAGACAGGAACGCTGAACACAGAGCCTTGGCCTTGGGAGACAGGAATGCTGAACACAGAGCCTTGGCCTTGGGAGTCAGGAACGACGACACAGAGCCTTGGTCTCGGGGGACAGGAACGCTGAACACAGAGCCTTGGTCTCGGGGGACAGGAACGCTGAACACAGAGCCTTGGTCTCAGGGGACAGGAACGCTGAACACAGAGCCTTGGTCTTGGGAGACTGGAATGCTAAACACAGAGCCTTGGTCTCGGGAGACAGGAACGCTGAACACAGAGCCTTGGTCTTGGGAGACAGGAACACTGAACACAGAGCTTTGGTCTCGGGAGACAGGAATGCTGAACACAGAGCCTTGGGAGACAGGAACGACGACACAGAGCCTTGTTCTCGGGAGACAGGAACGCTGAACACAGAGCCTTGGTCTTGGGAGACAGGAACGCTGAACACAGAGCCTTGGTCTCGGGGGACAGGAATGCTGAACACAGAGCCTTGGTCTCGGGAGACAGGAATGCTGAACATAGAGCCTTGGGAGACAGGAATGCCGAGCACAGACCCTTGGCCTTGGGAGACAGGAATGCTAAACACAGAGCCTTGGCCTTGGGAGACAGGAACGACGACACAGAGCCTTGGTCTCGGGGGACAGGAACGCTGAACACAGAGTCTTGGTCTCGGGGGACAGGAACGCTGAACACAGAGCCTTGGTCTCGGGGGACAGGAACGCTGAACACAGAGCCTTGGTCTTGGGAGACTGGAATGCTGAACACAGAGCCTTGGTCTCGGGAGACAGGAACGCTGAACACAGAGCCTTGGTCTCGGGAGACAGGAATGCTGAAAACAGAGCCTTGGCCTTGGGAGACAGGAATGCTGAACACAGAGCCTTGTTCTCGGGAGACAGGAACGCTGAACACAGAGCCTTGTTCTCGGGAGACAGGAACGCTGAACACAGAGCTTTGGTCTCGGGAGACAGGAACGCTGAACACAGAGCCTTGATCTTGGGAGACAGGAACGCTGAACACAGAGCCTTGGTCTCGGGAGACAGGAACGACGAACACAGAGCCTTGGTCTCGGGAGACAGGAATGCTGAACACAGAGCCTTGGGAGACAGGAAGGCCGAGCACAGAGCCTTGGTCTCGGGAGAGAGGAACGCTGAGCACAGAGCCTTGGTCTCGAGAGACAGGAACGACGACACCGAGCCTTGGTCTCGAGAGACAGGAACGACGAACACAGAGCCTTGGTCTCGGGAGACAGGAACGCTGAACACAGAGCCTTGGTCTCGAGAGACAGGAACGACGACACAGAGCCTTGGTCTCGGGAGACAGGAACGCTGAACACAGAGCCTTGGCCTTGGGTGACAGGAATGCTGAACACAGTGCCTTGGTCTCGGGAGACAGGAACGCTGAACACAGAGCCTTGGTCTCGGGAGACAGGAACGCAGAACACAGAGCCTTGGCCTTGGGAGACAGGAACGCAGAACACAGAGCCTTGGCCTTGGGAGACAGGAATGCTGAACACAGAGCCTTGGTCTCGGGAGACAGGAACGCTGAACACAGAGTCTTGGTCTTGGGAGACAGGAATGCTGAACACAGAGCCTTGGTCTCGGGAGACAGGAACGCTGAACACAGATCCTTGGTCTTGGGTGACAGGAACGCTGAACACAGAGTCTTGGTCTCGGGAGAGTGGAACGCTGAACACAGAGCCTTGGTCTCGGGAGACAGGAATGCTGAACACAGAGCTTTGGGAGACAGGAATGCCGAGCACAGAGCCTTGGCCTTGGGAGACAGGAACGCTGAACACAGAGCCTTGGTCTCGGAAGACAGGAACGCTGAACACAGAGCCTTGGTCTGCGGTGACAGGAACGCTGAACACAGAGTCTTGGTCTCGGGAGACAGGAACGCTGAACACAGAGCCTTGGTCTCGGGAGACAGGAACGCTGAACACAGAGCCTTGGTCTTGGGAGACAGGAACACTGAACACAGAGCTTTTGTCTTGGGAGACAGGAATGCTGAACACAGAGCCTTGGGAGACAGGAATGCCCAGCACAGAGCCTTGGCCTTGGGAGACAGGAACGCTGAACACAGAGCTTTGGTCTCGGGAGACAGGAATGCCGAACACAGAGCCTTGGTCTCGGGAGACAGGAACGCCGAACACATAGCCATGGTCTCGGGAGACAGGAACGCTGAACACAGAGCCTTGGTCTTGGGGGCAGGAATGCTGAACACAGAGCCTTGGTCTCGGGAGACAGGAATGCTGAACACAGAGATTTGGTCTCGGGAGACCGGAACGCTGAACACAGAGCCTTGGTCTTGGGAAACTGGAACTCTGAACACAGAGCCTTGGTCTTGGGAGACAGGAACACTGAACACAGAGCTTTGGTCTCGGGAGACAGGAATGCTGAACACAGAGCCTTGGTCTCGGGAGACAGGAATGCTGAACACAGAGCCTTGGGAGACAGGAATGCCGAGCACAGAGCCTTTGCCTTGGGAGACAGGAACGCTGAACACAGAGTCTTGGTCTTGGGAGACAGGAACGCTGAACACAGAGCCTTGGTCTTGGGAGACAGGAACACTGAACACAGAGCTTTGGTCTCGGGAGACAGGAATGCTGAACACAGAGCCTTGGGAGACAGGAACGACGACACAGAGCCTTGGTCTCGGGAGACAGGAACGCTGAACACAGAGCCTTGGTCTTGGGAGACAGGAACGCTGAACACAGAGCCTTGGTCTCGGGTGACAGGAATGCTGAACACAGAGCCTTGGTCTCGGGAGACAGGAATGCTGAACATAGAGCCTTGGTCTCGGGAGACAGGAATGCTGAACATAGAGCCTTGGGAGACAGGAATGCCGAGCACAGACCCTTGGTCTTGGGAGACAGGAACGCTGAATGCAGAGCCTTGGTCTCGGGAGACAGGAATGCTGAGCACAGAGCCTTGGCCTTGGGAGACAGGAATGCTGAACACAGAGCCTTGGTCTCGGGAGACAGGAATGCTGAACACAGAGCCTTGGTCTCGGGAGACAGGAACGACGAACACAGAGCCTTGGTCTCGGGAGACAGGAACGCTGAAAACAGAGTCTTGGTCTTGGGAGACAGGAACACTGAACACAGAGCCTTGGTCTCGGGAGACAGGAACGACGAACACAGAGCCTTGGTCTCGGGAGACAGGAACGCTGAACACAGAGCCTTGGTCTCAGGGGACAGGAACGCTGAACTCAGAGCGCTGGTCTCGGGAGACAGGAATGCCGAACACAGAGCCTTGGTCTTGGGAGACAGGAACGCCGAAAACAGAGCCTTGGTCTCGGGAGACAGGAACGACGAACACAGAGCCTTGGTCTCGGGAGACAGGAATGCTGAACACAGAGCCTTGGGAGACAGGAATGCCGAGCACAGAGCCTTGGCCTTGGGAGACAGGAACGCTGAACGCTGAGCCCTGGTCTCGGGACACAGGAATGCTGAACACAGAGCCTTGGCATTGGGAGTCAGGAATGCCGAGCACAGAGCCTTGGTCTCAGGAGACAGGAACGACAAACACAGAGCCTTGGTCTAGGGAGACAGGAACGCTGAACACAGAGCCTTGGTCTCGGGAGACAGGAACGCTGAACACAGAGCCTTGGTCTCGGGAGACAGGAATGCTGAACACAGAGCCTTGGTCTCGGGAGACAGCAACGACGAACACAGAGCCTTGGCCTTGGGAGACTGGAATGCTGAACACAGAGATTTGGTCTCGGGAGACAGGAACGATGAACACAGAGCCTTGGTCTCGGGAGACAGGAACGCTGAACACAGAGCCTTGGCCTTGGGAGACAGGAACGCTGAACACAGAGACTTGGCCTTGGGAGTCAGGAACGACGACACAGAGCCTTGGTCTCGGGGGACAGGAACGCTGAACACAGAGCCTTGGTCTCGGGGGACAGGAACGCTGAACACAGAGCCTTGGTCTCGGGGGACAGGAACGCAGAACACAGAGCCTTGGTCTCGGGGGACAGGAACGCTGAACACAGAGCCTTGGTCTCGGGGGACAGGAACGCTGAACACAGAGCCTTGGTCTCAGGGGACAGGAACGCTGAACACAGAGCCTTGGTCTTGGGAGACTGGAATGCTGAACACAGAGCCTTGGTCTCGGGAGACAGGAACGACGAACACAGAGCCTTGGTCTCGGGAGACAGGAACGCTGAAAACAGAGCCTTGGCCTTGGGAGACAGGAATGCTGAACACAGAGCCTTGGTCTCGGGAGACAGGAATGCTGAACACAGAGCCTTGGTCTCGGGAGACAGGAACGACGAACACAGAGCCTTGGTCTCGGGAGACAGGAACGCTGAAAACAGAGTCTTGGTCTTGGGAGACAGGAACACTGAACACAGAGCCTTGGTCTCGGGAGACAGGAACGACGAACACAGAGCCTTGGTCTCGGGGGTCAGGAACGCTGAACACAGAGCCTTGGTCTCGGGGGACAGGAACGCTGAACACAGAGCCTTGGTCTCAGGGGACAGGAACGCTGAACACAGAGCCTTGGTCTTGGGAGACTGGAATGCTGAACACAGAGCCTTGGTCTCGGGAGACAGGAACGACGAACACAGAGCCTTGGTCTCGGGAGACAGGAACGCTGAAAACAGAGCCTTGGCCTTGGGAGACAGGAATGCTGAACACAGAGCCTTGGTCTCGGGAGACAGGAATGCTGAACACAGAGCCTTGGTCTCGGGAGACAGGAACGACGAACACAGAGCCTTGGTCTCGGGAGACAGGAACGCTGAAAACAGAGTCTTGGTCTTGGGAGACAGGAACGCTGAACACAGAGCCTTGGTCTTGGGAGACAGGAACACTGAACACGGAGCTTTGGTCTCGGGAGACAGGAATGCTGAACACAGAGCCTTGGGAGACAGGAACGACGACACAGAGCCTTGTTCTCGGGAGACAGGAACGCTGAACACAGAGCCTTGGTCTTGGGAGACAGGAACGCTGAACACAGAGCCTTGGTCTCGGGGGACAGGAATGCTGAACACAGAGCCTTGGTCTCGGGAGACAGGAATGCTGAACATAGAGCCTTGGGAGACAGGAATGCCGAGCACAGACCCTTGGCCTTGGGAGACAGGAATGCTAAACACAGAGCCTTGGCCTTGGGAGACAGGAACGACGACACAGAGCCTTGGTCTCGGGGGACAGGAACGCTGAACACAGAGTCTTGGTCTCGGGGGACAGGAACGCTGAACACAGAGCCTTGGTCTCGGGGGACAGGAACGCTGAACACAGAGCCTTGGTCTTGGGAGACTGGAATGCTGAACACAGAGCCTTGGTCTCGGGAGACAGGAACGCTGAACACAGAGCCTTGGTCTCGGGAGACAGGAATGCTGAAAACAGAGCCTTGGCCTTGGGAGACAGGAATGCTGAACACAGAGCCTTGTTCTCGGGAGACAGGAACGCTGAACACAGAGCCTTGTTCTCGGGAGACAGGAACGCTGAACACAGAGCCTTGGTCTCGGGAGACAGGAACGCTGAACACAGAGCCTTGATCTTGGGAGACAGGAACGCTGAACACAGAGCCTTGGTCTCGGGAGACAGGAACGACGAACACAGAGCCTTGGTCTCGGGAGACAGGAATGCTGAACACAGAGCCTTGGGAGACAGGAAGGCCGAGCACAGAGCCTTGGTCTCGGGAGAGAGGAACGCTGAGCACAGAGCCTTGGTCTCGAGAGACAGGAACGACGACACCGAGCCTTGGTCTCGAGAGACAGGAACGACGAACACAGAGCCTTGGTCTCGGGAGACAGGAACGCTGAACACAGAGCCTTGGTCTCGAGAGACAGGAACGACGACACAGAGCCTTGGTCTCGGGAGACAGGAACGCTGAACACAGAGCCTTGGCCTTGGGTGACAGGAATGCTGAACACAGTGCCTTGGTCTCGGGAGACAGGAACGCTGAACACAGAGCCTTGGTCTCGGGAGACAGGAACGCAGAACACAGAGCCTTGGCCTTGGGAGACAGGAACGCAGAACACAGAGCCTTGGCCTTGGGAGACAGGAATGCTGAACACAGAGCCTTGGTCTCGGGAGACAGGAACGCTGAACACAGAGTCTTGGTCTTGGGAGACAGGAATGCTGAACACAGAGCCTTGGTCTCGGGAGACAGGAACGCTGAACACAGATCCTTGGTCTTGGGTGACAGGAACGCTGAACACAGAGTCTTGGTCTCGGGAGAGTGGAACGCTGAACACAGAGCCTTGGTCTCGGGAGACAGGAATGCTGAACACAGAGCTTTGGGAGACAGGAATGCCGAGCACAGAGCCTTGGCCTTGGGAGACAGGAACGCTGAACACAGAGCCTTGGTCTCGGAAGACAGGAACGCTGAACACAGAGCCTTGGTCTGCGGTGACAGGAACGCTGAACACAGAGTCTTGGTCTCGGGAGACAGGAACGCTGAACACAGAGCCTTGGTCTCGGGAGACAGGAACGCTGAACACAGAGCCTTGGTCTTGGGAGACAGGAACACTGAACACAGAGCTTTTGTCTTGGGAGACAGGAATGCTGAACACAGAGCCTTGGGAGACAGGAATGCCCAGCACAGAGCCTTGGCCTTGTGAGACAGGAACGCTGAACACAGAGCTTTGGTCTCGGGAGACAGGAATGCCGAACACAGAGCCTTGGTCTCGGGAGACAGGAACGCCGAACACATAGCCATGGTCTCGGGAGACAGGAACGCTGAACACAGAGCCTTGGTCTTGGGGGCAGGAATGCTGAACACAGAGCCTTGGTCTCGGGAGACAGGAATGCTGAACACAGAGATTTGGTCTCGGGAGACCGGAACGCTGAACACAGAGCCTTGGTCTTGGGAAACTGGAACTCTGAACACAGAGCCTTGGTCTTGGGAGACAGGAACACTGAACACAGAGCTTTGGTCTCGGGAGACAGGAATGCTGAACACAGAGCCTTGGTCTCGGGAGACAGGAATGCTGAACACAGAGCCTTGGGAGACAGGAATGCCGAGCACAGAGCCTTTGCCTTGGGAGACAGGAACGCTGAACACAGAGTCTTGGTCTTGGGAGACAGGAACGCTGAACACAGAGCCTTGGTCTTGGGAGACAGGAACACTGAACACAGAGCTTTGGTCTCGGGAGACAGGAATGCTGAACACAGAGCCTTGGGAGACAGGAACGACGACACAGAGCCTTGGACTCGGGAGACAGGAACGCTGAACACAGAGCCTTGGTCTTGGGAGACAGGAACGCTGAACACAGAGCCTTGGTCTCGGGGGACAGGAATGCTGAACACAGAGCCTTGGTCTCGGGAGACAGGAATGCTGAACATAGAGCCTTGGTCTCGGGAGACAGGAATGCTGAACATAGAGCCTTGGGAGACAGGAATGCCGAGCACAGACCCTTGGTCTTGGGAGACAGGAACGCTGAATGCAGAGCCTTGGTCTCGGGAGACAGGAATGCTGAGCACAGAGCCTTGGCCTTGGGAGACAGGAACGCTGAACACAGAGCCTTGGTCTCGGGAGACAGGAACGCTGAAAACAGAGCCTTGGCCTTGGGAGACAGGAATGCTGAACACAGAGCCTTGGTCTCGGGAGACAGGAATGCTGAACACAGAGCCTTGGTCTCGGGAGACAGGAACGACGAACACAGAGCCTTGGTCTCGGGAGACAGGAACGCTGAAAACAGAGTCTTGGTCTTGGGAGACAGGAACACTGAACACAGAGCCTTGGTCTCGGGAGACAGGAACGACGAACACAGAGCCTTGGTCTCAGGGGACAGGAACGCTGAACACAGAGCCTTGGTCTTGGGAGACTGGAATGCTGAACACAGAGCCTTGGTCTCGGGAGACAGGAACGACGAACACAGAGCCTTGGTCTCGGGAGACAGGAACGCTGAAAACAGAGCCTTGGCCTTGGGAGACAGGAATGCTGAACACAGAGCCTTGGTCTCGGGAGACAGGAATGCTGAACACAGAGCCTTGGTCTCGGGAGACAGGAACGACGAACACAGAGCCTTGGTCTCGGGAGACAGGAACGCTGAAAACAGAGTCTTGGTCTTGGGAGACAGGAACGCTGAACACAGAGCCTTGGTCTTGGGAGACAGGAACACTGAACACGGAGCTTTGGTCTCGGGAGACAGGAATGCTGAACACAGAGCCTTGGGAGACAGGAACGACGACACAGAGCCTTGTTCTCGGGAGACAGGAACGCTGAACACAGAGCCTTGGTCTTGGGAGACAGGAACGCTGAACATAGAGCCTTGGTCTCGGGGGACAGGAATGCTGAACACAGAGCCTTGGTCTCGGGAGACAGGAATGCTGAACATAGAGCCTTGGGAGACAGGAATGCCGAGCACAGACCCTTGGCCTTGGGAGACAGGAATGCTAAACACAGAGCCTTGGCCTTGGGAGACAGGAACGACGACACAGAGCCTTGGTCTCGGGGGACAGGAACGCTGAACACAGAGTCTTGGTCTCGGGGGACAGGAACGCTGAACACAGAGCCTTGTTCTCGGGGGACAGGAACGCTGAACACAGAGCCTTGGTCTTGGGAGACTGGAATGCTGAACACAGAGCCTTGGTCTCGGGAGACAGGAACGCTGAACACAGAGCCTTGGTCTCGGGAGACAGGAATGCTGAAAACAGAGCCTTGGCCTTGGGAGACAGGAATGCTGAACACAGAGCCTTGTTCTCGGGAGACAGGAACGCTGAACACAGAGCCTTGTTCTCGGGAGACAGGAACGCTGAACACAGAGCCTTGGTCTCGGGAGACAGGAACGCTGAACACAGAGCCTTGATCTTGGGAGACAGGAACGCTGAACACAGAGCCTTGGTCTCGGGAGACAGGAACGACGAACACAGAGCCTTGGTCTCGGGAGACAGGAATGCTGAACACAGAGCCTTGGGAGACAGGAAGGCCGAGCACAGAGCCTTGGTCTCGGGAGAGAGGAACGCTGAGCACAGAGCCTTGGTCTCGAGAGAGAGGAACGACGACACCGAGCCTTGGTCTCGAGAGACAGGAACGACGAACACAGAGCCTTGGTCTCGGGAGACAGGAACGCTGAACACAGAGCCTTGGTCTCGAGAGACAGGAACGACGACACAGAGCCTTGGTCTCGGGAGACAGGAACGCTGAACACAGAGCCTTGGCCTTGGGTGACAGGAATGCTGAACACAGTGCCTTGGTCTCGGGAGACAGGAACGCTGAACACAGAGCCTTGGTCTCGGGAGACAGGAACGCAGAACACAGAGCCTTGGCCTTGGGAGACAGGAACGCAGAACACAGAGCCTTGGCCTTGGGAGACAGGAATGCTGAACACAGAGCCTTGGTCTCGGGAGACAGGAACGCTGAACACAGAGTCTTGGTCTTGGGAGACAGGAATGCTGAACACAGAGCCTTGGTCTCGGGAGACAGGAACGCTGAACACAGATCCTTGGTCTTGGGTGACAGGAACGCTGAACACAGAGTCTTGGTCTCGGGAGAGTGGAACGCTGAACACAGAGCCTTGGTCTCGGGAGACAGGAATGCTGAACACAGAGCTTTGGGAGACAGGAATGCCGAGCACAGAGCCTTGGCCTTGGGAGACAGAAACGCTGAACACAGAGCCTTGGTCTCGGAAGACAGGAACGCTGAACACAGAGCCTTGGTCTGCGGTGACAGGAACGCTGAACACAGAGTCTTGGTCTCGGGAGACAGGAACGCTGAACACAGAGCCTTGGTCTCGGGAGACAGGAACGCTGAACACAGAGCCTTGGTCTTGGGAGACAGGAACACTGAACACAGAGCTTTTGTCTTGGGAGACAGGAATGCTGAACACAGAGCCTTGGGAGACAGGAATGCCCAGCACAGAGCCTTGGCCTTGTGAGACAGGAACGCTGAACACAGAGCTTTGGTCTCGGGAGACAGGAATGCCGAACACAGAGCCTTGGTCTCGGGAGACAGGAACGCCGAACACATAGCCATGGTCTCGGGAGACAGGAACGCTGAACACAGAGCCTTGGTCTTGGGGGCAGGAATGCTGAACACAGAGCCTTGGTCTCGGGAGACAGGAATGCTGAACACAGAGATTTGGTCTCGGGAGACCGGAACGCTGAACACAGAGCCTTGGTCTTGGGAAACTGGAACTCTGAACACAGAGCCTTGGTCTTGGGAGACAGGAACACTGAACACAGAGCTTTGGTCTCGGGAGACAGGAATGCTGAACACAGAGCCTTGGTCTCGGGAGACAGGAATGCTGAACACAGAGCCTTGGGAGACAGGAATGCCGAGCACAGAGCCTTTGCCTTGGGAGACAGGAACGCTGAACACAGAGTCTTGGTCTTGGGAGACAGGAACGCTGAACACAGAGCCTTGGTCTTGGGAGACAGGAACACTGAACACAGAGCTTTGGTCTCGGGAGACAGGAATGCTGAACACAGAGCCTTGGGAGACAGGAACGACGACACAGAGCCTTGGTCTCGGGAGACAGGAACGCTGAACACAGAGCCTTGGTCTTGGGAGACAGGAACGCTGAACACAGAGCCTTGGTCTCGGGGGACAGGAATGCTGAACACAGAGCCTTGGTCTCGGGAGACAGGAATGCTGAACATAGAGCCTTGGTCTCGGGAGACAGGAATGCTGAACATAGAGCCTTGGGAGACAGGAATGCCGAGCACAGACCCTTGGTCTTGGGAGACAGGAACGCTGAATGCAGAGCCTTGGTCTCGGGAGACAGGAATGCTGAGCACAGAGCCTTGGCCTTGGGAGACAGGAACGCTGAACACAGAGCCTTGGTCTCGGGAGACAGGAACGCTGAAAACAGAGCCTTGGCCTTGGGAGACAGGAATGCTGAACACAGAGCCTTGGTCTCGGGAGACAGGAATGCTGAACACAGAGCCTTGGTCTCGGGAGACAGGAACGACGAACACAGAGCCTTGGTCTCGGGAGACAGGAACGCTGAAAACAGAGTCTTGGTCTTGGGAGACAGGAACACTGAACACAGAGCCTTGGTCTCGGGAGACAGGAACGACGAACACAGAGCCTTGGTCTCGGGAGACAGGAACGCTGAATACAGAGCCTTGGTCTCAGGGGACAGGAACGCTGAACTCAGAGCGCTGGTCTCGGGAGACAGGAATGCCGAACACAGAGCCTTGGTCTTGGGAGACAGGAACGCCGAAAACAGAGCCTTGGTCTCGGGAGACAGGAACGACGAACACAGAGCCTTGGTCTCGGGAGACAGGAATGCTGAACACAGAGCCTTGGGAGACAGGAATGCCGAGCACAGAGCCTTGGCCTTGGGAGACAGGAACGCTGAACGCTGAGCCCTGGTCTCGGGACACAGGAATGCTGAACACAGAGCCTTGGCCTTGGGAGACAGGAATGCCGAGCACAGAGCCTTGGTCTCAGGAGACAGGAACGACAAACACAGAGCCTTGGTCTAGGGAGACAGGAACGCTGAACACAGAGCCTTGGTCTCGGGAGACAGGAACGCTGAACACAGAGCCTTGGTCTCGGGAGACAGGAATGCTGAACACAGAGCCTTGGTCTCGGGAGACAGCAACGACGAACACAGAGCCTTGGCCTTGGGAGACTGGAATGCTGAACACAGAGATTTGGTCTCGGGAGACAGGAACGATGAACACAGAGCCTTGGTCTCGGGAGACAGGAACGCTGAACACAGAGCCTTGGCCTTGGGAGACAGGAACGCTGAACATAGAGACTTGGCCTTGGGAGTCAGGAACGACGACACAGAGCCTTGGTCTCGGGGGACAGGAACGCTGAACACAGAGCCTTGGTCTCGGGGGACAGGAACGCTGAACACAGAGCCTTGGTCTCGGGGGACAGGAACGCAGAACACAGAGCCTTGGTCTCGGGGGACAGGAACGCTGAACACAGAGCCTTGGTCTTGGGAGACTGGAATGCTGAACACAGAGCCTTGGTCTCGGGGGACAGGAACGCTGAACACAGAGCCTTGGTCTTGGGAGACTGGAATGCTGAACACAGAGCCTTGGTCTCGGGAGACAGGAACGCTGAAAACAGAGTCTTGGTCTTGGCAGACAGGAACACTGAACACAGAGCCTTGGTCTCGGGAGACAGGAACGACGAACACAGAGCCTTGGTCTCGGGAGACAGGAACGCTGAACACAGAGCCTTGGTCTCGGGAGACAGGAACGACGAACACAGAGCCTTGGTCTCGGGAGACAGGAACGCTGAACACAGAGCCTTGGTCTTGGGAGACAGGAACACTGAACACAGAGACTTGGTCTTGGGAGACAGGAACACTGAACACAGAGCTTTGGTCTCGGGAGACAGGAATGCTGAACACAGAGCCTTGGGAGACAGGAACGACGACACAGAGCCTTGTTCTCGGGAGACAGGAACGCTGAACACAGAGCCTTGGTCTTGGGAGACAGGAACGCTGAACACAGAGCCTTGGTCTCGGGAGACAGGAACGCTGAACACAGAGCCTTGGTCTCGGGAGACAGGAATGCTGAACATAGAGCCTTGGGAGACAGGAATGCCGAGCACAGACCCTTGGCCTTGGGAGACGGGAACGCTGAACGCAGAGCCTTGGTCTCGGGAGACAGGAATGCTGAGCACAGAGCCTTGGCCTTGGGAGACAGGAACGCTGAACACAGAGCCTTGGTCTCGGGAGACAGTAATGCCGAACACAAAGCCTTGGTCTTGGGAGACAGGAACGCCGAACACATAGCCTTGGACTCGGGAGACAGGAATGCTGAACACAGAGCCTTGGTCTCAGGGGACAGGAACGCTGAACACAGAGCGCTGGTCTCGGGAGACAGGAATGCCGAACACAGAGCCTTGGTCTTGGGAGACAGGAACGCCGAAAACAGAGCCTTGGTCTCAAGAGACAGGAACGACGAACACAGAGCCTTGGTCTCGGGAGACAGGAATGCTGAACACAGAGCCTTGGGAGACAGGAATGCCGAGCACAGAGCCTTGGCCTTGGGAGACAGGAACGCTGAACGCTGAGCCCTGGTCTCAGGACACAGGAATACTGAACACAGAGCCTTGGCCTTGGGAGACAGGAATGCCGAGCACAGAGCCTTGGTCTCAGGAGACAGGAACGACAAACACAGAGCCTTGGTCTCGGGAGACAGGAACGCTGAACACAGAGCCTTGGTCTCAGGAGACAGCAACGACGAACACAGAGCCTTGGCCTTGGGAGACTGGAATGCTGAACACAGAGCTTTGGTCTCGGGAGACAGGAACGACGAACACAGAGCCTTGGTCTCGGGAGACAGGAACGCTGAACACAGAGCCTTGGTCTTGGGAGACAGGAACACTGAACACAGAGCCTTGGGAGACAGGAATGCCGAACACAGAGCCTTGGGAGACAGGAATGCCGAGCACAGAGCCTTGGCCTTGGGAGACAGGAACGCTGAACACAGTACCTTGGTCTCGGGAGACAGGAACGCTGAACACAGAGCCTTGGTCTCGGGAGACAGGAATGCCGAGCACAGACCCTTGGCCTTGGGAGACAGGAACGCTGAACGCAGAGCCTTGGTCCCGGGAGACAGGAATGCTGAACACAGAGCCTCGGGAGACAGGAATGCCGAGCACAGAGCCTTGGCCTTGGGAGACAGGAACGCTGAACGCAGAGCCTTGGTCCCGGGAGACAGGAATGCTGAACACAGAGCCTCGGGAGACAGGAATGCTGAGCACAGAGCCTTGGCCTTGGAAGACAGGAACACTGAACACATAGCCTTGGTCTCGGGAGACAGGAACGCTGAACACAGACCCTTGGTCTCGGGAGACAGGAACGCTGAACACAGAGCCTTGGTCTCGGGAGACAGGAACGCTGAACACAGAGCCTTGGTCTCGGGAGACAGGAACGCTGAACCCAGAGCCTTGGTCTCGGGAGACAGGAACGCTGAACACAGAGCCTTGGGAGACAGGAATGCCTAGCTCAGAGCCTTGGCCTTGGGAAACAGGAACGCTGAACACAGAGCCTTGGTCTTGGGAGACAGGAACGCTGAACACAGAGCCTTGGTCTCGGGAGACAGGAACGCTGAACACAGAGCCTTGGTCTTGGGAGACAGGAATGCCGAGCACAGAGCCTTGGTCTCGGGGGACAGGAACGCTGAACACAGTGCCTTGGTCTTGGGAGACAGGAACGACAAACACAGAGCCTTGGTCTCGGGGGACAGGCATGCTGAACACAGAGCCTTGGTCTCGGGAGACAGGAATGCTGAACACAGATCCTTGGTCTCGGGAGACAGGAACGCTGAACACAGAGCCTTGGTCTAGGGAGACAGGAATGCCGAGCTCAGAGCCTTGGCCTTGGGAGACAGGAACGCTGAACACAGAGCCTTGGTCTCGGGAGACAGGAACGCTGAACGCACAGCCTTGGTCTCGGGAGACAGGAACGCCGAGCACAGACCCTTGGCCTTGGGAGACAGGAACGCCGAAAACAGAGCCTTGGTCTCGGGAGACAGGAACGACGAACACAGAGCCTTGGTCTCGGGAGACAGGAATGCCGAACACAGAGCCTTGGTCTCGGAAGACAGGAACACTGAACACAGAGCCTTGGTCTCGGGAGACAGGAACGCTGAACACAGAGCCTTGGTCTCGGGAGACAGGAACGCTGAACACAGAGCCTTGGTCTCGGGAGACAGGAACGCTGAACTCAGAGCCTTGGCCTTGGGTGACAGGAATGCTGAACACAGAGCCTTGGCCTTGGGAGACAGGAACGCAGAACACAGAGCCTTGGCCTTGGGAGACAGGAATGCTGAACACAGAGCCTTGGTCTCGGGAGACAGGAACGCTGAACACAGAGTCTTGGTCTTGGGAGACAGGAATGCTGAACACAGAGCCTTGGTCTCGGGAGACAGGAACGCTGAACACAGATCCTTGGTCTTGGGTGACAGGAACGCTGAACACAGAGTCTTGGTCTCGGGAGAGAGGAACGCTGAACACAGAGCCTTGGTCTCGGGAGACAGGAACGACGAACACAGAGCCTTGGTCTCGGGAGACAGGAACGCTGAACACAGAGCTTTGGGAGACAGGAATGCCGAGCACAGAGCCTTGGCCTTGGGAGACAGGAACGCTGAACACAGAGCCTTGGTCTCGGAAGACAGGAACGCTGAACACAGAGCCTTGGTCTGCGGTGACAGGAACGCTGAACACAGAGTCTTGGTCTCGGGAGACAGGAACGCTGAACACAGAGCCTTGGTCTCGGGAGACAGGAACGCTGAACACAGAGCCTTGGTCTTGGGAGACAGGAACACTGAACACAGAGCTTTTGTCTTGGGAGACAGGAATGCTGAACACAGAGCCTTGGGAGACAGGAATGCCGAGCACAGAGCCTTGGCCTTGGGAGACAGGAACGCTGAACACAGAGCTTTGGTCTCGGGAGACAGGAATGCCGAACACAGAGCCTTGGTCTCGGGAGACAGGAACGCCGAACACATAGCCATGGTCTCGGGAGACAGGAACGCTGAACACAGAGCCTTGGTCTCGGGAGACAGGAATGCTGAACACAGAGCCTTGGTCTCGGGAGACCGGAACGCTGAACACAGAGCCTTGGTCTTGGGAAACTGGAACTCTGAACACAGAGCCTTGGTCTTGGGAGACAGGAACACTGAACACAGAGCTTTGGTCTCGGGAGACAGGAATGCTGAACACAGAGCCTTGGTCTCGGGAGACAGGAATGCTGAACACAGAGCCTTGGGAGACAGGAATGCCGAGCACAGAGCCTTTGCCTTGGGAGACAGGAACGCTGAACACAGAGTCTTGGTCTTGGGTGACAGGAACGCTGAACACAGAGCCTTGGTCTTGGGAGACAGGAACACTGAACGCAGAGCTTTGGTCTCGGGAGACAGGAATGCTGAACACAGAGCCTTGGGAGACAGGAACGACGACACAGAGCCTTGGTCTCGGGAGACAGGAACGCTGAACACAGAGCCTTGGTCTTGGGAGACGGGAATGCTGAACACAGAGCCTTGGTCTCGGGAGACAGGAATGCTGAACATAGAGCCTTGGGAGACAGGAATGCCGAGCACAGACCCTTGGCCTTGGGAGACAGGAACGCTGAACGCAGAGCCTTGGTCTCGGGAGACAGGAATGCTGAGCACAGAGCCTTGGCCTTGGGAGACAGGAACGCTGAACACAGAGCCTTGGTCTCGGGAGACAGTAATGCCGAACACAAAGCTTTGGTCTTGGGAGACAGGAACGCAGAACACATAGCCTTGGTCTCGGGAGACAGGAATGCTGAACACAGAGCCTTGGTCTCAGGGGACAGGAACGCTGAACTCAGAGCGCTGGTCTCGGGAGACAGGAATGCCGAACACAGAGCCTTGGTCTTGGGAGACAGGAACGACGAACACAGAGCCTTGGTCTCGGGAGACAGGAACGACGAACACAGAGCCTTGGTCTCGGGAGACAGGAATGCTGAACACAGAGCCTTGGGAGACAGGAATGCCGAGCACAGAGCCTTGGCCTTGGGAGACAGGAACGCTGAACGCTGAGCCCTGGTCTCGGGACACAGGAATGCTGAACACAGAGCCTTGGCCTTGGGAGACAGGAATGCCGAGCACAGAGCCTTGGTCTCAGGAGACAGGAACGACAAACACAGAGCCTTGGTCTAGGGAGACAGGAACGCTGAACACAGAGCCTTGGTCTCGGGAGACAGGAACGCTGAACACAGAGCCTTGGTCTCGGGAGACAGGAATGCTGAACACAGAGCCTTGGTCTCGGGAGACAGCAACGACGAACACAGAGCCTTGGCCTTGGGAGACTGGAATGCTGAACACAGAGATTTGGTCTCGGGAGACAGGAACGATGAACACAGAGCCTTGGTCTCGGGAGACAGGAACGCTGAACACAGAGCCTTGGCCTTGGGAGACAGGAATGCTGAACACAGAGCCTTGGCCTTGGGAGTCAGGAACGACGACACAGAGCCTTGGTCTCGGGGGACAGGAACGCTGAACACAGAGCCTTGGTCTCGGGGGACAGGAACGCTGAACACAGAGCCTTGGTCTCAGGGGACAGGAACGCTGAACACAGAGCCTTGGTCTTGGGAGACTGGAATGCTGAACACAGAGCCTTGGTCTCGGGAGACAGGAACGACGAACACAGAGCCTTGGTCTCGGGAGACAGGAACGCTGAAAACAGAGCCTTGGCCTTGGGAGACAGGAATGCTGAACACAGAGCCTTGGTCTCGGGAGACAGGAATGCTGAACACAAAGCCTTGGTCTCGGGAGACAGGAACGACGAACACAGAGCCTTGGTCTCGGGAGACAGGAACGCTGAAAACAGAGTCTTGGTCTTGGGAGACAGGAACGCTGAACACAGAGCCTTGGTCTTGGGAGACAGGAACACTGAACACAGAGCTTTGGTCTCGGGAGACAGGAATGCTGAACACAGAGCCTTGGGAGACAGGAACGACGACACAGAGCCTTGTTCTCGGGAGACAGGAACGCTGAACACAGAGCCTTGGTCTTGGGAGACAGGAACGCTGAACACAGAGCCTTGGTCTCGGGGGACAGGAATGCTGAACACAGAGCCTTGGTCTCGGGAGACAGGAATGCTGAACATAGAGCCTTGGGAGACAGGAATGCCGAGCACAGACCCTTGGCCTTGGGAGACAGGAACGCTGAACGCAGAGCCTTGGTCTCGGGAGACAGCAACGACGAACACAGAGCCTTGGCCTTGGGAGACTGGAATGCTGAACACAGAGCTTTGGTCTCGGGAGACAGGAACGACGAACACAGAGCCTTGGTCTCGGGAGACAGGAACGCTGAACACAGAGCCTTGGCCTTGGGAGACAGGAATGCTAAACACAGAGCCTTGGCCTTGGGAGACAGGAACGACGACACAGAGCCTTGGTCTCGGTGGACAGGAACGCTGAACACAGAGTCTTGGTCTCGGGGGACAGGAACGCTGAACACAGAGCCTTGGTCTCGGGGGACAGGAACGCTGAACACAGAGCCTTGGTCTTGGGAGACTGGAATGCTGAACACAGAGCCTTGGTCTCGGGAGACAGGAACGCTGAACACAGAGCCTTGGTCTCGGGAGACAGGAATGCTGAAAACAGAGCCTTGGCCTTGGGAGACAGGAATGCTGAACACAGAGCCTTGTTCTCGGGAGACAGGAACGCTGAACACAGAGCCTTGTTCTCGGGAGACAGGAACGCTGAACACAGAGCCTTGGTCTGGGGAGACAGGAACGCTGAACACAGAGCCTTGATCTTGGGAGACAGGAACGCTGAACACAGAGCCTTGGTCTCGGGAGACAGGAACGACGAACACAGAGCCTTGGTCTCGGGAGACAGGAATGCTGAACACAGAGCCTTGGGAGACAGGAAGGCCGAGCACAGAGCCTTGGTCTCGGGAGAGAGGAACGCTGAGCACAGAGCCTTGGTCTCGAGAGACAGGAACGACGACACCGAGCCTTGGTCTCGAGAGACAGTAACGACGAACACAGATCCTTGGTCTCGGGAGACAGGAACGCTGAACACAGAGCCTTGGTCTCGAGAGACAGGAACGACGACACAGAGCCTTGGTCTCGGGAGACAGGAACGCTGAACACAGAGCCTTGGCCTTGGGTGACAGGAATGCTGAACACAGTGCCTTGGTCTCGGGAGACAGGAACGCTGAACACAGAGCCTTGGTCTCGGGAGACAGGAACGCAGAACACAGAGCCTTGGCCTTGGGAGACAGGAACGCAGAACACAGAGCCTTGGCCTTGGGAGACAGGAATGCTGAACACAGAGCCTTGGACTCGGGAGACAGGAACGCTGAACACAGAGTCTTGGTCTTGGGAGACAGGAATGCTGAACATAGAGCCTTGGTCTCGGGAGACAGGAACGCTGAACACAGATCCTTGGTCTTGGGTGACAGGAACGCTGAACACAGAGTCTTGGTCTCGGGAGAGAGGAACGCTGAACACAGAGCCTTGGTCTCGGGAGACAGGAATGCTGAACACAGAGATTTGGGAGACAGGAATGCCGAGCACAGAGCCTTGGCCTTGGGAGACAGGAACGCTGAACACAGAGCCTTGGTCTCGGAAGACAGGAACGCTGAACACAGAGCCTTGGTCTGCGGTGACAGGAACGCTGAACACAGAGTCTTGGTCTCGGGAGACAGGAACGCTGAACACAGAGCCTTGGTCTCGGGAGACAGGAACGCTGAACACAGAGCCTTGGTCTTGGGAGACAGGAACACTGAACACAGAGCTTTTGTCTTGGGAGACAGGAATGCTGAACACAGAGCCTTGGGAGACAGGAATTCCGAGCACAGAGCCTTGGCCTTGGGAGACAGGAACGCTGAACACAGAGCTTTGGTCTCGGGAGACAGGAATGCCGAACACAGAGCCTTGGTCTCGGGAGACAGGAACGCCGAACACATAGCCATGGTCTCGGGAGACAGGAACGCTGAACACAGAGCCTTGGTCTTGGGGGCAGGAATGCTGAACACAGAGCCTTGGTCTCGGGAGACAGGAATGCTGAACACAGAGCCTTGGTCTCGGGAGACCGGAACGCTGAACACAGAGCCTTGGTCTTGGGAAACTGGAACTCTGAACACAGAGCCTTGGTCTTGGGAGACAGGAACACTGAACACAGAGCTTTGGTCTCGGGAGACAGGAATGCTGAACACAGAGCCTTGGTCTCGGGAGACAGGAATGCTGAACACAGAGCCTTGGGAGACAGGAATGCCGAGCACAGAGCCTTTGCCTTGGGAGACAGGAACGCTGAACACAGAGTCTTGGTCTTGGGAGACAGGAACGCTGAACACAGAGCCTTGGTCTTGGGAGACAGGAACACTGAACACAGAGCTTTGGTCTCGGGAGACAGGAATGCTGAACACAGAGCCTTGGGAGACAGGAACGACGACACAGAGCCTTGGTCTCGGGAGACAGGAACGCTGAACACAGAGCCTTGGTCTTGGGAGACAGGAACGCTGAACACAGAGCCTTGGTCTCGGGGGACAGGAATGCTGAACACAGAGCCTTGGTCTCGGGAGACAGGAATGCTGAACACAGAGCCTTGGTCTCGGGAGACAGGAATGCTGAACATAGAGCCTTGGGAGACAGGAATGCCGAGCACAGACCCTTGGTCTTGGGAGACAGGAACGCTGAACGCAGAGCCTTGGTCTCGGGAGACAGGAATGCTGAGCACAGAGCCTTGGCCTTGGGAGACAGGAACGCTGAACACAGAGCCTTGGTCTCGGGAGACAGTAATGCCGAACACAAAGCTTTGGTCTTGGGAGACAGGAACGCCGAACACATTGCCTTGTTCTCGGGAGACAGGAATGCTGAACACAGAGCCTTGGTCTCAGGGGACTGGAACGCTGAACTCAGAGCGCTGGTCTCGGGAGACAGGAATGCCGAACCCAGAGCCTTGGTCTTGGGAGACAGGAACGCCGAAAACAGAGCCTTGGTCTCGGGAGACAGGAACGACGAACACAGAGCCTTGGTCTCGGGAGACAGGAATGCTGAACACAGAGCCTTGGGAGACAGGAATGCCGAGCACAGAGCCTTGGCCTTGGGAGACAGGAACGCTGAACGCTGAGCCCTGGTCTCGGGACACAGGAATGCTGAACACAGAGCCTTGGCCTTGGGAGACAGGAATGCCGAGCACAGAGCCTTGGTCTCAGGAGACAGGAACGACAAACACAGAGCCTTGGTCTAGGGAGACAGGAACGCTGAACACAGAGCCTTGGTCTCGGGAGACAGGAACGCTGAACACAGAGCCTTGGTCTCGGGAGACAGGAATGCTGAACACAGAGACTTGGTCTCGGGAGACAGCAACGACGAACACAGAGCCATGGCCTTGGGAGACTGGAATGCTGAACACAGAGATTTGGTCTCGGGAGACAGGAACGATGAACACAGAGCCTTGGTCTCGGGAGACAGGAACGCTGAACACAGAGCCTTGGCCTTGGGAGACAGGAACGCTGAACACAGAGACTTGGCCTTGGGAGTCAGGAACGACGACACAGAGCCTTGGTCTCGGGGGACAGGAACGCTGAACACAGAGCCTTGGTCTCGGGGGACAGGAACGCTGAACACAGAGCCTTGGTCTCGGGGGACAGGAACGCTGAACACAGAGCCTTGGTCTCGGGAGACAGGAACGCTGAACACAGAGCCTTGGTCTCGGGGGACAGGAACGCTGAACACAGAGCCTTGGTCTCAGGGGACAGGAACGCTGAACACAGAGCCTTGGTCTTGGGAGACTGGAATGCTGAACACAGAGCCTTGGTCTCGGGAGACAGGAACGACGAACACAGAGCCTTGGTCTCGGGAGACAGGAACGCTGAAAACAGAGCCTTGGCCTTGGGAGACAGGAATGCTGAACACAGAGCCTTGGTCTCGGGAGACAGGAATGCTGAACACAGAGCCTTGGTCTCGGGAGACAGGAACGACGAACACAGAGCCTTGGTCTCGGGAGACAGGAACGCTGAAAACAGAGTCTTGGTCTTGGGAGACAGGAACACTGAACACAGAGCCTTGGTCTCGGGAGACAGGAACGACGAACACAGAGCCTTGGTCTCGGGAGACAGGAACGCTGAACACAGAGCCTTGGTCTCGGGAGACAGGAACGACGAACACAGAGCCTTGGTCTCGGGAGACAGGAACGCTGAACACAGAGCCTTGGTCTTGGGAGACAGGAACACTGAACACAGAGCCTTGGTCTTGGGAGACAGGAACACTGAACACAGAGCTTTGGTCTCGGGAGACAGGAATGCTGAACACAGAGCCTTGGGAGACAGGAACGACGACACAGAGCCTTGTTCTCGGGAGACAGGAACGCTGAACACAGAGCCTTGGTCTTGGGAGACAGGAACGCTGAACACAGAGCCTTGGTCTCGGGAGACAGGAACGCTGAACACAGAGCCTTGGTCTCGGGAGACAGGAATGCTGAACATAGAGCCTTGGGAGACAGGAATGCCGATCACAGACCCTTGGCCTTGGGAGACAGGAATGCTGAACGCAGAGCCTTGGTCTCGGGAGACAGGAATGCTGAGCACAGAGCCTTGGCCTTGGGAGACAGGAACGCTGAACACAGAGCCTTGGTCTCGGGAGACAGTAATGCCGAACACAAAGCCTTGGTCTTGGGAGACAGGAACGCCGAACACATAGCCTTGGACTCGGGAGACAGGAATGCTGAACACAGAGCCTTGGTCTCAGGGGACAGGAACGCTGAACACAGAGCGCTGGTCTCGGGAGACAGGATTGCCGAACACAGAGCCTTGGTCTTGGGAGACAGGAACGCCGAAAACAGAGCCTTGGTCTCAAGAGACAGGAACGACGAACACAGAGCCTTGGCCTTGGGAGACAGGAATGCCGAGCACAGAGCCTTGGTCTCAGGAGACAGGAACGACAAACACAGAGCCTTGGTCTCGGGAGACAGGAACGCTGAACACAGAGCCTTGGTCTCAGGAGACAGCAACGACGAACACAGAGCCTTGGTCTTGGGAGACTGGAATGCTGAACACAGAGCTTTGGTCTCGGGAGACAGGAACGACGAACACAGAGCCTTGGTCTCGGGAGACAGGAACGCTGAACACAGAGCCTTGGTCTTGGGAGACAGGAACACTGAACACAGAGCCTTGGGAGACAGGAATGCCGAACACAGAGCCTTGGGAGACAGGAATGCCGAGCACAGAGCCTTGGCCTTGGGAGACAGGAACGCTGAACACAGTACCTTGGTCTCGGGAGACAGGAACGCTGAACACAGAGCCTTGGTCTCGGGAGACAGGAATGCCGAGCACAGACCCTTGGCCTTGGGAGACAGGAACGCTGAACGCAGAGCCTTGGTCCCGGGAGACAGGAATGCTGAACACAGAGCCTCGGGAGACAGGAATGCCGAGCACAGAGCCTTGGCCTTGGGAGACAGGAACGCTGAACGCAGAGCATAGGTCCCGGGAGACAGGAATGCTGAACACAGAGCCTCGGGAGACAGGAATGATGAGCACAGAGCCTTGGCCTTGGAAGACAGGAACACTGAACACATAGCCTTGGTCTCGGGAGACAGGAACGCTGAACACAGACCCTTGGTCTCGGGAGACAGGAACGCTGAACACAGAGCCTTGGTCTCGGGAGACAGGAACGCTGAACACAGAGCCTTGGTCTCGGGAGACAGGAACGCTGAACCCAGAGCCTTGGTCTCGGGAGACATGAACGCTGAACACAGAGCCTTGGGAGACAGGAATGCCTAGCTCAGAGCCTTGGCCTTGGGAAACAGGAACGCTGAACACAGAGCCTTGGTCTTGGGAGACAGGAACGCTGAACACAGAGCCTTGGTCTCGGGAGACAGGAACGCTGAACACAGAGCCTTGGTCTTGGGAGACAGGAATGCCGAGCACAGAGCCTTGGTCTCGGGGGACAGGAACGCTGAACACAGTGCCTTGGTCTTGGGAGACAGGAACGACAAACACAGAGCCTTGGTCTCGGGGGACAGGAATGCTGAACACAGAGCCTTGGTCTCGGGAGACAGGAATCCTGAACACAGATCCTTGGTCTCGGGAGACAGGAACGCTGAACACAGAGCCTTGGTCTAGGGAGACAGGAATGCCGAGCTCAGAGCCTTGGCCTTGGGAGACAGGAACGCTGAACACAGAGCCTTGGTCTCGGGAGACAGGAACGCAGAACACAGAGACTTGGACTCGGGAGACAGGAACGCTGAACACAGAGCCTTGGGAGACAGGAATGCGAGCTCAGAGCCTTGGCCTTGGGAGACAGGAACGCTGAACACAGTGCCTTGGTCTCGGGAGACAGGAACGCTGAACGCACAGCCTTGGTCTCGGGAGACAGGAACGCCGAGCACAGACCCTTGGCCTTGGGAGACAGGAACGCTGAACGCAGAGCCTTGGTCTCGGGGGCAGGAACGCTGAACACAGAGCCTTTGTCTTGGGAGACAAGAATGTTGAACACAGATCCTTGGTCTCGGGAGCAGGAACGCTGAACACAGAGCCTTGGTCTCGGGAGACAGGAACGCTGAACACAGAGCCTTGGTCTTGGGAGACAGGAACGCTGAACACAGAGCCTTGGTCTCGGGAGAAAGGAATGCTGAACACAGAGCCTTGGTCTCGGGAGACAGGAACGCTGAACACAGAGCCTTGGTCTCGGGGGCAGGAACGCTGAACACAGAGCCTTGGTCTCGGGAGACAGGAATGCCGAACACAGTGTCTTGGTCTCGGGAGACAGGAACGACGAACACAGAGCCTTGGTCTCGGGAGACAGGAATGCTGAACACAGAGCCTTGGCCTTGGGAGACAGGAATTCCGAGCACAGAGCCTTGGTCTCGGGAGACAGGAATGCTGAACACAGAGCCTTGGCATTGGGAGACAGGAATGCCGAGCACAGAGCCTTGATCTCGGGAGACAGGAACGCTGAACACAGAGCCTTGGTCTCGGGAGCCAGGAATGCTGAACACAGAGCCTTGGTCTCGGGAGACAGGATCGCTGAACACAGAGCCTTGGTCTCGGGAGACAGGAACGCTGAACACAGAGCCTTGGCCTTGGGAGACAGGAATTCTGAACACAGAGCCTTGGTCTCGGGGGACAGGAACGCTGAACACAGAGCCTTGGTCTTGGGACACAGGAACGACGAACACAGAGCCTTGGTCTCGGGGGACAGGAATGCTGAACACAGAGCCTTGGTCTCGGGAGACAGGAACGACGAACACAGAGCCTTGGTCTCGGGAGACAGGAATGCTGAACACAGAGCCTTGGGAGACAGGAATGCCGAGCACAGAGCCTTGGCCTTGGGAGACAGGAACGCTGAACGCAGAGCCTTGGTCTCGGGTGACAGGAATGCTGAACACAGAGCCTTGGGAGACAGGAATGCTGAACACAGAGCCTTGGCCTTGGGAGACAGGAATGCCGAGCACAGAGCCTTGGCCTTGGGAGACAGGAACGCTGAACGCAGTGCCTTGGTCTCGGGTGACAGGAATGCTGAACACAGAGCCTTGGCCTTGGGAGACAGGAATGCCGAGCACAGAGCCTTGGTCTCGGGAGACAGGAACGCTGAACACAGAGCCTTGGTCTCGGGAGACAGGAACGCTGAACCCAGAGCCTTGGTCTCGGGAGACAGGAACGCTGAACACAGAGCCTTGGGAGACAGGAATGCCTAGCTCAGAGCCTTGGCCTTGGGAGACAGGAACGCTGAACACAGACCCTTGGTCTCGGGAGACAGGAACGCTGAACACAGAGCCTTGGTCTCGGGAAACAGGAACGCTGAACACAGAGCTTTGGTCTCGGGAGACAGGAACGCTGAACACAGAGCCTTGGTCTTGGGAGACAGGAATGCCGAGCACAGAGCCTTTGTCTCGGGGGACAGGAGCGCTGAACACAGAGCCTTGGTCTTGGGAGACAGGAACGACAAACACAGAGCCTTGGTCTCGGGGGACAGGAATGCTGAACACAGAGCCTTGGTCTCGGGAGACAGGAATGCTGAACACAGATCCTTGGTCTCGGGAGACAGGAACGCTGAACACAGAGCCTTGGTCTAGGGAGACAGGAATGCCGAGCTCAGAGCCTTGGCCTTGGGAGACAGGAACGCTGAACACAGAGCCTTGGTCTCGGGAGACAGGAACGCTGAACACAGAGCCTTGGTCTCCGGAGACAGGAACGCTGAACATAGAGCCTTGGGAGACAGGAATGCCGAGCTCAGAGCCTTGGCCTTGGGAGACAGGAACGCTGAACACAGAGCCTTGGACTCGGGAGACAGGAACGCTGAACACAGTGCCTTGGGAGACAGGAATGCCGAGCACAGAGCCTTGGCCTTGGGAGACAGGAACGCTGAACACAGAGCCTTGGTCTCGGGAGACAGGAACGCTGAACTCAGAGACTTGGACTCGGGAGACAGGATCGCTGAACACAGAGCCTTGGTCTCAGGAGACAGGAACGCTGAACACAGTGCCTTGGGAGACAGGAATGCCGAGCACAGAGCCTTGGCCTTGGGAGACAGGAACGCTGAACACAGAGCCTTGGTCTCGGGAGACAGGAACGCTGAACTCAGAGACTTGGACTCGGGAGACAGGAACGCTGAACACAGAGCCTTGGGAGACAGGAATGCGAGCTCAGAGCCTTGGCCTTGGGAGACAGGAACGCTGAACACAGTGCCTTGGTCTCGGGAGACAGGAACGCTGAACGCACAGCCTTGGTCTCGGGAGACAGGAATGCCGAGCACAGACCCTTGGCCTTGGGAGACAGGAATGCCGAGCTCAGAGCCTTGGCCTTGGGAGACAGGAACGCTGAACACAGAGCCTTGGTCTCGGGGGCAGGAACGCTGAACACACAGCCTTGGTCTCGGGAGAAAGGAATGCTGAACACAGAGCCTTGGTCTCGGGAGACAGGAACGCTGAACACAGAGCCTTGGGAGACAGGAATGCCGAACACAGACCCTTGGTCTCGGGAGACAGGAACGACGAACACAGAGCCTTGGTCTCGGGGGCAGGAACGCTGAACACAGAGCCTTGGTCTCGGGGGCAGGAACGACGAACACAGAGCCTTGGTCTCGGGAGACAGGAATGCTGAACACAGAGCCTTGGGAGACAGGAATGCCGAGCACAGAGCCTTGGCCTTGGGAGACAGGAACGCTGAACGCAGAGCCTTGGTCTCGGGTGACAGGAATGCTGAACACAGAGCCTTGGTCTCGGGAGACAGGAACGCTGAACACAGACCCTTGGTCTCGGGAGACAGGAACGCTGAACACAGAGCCTTGGTCTCGGGAGACAGGAACGCTGAACACAGAGCCTTGGTCTCGGGAGAGAGGAACGCTGAACCCAGAGCCTTGGTCTCGGGAGACAGGAACGCTGAACACAGAGCCTTGGGAGACAGGAATGCCTAGCTCAGAGCCTTGGCGTTGGGAAACAGGAATGCTGAACACAGAGCTTTGGTCTCGGGAGACAGGAACGCTGAACACAGAGCCTTGGTCTTGGGAGACAGGAATGCCGAGCACAGAGCCTTTGTCTCGGGGGACAGGAACGCTGAACACAGAGCCTTGGTCTTGGGAGACAGGAACGACAAACACAGAGCCTTGGTCTCGGGGGACAGGAATGCTGAACACAGAGCCTTGGTCTCGGGAGACAGGAATGCTGAACACAGATCCTTGGTCTCGGGAGACAGGAACGCTGAACACAGAGCCTTGGTCTAGGGAGACAGGAATGCCGAGCTCAGAGCCTTGGCCTTGGGAGACAGGAACGCTGAACACAGAGCCTTGGTCTCGGGAGACAGGAACGCTGAACACAGAGCCTTGGTCTCCGGAGACAGGAACGCTGAACATAGAGCCTTGGGAGACAGGAATGCCGAGCTCAGAGCCTTGGCCTTGGGAGACAGGAACGCTGAACACAGAGCCTTGGACTCGGGACACAGGAACGCTGAACACAGAGCCTTGGTCTCAGGAGACAGGAACGCTGAACACAGTGCCTTGGGAGACAGGAATGCCGAGCACAGAGCCTTGGCCTTGGGAGACAGGAACGCGGAACACAGAGCCTTGGTCTCGGGAGACAGGAACGCTGAACTCAGAGACTTGGACTCGGGAGACAGGAACGCTGAACACAGAGCCTTGGGAGACAGGAATGCGAGCTCAGAGCCTTGGCCTTGGGAGACAGGAACGCTGAACACAGTGCCTTGGTCTCGGGAGACAGGAACGCTGAACGCACAGCCTTGGTCTCGGGAGACAGGAATGCCGAGCACAGACCCTTGGCCTTGGGAGACAGGAACGCTGAACGCAGAGCCTTGGTCTCGGGGGCAGGAACGCTGAACACAGAGCCTTGGTCTCGGGAGAAAGGAATGCTGAACACAGAGCCTTGGTCTCGGGAGACAGGAACGCTGAACACAGAGCCTTGGGAGACAGGAATGCCGAACACAGACCCTTGGTCTCGGGAGACAGGAACGACGAACACAGAGCCTTGGTCTCGGGGTTAGGAACGCTGAACACAGAGCCTTGGTCTCGGGAGACAGGAATGCTGAACACAGAGCCTTGGCCTTGGGAGACAGGAATGCCGAGCACAGAGCCTTGATCTCGGGAGACAGGAATGCTGAACACAGAGCCTTGGTCTCGGGAGACAGGAACGCTGAACACAGAGCCTTGGTCTCGGGAGCCAGGAATGCTGAACACAGAGCCTTGGTCTCGGGAGACAGGAACGCTGAACACAGAGCCTTGGCCTTGGGAGACAGGAATTCTGAACACAGAGCCTTGGTCTCGGGGGACAGGAACGCTGAACACAGAGCCTTGGTCTTGGGACACAGGAACGACGAACACAGAGCCTTGGTCTCGGGGGACAGGAATGCTGAACACAGAGCCTTGGTCTCGGGAGACAGGAACGCTGAACACAGAGCCTTGGTCTCGGGAGACAGGAACGACGAACACAGAGCCTTGGTCTCGGGAGACAGGAACGCTGAACACAGAGCCTTGGGAGACAGGAATGCCGAACACAGTGCCTTGGTCTCGGGAGACAGGAACGACGAACACAGAGCCTTGGTCTCGGGAGACAGGAATGCTGAACACAGAGCCTTGGGAGACAGGAATGCCGAGCACAGAGCCTTGGCCTTGGGAGACAGGAACGCTGAACGCAGAGCCTTGGTCTCGGGTGACAGGAATGCTGAACACAGAGCCTTGGTCTCAGGAGACAGGAACGCTGAACACAGAGCCTTGGTCTCGGGAGCCAGGAATGCTGAACACAGAGCCTTGGTCTCGGGAGACAGGAACGCTGAACACAGAGCCTTGGTCTCGGGAGCCAGGAATTCTGAACACAGAGCCTTGGTCTCGGGAGACAGGAACGCTGAACACAGAGCCTTGGTCTCGGGAGCCAGGAATTCTGAACACAGAGCCTTGGTCTCGGGAGACAGGAACGCTGAACACAGAGCCTTGGCCTTGGGAGACAGGAATTCTGAACACAGAGCCTTGGTTTCGGGGGACAGGAACACTGAACACAGAGCCTTGGCCTTGGGAGACAGGAATGCCGAGCACAGAGCCTTGGTCTCGGGAGACAGGAATGCTGAACACAGAGCCTTGGTCTCGGGAGACAGGAATGCTGAACACAGAGCCTTGGTCTCGGGAGACAGGAACGCTGAACACAGAGCCTTGGTCTCGGGAGCCAGGAATGCTGAACACAGAGCCTTGGTCTCGGGAGACAGGAACGCTGAACACAGAGCCTTGGCCTTGGGAGACAGGAATTCTGAACACAGAGCCTTGGTCTCGGGGGACAGGAACGCTGAACACAGAGCATTGGTCTTGGGACACAGGAACGACGAACACAGAGCCTTGGTCTCGGGGGACAGGAATGCTGAACACAGAGCCTTGGTCTCGGGAGACAGGAACGATGAACACAGAGCCTTGGTCTCGGGAGACAGGAACGCTGAACACAGAGCCTTAGTCTCGGGAGACAGGAACGCTGAACACAGAGCCTTGGTCTCAGGAGACAGGAACGATGAACACAGTGCCTTGGGAGACAGGAATGCCGAGCACAGAGCCTTGGCCTTGGGAGACAGGAACGCTGAACACAGAGGCTTGGTCTCGGGAGACAGGAACGCTGAACACAGAGACTTGGTCTCGGGAGACAGGAACTCTGAACACAGAGCCTTGGTCTCGGGAGACAGGAACGCTGAACACAGAGCCTTGGTCTCGGGAGACAGGAACGCTGAACACAGAGCCTTGGTCTTGTGACACAGGAACGACGAACACAGAGCCTTGGTCTCGGGGGCAGGAACGCTGAACACAGAGCCTTGGTCTCGGGGGCAGGAACGACGAGCACAGAGCCTTGGTCTCGGGAGACAGGAATGCTGAACACAGAGCCTTGGGAGACAGGAATGCCGAGCACAGAGCCTTGGCCTTGGGAGACAGGAACGCTGAACGCAGAGCCTTGGTCTCGGGTGACAGGAATGCTGAACACAGAGCCTTGGTCTCGGGAGACAGGAACGCTGAACACAGACCCTTGGTCTCGGGAGACAGGAACGCTGAACACAGAGCCTTGGTCTCGGGAGACAGGAACGCTGAACACAGAGCCTTGGTCTCGGGAGACAGGAACGCTGAACCCAGAGCCTTGGTCTCGGGAGACAGGAACGCTGAACACAGAGCCTTGGGAGACAGGAATGCCTAGCTCAGAGCCTTGGCGTTGGGAAACAGGAACGCTGAACACAGAGCTTTGGTCTCGGGAGACAGGAACGCTGAACACAGAGCCTTGGTCTTGGGAGACAGGAATGCCGAGCACAGAGCCTTTGTCTCGGGGGACAGGAACGCTGAACACAGAGCCTTGGTCTTGGGAGACAGGAACGACAAACACAGAGCCTTGGTCTCGGGGGACAGGAATGCTGAACACAGAGCCTTGGTCTCGGGAGACAGGAATGCTGAACACAGATCCTTGGTCTCGGGAGACAGGAACGCTGAACACAGAGCCTTGGTCTAGGGAGACAGGAATGCCGAGCTCAGAGCCTTGGCCTTGGGAGACAGGAACGCTGAACACAGAGCCTTGGTCTCGGGAGACAGGAACGCTGAACACAGAGCCTTGGTCTCCGGAGACAGGAACGCTGAACATAGAGCCTTGGGAGACAGGAATGCCGAGCTCAGAGCCTTGGCCTTGGGAGACAGGAACGCTGAACACAGAGCCTTGGACTCGGGACACAGGAACGCTGAACACAGAGCCTTGGTCTCAGGAGACAGGAACGCTGAACACAGTGCCTTGGGAGACAGGAATGCCGAGCACAGAGCCTTGGCCTTGGGAGACAGGAACGCGGAACACAGAGCCTTGGTCTCGGGAGACAGGAACGCTGAACTCAGAGACTTGGACTCGGGAGACAGGAACGCTGAACACAGAGCCTTGGGAGACAGGAATGCGAGCTCAGAGCCTTGGCCTTGGGAGACAGGAACGCTGAACACAGTGCCTTGGTCTCGGGAGACAGGAACGCTGAACGCACAGCCTTGGTCTCGGGAGACAGGAATGCCGAGCACAGACCCTTGGCCTTGGGAGACAGGAACGCTGAATGCAGAGCCTTGGTCTCGGGGGCAGGAACGCTGAACACAGAGCCTTGGTCTCGGGAGAAAGGAATGCTGAACACAGAGCCTTGGTCTCGGGAGACAGGAACGCTGAACACAGAGCCTTGGGAGACAGGAATGCCGAACACAGACCCTTGGTCTCGGGAGACAGGAACGACGAACACAGAGCCTTGGTCTCGGGGGTAGGAACGCTGAACACAGAGCCTTGGTCTCGGGAGACAGGAATGCTGAACACAGAGCCTTGGCCTTGGGAGACAGGAATGCCGAGCACAGAGCCTTGATCTCGGGAGACAGGAATGCTGAACACAGAGCCTTGGTCTCGGGAGACAGGAACGCTGAACACAGAGCCTTGGTCTCGGGAGCCAGGAATGCTGAACACAGAGCCTTGGTCTCGGGAGACAGGAACGCTGAACACAGAGCCTTGGCCTTGGGAGACAGGAATTCTGAACACAGAGCCTTGGTCTCGGGGGACAGGAACGCTGAACACAGAGCCTTGGTCTTGGGACACAGGAACGACGAACACAGAGCCTTGGTCTCGGGGGACAGGAATGCTGAACACAGAGCCTTGGTCTCGGGAGACAGGAACGCTGAACACAGAGCCTTGGTCTCGGGAGACAGGAACGACGAACACAGAGCCTTGGTCTCGGGAGACAGGAACGCTGAACACAGAGCCTTGGGAGACAGGAATGCCGAACACAGTGCCTTGGTCTCGGGAGACAGGAACGACGAACACAGAGCCTTGGTCTCGGGAGACAGGAATGCTGAACACAGAGCCTTGGGAGACAGGAATGCCGAGCACAGAGCCTTGGCCTTGGGAGACAGGAACGCTGAACGCAGAGCCTTGGTCTCGGGTGACAGGAACGCTGAACACAGAGCCTTGGTCTCGGGAGCCAGGAATGCTGAACACAGAGCCTTGGTCTCGGGAGACAGGAACGCTGAACACAGAGCCTTGGTCTCGGGAGCCAGGAATTCTGAACACAGAGCCTTGGTCTCGGGAGACAGGAACGCTGAACACAGAGCCTTGGTCTCGGGAGCCAGGAATTCTGAACACAGAGCCTTGGTCTCGGGAGACAGGAACGCTGAACACAGAGCCTTGGCCTTGGGAGACAGGAATTCTGAACACAGAGCCTTGGTTTCGGGGGACAGGAACACTGAACACAGAGCCTTGGCCTTGGGAGACAGGAATGCCGAGCACAGAGCCTTGGTCTCGGGAGACAGGAATGCTGAACACAGAGCCTTGGTCTCGGGAGACAGGAATGCTGAACACAGAGCCTTGGTCTCGGGAGACAGGAACGCTGAACACAGAGCCTTGGTCTCGGGAGACAGGAACGCTGAACACAGAGCCTTGGTCTCGGGAGACAGGAACGCTGAACACAGAGCCTTGGTCTCGGGAGACAGGAACGCTGAACACAGAGCCTTGGTCTTGGGACACAGGAACGACGAACACAGAGCCTTGGTCTCGGGGGACAGGAATGCTGAACACAGAGCCTTGGTCTCGGGAGACAGGAACGACGAACACAGAGCCTTGGTCTCGGGAGACAGGAACGCTGAACACAGAGCCTTGGGAGACAGGAATGCCGAGCACAGAGCCTTGGCCTTGGGAGACAGGAACGCTGAACGCAGAGCCTTGGTCTCGGGTGACAGGAACGCTGAACACAGAGCCTTGGTCTCGGGTGACAGGAATGCTGAACACAGAGCCTTGGTCTCGGGAGACAGGAACGCTGAACACAGAGCCTTGGCCTTTGGAGACAGGAATTCTGAACACAGAGCCTTGGTCTCGGTGGACAGGAACGCTGAACACAGAGCCTTGGTCTTGGGACACAGGAACGACGAACACAGAGCCTTGGTCTCGGGGGACAGGAATGCTGAACACAGAGCCTTGGTCTTGGGACACAGGAACGACGAACACAGAGCCTTGGTCTTGGGAGACTGGAATGCTGAACACAGAGCCTTGGTCTCGGGAGACAGGAACGACGAACACAGAGCCTTGGTCTCGGGAGACAGGAACGCTGAACACAGAGCCTTGGGAGACAGGAATGCCGAGCACAGAGCCTTGGCCTTGGGAGTCAGGAACGCTGAACACAGAGCCTTGGTCTCGGGAGACAGGAACGCTGAACACAGAGCCTTGGTCTCGGGAGACAGGAACGCTGAACACAGAGCCTTGGTCTCGGGAGACAGGAACGCTGAACACAGAGCCTTGGTCTCGGGAGACAGGAACGCTGAACACAGAGCCTTGGGAGACTGGAATGCCGAGCTCAGAGCCTTGGCCTTGGGAGACAGGAACGCTGAACACAGAGCCTTGGTCTCGGGAGACAGGAACGCTGAACACAGAGCCTTGGTCTCAGGAGACAGGGATGCTGAACACAGTGCCTTGGGAGTCAGGAATGCCGAGCACAGAGCCTTGGCCTTGGGAGACAGGAACGCTGAACACAGAGCCTTGTTCTCGGGAGACAGGAACGCTGAACACAGAGTCTTGGTCTCGGGAGACAGGAACGCTGAACACAGAGCCTTGGTCTCGGGAGACAGGAATGCCGAGCACAGACCCTTGGCCTTGGGAGACAGGAACGCTGAACGCAGAGCCTTGGTCCCGGGAGACAGGAATGCTGAGCACAGAGCCTTGGCCTTGGGAGACAGGAACGCTAAACACAGAGCCTTGGTCTCGGGAGACAGGAATGCTGAACACAGAGCCTCGGGAGACAGGAATGCCGAGCACAGAGCCTTGTCCTTGGGAGACAGGAACGACGAACACAGAGCCTTGGTCTCGGGAGACAGAAATGCTCAACACAGAGCCTTGGGAGACAGGAATGCCGAGCACAGAGCCTTGGCCTTGGGAGACAGGAACGCTGAACGCAGAGCCTTGGTCTCGGGTGACAGGAACGCTGAACACAGAGCCTTGGTCTCGGGTGACAGGAATGCTGAACACAGAGCCTTGGCCTTGGGAGACAGGAATGCCGAGCACAGAGCCTTGGTCTCGGGAGACAGGAATGCTGAACACAGAGCCTTGGTCTCGGGAGACAGGAATGCTGAACACAGAGCCTTGGTCTCGGGAGACAGGAACGCTGAAAACAGAGCCTTGGTCTCGGGAGCCAGGAATGCTGAACACAGAGCCTTGGTCTCGGGAGACAGGAACGCTGAACACAGAGCCTTGGTCTCAGGAGACCGGAATGCTGAACACAGTGCCTTGGGAGTCAGGAATGCCGAGCACAGAGCCTTGGCCTTGGGAGACAGGAACGCTGAACACAGAGCCTTGTTCTCTGGAGACAGGAACGCTGAACACAGAGACTTGGTCTCGGGAGACAGGAACGCTGAACACAGAGCCTTGGGAGACAGGAATGCCGAGCTCAGAGCCTTGGCCTTGGGAGACAGGAACGCTGAACACAGTACCTTGGTCTCGGGAGACAGGAACGCTGAACACAGAGCCTTGGTCTCGGGAGACAGGAATGCCGAGCACAGACCCTTGGCCTTGGGAGACAGGAACGCTGAACGCAGAGCCTTGGTCCCGGGAGACAGGAATGCTGAGCACAGAGCCTTGGCCTTGGGAGACAGGAACGCTAAACACAGAGCCTTGGTCTCGGGAGACAGGAATGCTGAACACAGAGCCTCGGGAGACAGGAATGCCGAGCACAGAGCCTTGTCCTTGGGAGACAGGAACGACGAACACAGAGCCTTGGTCTCGGGAGACAGGAACGCTGAACACAGAGCCTTGGGAGATAGGAATGCCGAGCACAGAGCCTTGGCCTTGGGAGACAGGAACGCTGAACACAGAGCCTTGGTCTCGGGAGACAGGAACGCTGAACACAGAGCCTTTGACTCGGGAGACAGGAACGCTGTACACAGAGCCTTGGGAGACAGGAATGCCGAGCTCAGAGCCTTGGCCTTGGGAGACAGGAACGCTGAACACAGAGCCTTGGTCTCGGGAGACAGGAACGCTGAACACAGAGCCTTGGTCTCAGGAGACAGGAACGATGAACACAGAGCCTTGGTCTCGGGAGACAGGAACGCTGAACACAGAGACTTGGTCTCGGGAGACAGGAACGCTGAACACAGAGCCTTGGTCTCGGGAGACAGGAACGCTGAACACAGAGCCTTGGTCTCGGGAGACAGAAATGCTCAACACAGAGCCTTGGGAGACAGGAATGCCGAGCACAGAGCCTTGGCCTTGGGAGACAGGAACGCTGAACGCAGAGCCTTGGTCTCGGGTGACAGGAACGCTGAACACAGAGCCTTGGTCTCGGGTGACAGGAATGCTGAACACAGAGCCTTGGCCTTGGGAGACAGGAATGCCGAGCACAGTGCCTTGGTCTCGGGAGACAGGAGTGCTGAACACAGAGCCTTGGTCTCGGGAGACAGGAATGCTGAACACAGAGCCTTGGTCTCGGGAGACAGGAACGCTGAACACAGAGCCTTGGTCTCGGGAGCCAGGAATGCTGAACACAGAGCCTTGGTCTCGGGAGACAGGAACGCTGAACACAGAGCCTTGGCCTTTGGAGACAGGAATTCTGAACACAGAGCCTTGGTCTCGGTGGACAGGAACGCTGAACACAGAGCCTTGGTCTTGGGACACAGGAACGACGAACACAGAGCCTTGGTCTCGGGGGACAGGAATGCTGAACACAGAGCCTTGGTCTTGGGACACAGGAACGACGAACACAGAGCCTTGGTCTTGGGAGACTGGAATGCTGAACACAGAGCCTTGGTCTCGGGAGACAGGAACGCTGAACACAGAGCCTTGGGAGACAGGAATGCCGAGCACAGAGCCTTGGCCTTGCGAGTCAGGAACGCTGAACACAGAGCCTTGGTCTCGGGAGACAGGAACGCTGAACACAGAGCCTTGGTCTCGGGAGACAGGAACGCTGAACACAGAGCCTTGGTCTCGGGAGACAGGAACGCTGAACACAGAGCCTTGGTCTCGGGAGACAGGAACGCTGAACACAGAGCCTTGGGAGACTGGAATGCCGAGCTCAGAGCCTTGGCCTTGGGAGACAGGAACGCTGAACACAGAGCCTTGGTCTCGGGAGACAGGAACGCTGAACACAGAGCCTTGGTCTCAGGAGACCGGAATGCTGAACACAGTGCCTTGGGAGTCAGGAATGCCGAGCACAGAGCCTTGGCCTTGGGAGACAGGAACGCTGAACACAGAGCCTTGTTCTCGGGAGACAGGAACGCTGAACACAGAGACTTGGTCTCGGGAGACAGGAACGCTGAACACAGAGCCTTGGGAGACAGGAATGCCGAGCTCAGAGCCTTGGCCTTGGGAGACAGGAACGCTGAACACAGTACCTTGGTCTCGGGAGACAGGAACGCTGAACACAGAGCCTTGGTCTCGGGAGACAGGAATGCCGAGCACAGACCCTTGGCCTTGGGAGACAGGAACGCTGAACGCAGAGCCTTGGTCCCGGGAGACAGGAATGCTGAGCACAGAGCCTTGGCCTTGGGAGACAGGAACGCTAAACACAGAGCCTTGGTCTCGGGAGACAGGAATGCTGAACACAGAGCCTCGGGAGACAGGAATGCCGAGCACAGAGCCTTGTCCTTGGGAGACAGGAACGACGAACACAGAGCCTTGGTCTCGGGAGACAGGAACGCTGAACACAGAGCCTTGGGAGACTGGAATGCCGAGCACAGAGCCTTGGCCTTGGGAGACAGGAACGCTGAACACAGAGCCTTGGTCTCGGGAGACAGGAACGCTGAACACAGAGCCTTGGTCTCGGGAGACAGGAACGCTGAACACAGAGCCTTGGGAGACAGGAATGCCGAGCTCAGAGCCTTGGCCTTGGGAGACAGGAACGCTGAACACAGAGCCTTGGTCTCGGGAGACAGTAACGCTGAACACAGAGCCTTGGTCTCAGGAGACAGGAACGATGAACACAGTGCCTTGGGAGACAGGAATGCCGAGCACAGAGCCTTGGCCTTGGGAGACAGGAACGCTGAACACAGAGCCTTGGTATCGGGAGACAGGAACGCTGAACACAGAGACTTGGTCTCGGGAGACAGGAACGCTGAACACAGAGCCTTGGTCTCGGGAGACAGGAACGCTGAACACAGAGCCTTGGTCTCGGGAGACAGGAACGCTGAACACAGAGCCTTGATCTTGGGAGACAGGAACGCTGAACACAGAGCCTTGGTCTCGGGGGACAGGAATGCTGAACACAGAGCCTTGGTCTCGGGAGACAGGAATTCTGAACACAGAGCCTTGGGAGACAGGAAGGCCGAGCACAGAGCCTTGGTCTCGGGAGACAGGAACGCTGAGCACAGAGCCTTGGTCTCGAGAGACAGGAACGACGACACAGAGCCTTGGCCTTGGGAGACAGGAATGCCGAGCACAGAGCCTTGGTCTCGGGAGACAGGAATGCTGAACACAGAGCCTTGGTCTCGGGAGACAGGAATGCTGAACACAGAGCCTTGGTCTCGGGAGACAGGAACGCTGAACACAGAGCCTTGGTCTCGGGAGCCAGGAATGCTGAACACAGAGCCTTGGTCTCGGGAGACAGGAACGCTGAACACAGAGCCTTGGCCTTGGGAGACAGGAATTCTGATCACAGAGCCTTGGTCTCGGGGGACAGGAACGCTGAACACAGAGCCTTGGTCTTGGGACACAGGAACGACGAACACAGAGCCTTGGTCTCGGGAGACAGGAACGACGAACACAGAGCCTTGGTCTCGGGAGACAGGAACGCTGAACACAGAGCCTTGGGAGACAGGAATGCCGAATACAGTGCCTTGGTCTCGGGAGACAGGAACGACGAACACAGAGCCTTGGTCTCGGGAGACAGAAATGCTGAACACAGAGCCTTGGGAGACAGGAATGCCGAGCACAGAGCCTTGGCCTTGGGAGACAGGAACGCTGAACGCAGAGCCTTGGTCTCGGGTGACAGGAACGCTGAACACAGAGCCTTGGTCTCGGGTGTCAGGAATGCTGAACACAGAGCCTTGGCCTTGGGAGACAGGAATGCCGAGCACAGAGCCTTGGTCTCGGGAGACAGGAATGCTGAACACAGAGCCTTGGTCTCGGGAGACAGGAATGCTGAACACAGAGCCTTGGTCTCGGGAGACAGGAACGCTGAACACAGAGCCTTGGTCTCGGGAGCCAGGAATGCTGAACACAGAGCCTTGGTCTCGGGAGACAGGAACGCTGAACACAGAGCCTTGGCCTTGGGAGACAGGAATTCTGAACACAGAGCCTTGGTCTCGGTGGACAGGAACGCTGAACACAGAGCCTTGGTCTTGGGACACAGGAACGCTGAACACAGAGCCTTGGTCTCGGGGGACAGGAATGCTGAACACAGAGCCTTGGTCTCGGGAGACAGGAACGACGAACACAGAGCCTTGGTCTCGGGAGACAGGAACGCTGAACACAGAGCCTTGGGAGACAGGAATGCCGAGCACAGAGCCTTGGCCTTGGGAGTCAGGAACGCTGAACACAGAGCCTTGGTCTCGGGAGACATGAACGCTGAACACAGAGCCTTGGTCTCTGGAGACAGGAACGCTGAACACAGAGCCTTGGTCTCGGAAGACAGGAACGCTGAACACAGAGCCTTGGTCTCGGGAGACAGGAACGCTGAACACAGAGCCTTGGGAGACTGGAATGCCGAGCTCAGAGCCTTGGCCTTGGGAGACAGGAACGCTGAACACAGAGCCTTGGTCTCGGGAGACAGGAACGCTGAACACAGAGCCTTGGTCTCAGGAGACAGGAACGCTGAACACAGTGCCTTGGGAGTCAGAATGCCGAGCACAGAGCCTTGGCCTTGGGAGACAGGAACGCTGAACACAGAGCCTTGGTCTCGGGAGACAGGAACGCTGAACACAGAGACTTGGTCTCGGGAGACAGGAACGCTGAACACAGAGCCTTGGGAGACAGGAATGCCGAGCTCAGAGCCTTGGCCTTGGGAGACAGGAACGCTGAACACAGAGCCTTGGTCTCGAGAGACAGGAACGACGACACAGAGCCTTGGCCTTGGGAGACAGGAATGCCGAGCACAGAGCCTTGGTCTCGGGAGACAGGAACGCTGAACACAGAGCCTTGGTCTCGGGAGACAGGAATGCTGAACACAGAGCCTTGGTCTCGGGAGACAGGAACGCTGAACACAGAGCCTTGGTCTCGGGAGCCAGGAATGCTAAACACAGAGCCTTGGTCTCGGGAGACAGGAACGCTGAACACAGAGCCTTGGCCTTGGGAGACAGGAATTCTGATCACAGAGCCTTGGTCTCGGCGGACAGGAACGCTGAACACAGAGCCTTGGTCTTGGGACACAGGAACGACGAACACAGAGCCTTGGTCTCGGGGGACAGGAATGCTGAACACAGAGCCTTGGTCTCGGGAGACAGGAACGACGAACACAGAGCCTTGGTCTCGGGAGACAGGAACGCTGAACACAGAGCCTTGGGAGACAGGAATGCCGAACACAGTGCCTTGGTCTTGGGAGACAGGAACGACGAACACAGAGCCTAGGTCTCGGGAGACAGAAATGCTCAACACAGAGCCTTGGGAGACAGGAATGCCGAGGACAGAGCCTTGGTCTCGGGAGACAGGAACGCTGAACACAGAGCCTTGGTCTCGGGAGCCAGGAATGCTGAACACAGAGCCTTGGTCTCGGGAGACAGTAACGCTGAACACAGAGCCTTGGCCTTTGGAGACAGGAATTCTGAACACAGAGCCTTGGTCTCGGTGGACAGGAACGCTGAACACAGAGCCTTGGTCTTGGGACACAGGAACGACGAACACAGAGCCTTGGTCTTGGGAGACTGGAATGCTAAACACAGAGCCTTGGTCTCGGGAGACAGGAACGCTGAACACAGAGCCTTGGGAGACAGGAATGCCGAGCACAGAGCCTTGGCCTTGGGAGTCAGGAACGCTGAACACAGAGCCTTGGTCTCGGGAGACAGGAACGCTGAACACAGAGCCTTGGTCTCGGGAGACAGGAACGCTGAACACAGAGCCTTGGTCTCGGGAGACAGGAACGCTGAACACAGAGCCTTGGTCTCAGGAGACAGGAATGCTGAACACAGTGCCTTGGGAGTCAGGAATGCCGAGCACAGAGCCTTGGTCTCGGGTGACAGGAACGCTGAACACAGAGCCTTGGTCTCAGGAGACAGGAATGCTGAACACAGTGCCTTGGGAGTCAGGAACGCTGAACACAGAGCCTTGGTCTCGGGTGACAGGAATGCTGAACACAGAGCCTTGGCCTTGGGAGACAGGAATCCCGAGCTCAGACCCTTGGCCTTGGAAGACAGGAACGCTGAACACAGAGCCTTGTTTTCGGGAGAGAGGAACGCTGAACACAGAGACTTGGTCTCGGGAGACAGGAACGCTGAACACAGAGCCTTGGGAGACAGGAATGCCGAGCTCAGAGCCTTGGCCTTGGGAGACAGGAACGCTGAACACAGTAGCTTGGTCTCGGGAGACAGGAACGCTGAACACAGAGCCTTGGTCTCGGGAGAAAGGAATGCCGAGCACAGAGCCTTGGTCTCGGGAGACAGGAACGCTGAACACAGAGCCTTGGTCTCCGGAGACAGGAATGCTGAACACAGAGCCTTGGTCTCGGGAGACAGGAACGCTGAACACAGAGCCTTGGTCTCGGGAGCCAGGAATGCTAAACACAGAGCCTTGGTCTCGGGAGACAGGAACGCTGAACACAGAGCCTTGGCCTTGGGAGACAGGAATTCTGATCACAGAGCCTTGGTCTCGGCGGACAGGAACGCTGAACACAGAGCCTTGGTCTTGGGACACAGGAACGACGAACACAGAGCCTTGGTCTCGGGGGACAGGAATGCTGAACACAGAGCCTTGGTCTCGGGAGACAGGAACGACGAACACAGAGCCTTGGTCTCGGGAGACAGGAACGCTGAACACAGAGCCTTGGGAGACAGGAATGCCGAACACAGTGCCTTGGTCTTGGGAGACAGGAACGACGAACACAGAGCCTAGGTCTCGGGAGACAGAAATGCTCAACACAGAGCCTTGGGAGACAGGAATGCCGAGGACAGAGCCTTGGTCTCGGGAGACAGGAACGCTGAACACAGAGCCTTGGTCTCGGGAGCCAGGAATGCTGAACACAGAGCCTTGGTCTCGGGAGACAGTAACGCTGAACACAGAGCCTTGGCCTTTGGAGACAGGAATTCTGAACACAGAGCCTTGGTCTCGGTGGACAGGAACGCTGAACACAGAGCCTTGGTCTTGGGACACAGGAACGACGAACACAGAGCCTTGGTCTTGGGAGACTGGAATGCTAAACACAGAGCCTTGGTCTCGGGAGACAGGAACGCTGAACACAGAGCCTTGGGAGACAGGAATGCCGAGCACAGAGCCTTGGCCTTGGGAGTCAGGAACGCTGAACACAGAGCCTTGGTCTCGGGAGACAGGAACGCTGAACACAGAGCCTTGGTCTCGGGAGACAGGAACGCTGAACACAGAGCCTTGGTCTCGGGAGACAGGAACGCTGAACACAGAGCCTTGGTCTCAGGAGACAGGAACGCTGAACACAGTGCCTTGGGAGTCAGAATGCCGAGCACAGAGCCTTGGCCTTGGGAGACAGGAACGCTGAACACAGAGCCTTGGTCTCGGGAGACAGGAACGCTGAACACAGAGACTTGGTCTCGGGAGACAGGAACGCTGAACACAGAGCCTTGGGAGACAGGAATGCCGAGCTCAGAGCCTTGGCCTTGGGAGACAGGAACGCTGAACACAGAGCCTTGGTCTCGAGAGACAGGAACGACGACACAGAGCCTTGGCCTTGGGAGACAGGAATGCCGAGCACAGAGCCTTGGTCTCGGGAGACAGGAACGCTGAACACAGAGCCTTGGTCTCGGGAGACAGGAATGCTGAACACAGAGCCTTGGTCTCGGGAGACAGGAACGCTGAACACAGAGCCTTGGTCTCGGGAGCCAGGAATGCTAAACACAGAGCCTTGGTCTCGGGAGACAGGAACGCTGAACACAGAGCCTTGGCCTTGGGAGACAGGAATTCTGATCACAGAGCCTTGGTCTCGGCGGACAGGAACGCTGAACACAGAGCCTTGGTCTTGGGACACAGGAACGACGAACACAGAGCCTTGGTCTCGGGGGACAGGAATGCTGAACACAGAGCCTTGGTCTCGGGAGACAGGAACGACGAACACAGAGCCTTGGTCTCGGGAGACAGGAACGCTGAACACAGAGCCTTGGGAGACAGGAATGCCGAACACAGTGCCTTGGTCTTGGGAGACAGGAACGACGAACACAGAGCCTAGGTCTCGGGAGACAGAAATGCTCAACACAGAGCCTTGGGAGACAGGAATGCCGAGGACAGAGCCTTGGTCTCGGGAGACAGGAACGCTGAACACAGAGCCTTGGTCTCGGGAGCCAGGAATGCTGAACACAGAGCCTTGGTCTCGGGAGACAGTAACGCTGAACACAGAGCCTTGGCCTTTGGAGACAGGAATTCTGAACACAGAGCCTTGGTCTCGGTGGACAGGAACGCTGAACACAGAGCCTTGGTCTTGGGACACAGGAACGACGAACACAGAGCCTTGGTCTTGGGAGACTGGAATGCTAAACACAGAGCCTTGGTCTCGGGAGACAGGAACGCTGAACACAGAGCCTTGGGAGACAGGAATGCCGAGCACAGAGCCTTGGCCTTGGGAGTCAGGAACGCTGAACACAGAGCCTTGGTCTCGGGAGACAGGAACGCTGAACACAGAGCCTTGGTCTCGGGAGACAGGAACGCTGAACACAGAGCCTTGGTCTCGGGAGACAGGAACGCTGAACACAGAGCCTTGGTCTCAGGAGACAGGAATGCTGAACACAGTGCCTTGGGAGTCAGGAATGCCGAGCACAGAGCCTTGGTCTCGGGTGACAGGAACGCTGAACACAGAGCCTTGGTCTCAGGAGACAGGAATGCTGAACACAGTGCCTTGGGAGTCAGGAACGCTGAACACAGAGCCTTGGTCTCGGGTGACAGGAATGCTGAACACAGAGCCTTGGCCTTGGGAGACAGGAATCCCGAGCTCAGACCCTTGGCCTTGGAAGACAGGAACGCTGAACACAGAGCCTTGTTTTCGGGAGAGAGGAACGCTGAACACAGAGACTTGGTCTCGGGAGACAGGAACGCTGAACACAGAGCCTTGGGAGACAGGAATGCCGAGCTCAGAGCCTTGGCCTTGGGAGACAGGAACGCTGAACACAGTAGCTTGGTCTCGGGAGACAGGAACGCTGAACACAGAGCCTTGGTCTCGGGAGAAAGGAATGCCGAGCACAGAGCCTTGGTCTCGGGAGACAGGAACGCTGAACACAGAGCCTTGGTCTCGGGAGACAGGAATGCTGAACACAGAGCCTTGGTCTCGGGAGACAGGAACGCTGAACACAGAGCCTTGGTCTCGGGAGCCAGGAATGCTAAACACAGAGCCTTGGTCTCGGGAGACAGGAACGCTGAACACAGAGCCTTGGCCTTGGGAGACAGGAATTCTGATCACAGAGCCTTGGTCTCGGCGGACAGGAACGCTGAACACAGAGCCTTGGTCTTGGGACACAGGAACGACGAACACAGAGCCTTGGTCTCGGGGGACAGGAATGCTGAACACAGAGCCTTGGTCTCGGGAGACAGGAACGACGAACACAGAGCCTTGGTCTCGGGAGACAGGAACGCTGAACACAGAGCCTTGGGAGACAGGAATGCCGAACACAGTGCCTTGGTCTTGGGAGACAGGAACGACGAACACAGAGCCTAGGTCTCGGGAGACAGAAATGCTCAACACAGAGCCTTGGGAGACAGGAATGCCGAGGACAGAGCCTTGGTCTCGGGAGACAGGAACGCTGAACACAGAGCCTTGGTCTCGGGAGCCAGGAATGCTGAACACAGAGCCTTGGTCTCGGGAGACAGTAACGCTGAACACAGAGCCTTGGCCTTTGGAGACAGGAATTCTGAACACAGAGCCTTGGTCTCGGTGGACAGGAACGCTGAACACAGAGCCTTGGTCTTGGGACACAGGAACGACGAACACAGAGCCTTGGTCTTGGGAGACTGGAATGCTAAACACAGAGCCTTGGTCTCGGGAGACAGGAACGCTGAACACAGAGCCTTGGGAGACAGGAATGCCGAGCACAGAGCCTTGGCCTTGGGAGTCAGGAACGCTGAACACAGAGCCTTGGTCTCGGGAGACAGGAACGCTGAACACAGAGCCTTGGTCTCGGGAGACAGGAACGCTGAACACAGAGCCTTGGTCTCGGGAGACAGGAACGCTGAACACAGAGCCTTGGTCTCAGGAGACAGGAATGCTGAACACAGTGCCTTGGGAGTCAGGAATGCCGAGCACAGAGCCTTGGTCTCGGGTGACAGGAACGCTGAACACAGAGCCTTGGTCTCAGGAGACAGGAATGCTGAACACAGTGCCTTGGGAGTCAGGAACGCTGAACACAGAGCCTTGGTCTCGGGTGACAGGAATGCTGAACACAGAGCCTTGGCCTTGGGAGACAGGAATCCCGAGCTCAGACCCTTGGCCTTGGAAGACAGGAACGCTGAACACAGAGCCTTGTTCTCGGGAGAGAGGAACGCTGAACACAGAGACTTGGTCTCGGGAGACAGGAACGCTGAACACAGAGCCTTGGGAGACAGGAATGCCGAGCTCAGAGCCTTGGCCTTGGGAGACAGGAACGCTGAACACAGTAGCTTGGTCTCGGGAGACAGGAACGCTGAACACAGAGCCTTGGTCTCGGGAGAAAGGAATGCCGAGCACAGACCCTTGGCCTTGGGAGACAGGAACGCTGAACGCAGAGCCTTGGTCCCGGGAGACAGGAATGCTGAGCACAGAGCCTTGGCCTTGCGAGACAGGAACGCTAAACACAGAGCCTTGGTCTCGGGAGACAGGAATGCTGAACACAGAGCCTCGGGAGACAGGAATGCCGAGCACAGAGCCTTGTCCTTGGGAGACAGGAACGACGAACACAGAGCCTTGGTCTCGGGAGACAGGAACGCTGAACACAGAGCCTTGGGAGACAGGAATGCCGAGCACAGAGCCTTGGCCTTGGGAGACAGGAATGCTGAACACAGAGCCTTGGTCTCGGGAGACAGGAACGCTGAACACAGAGCCTTGGTCTCGGGAGACAGGAACGCTGAACACAGAGACTTGGTCTCGGGAGACAGGAACGCTGAACACAGAGCCTTGGTCTCGGGCGACAGGAACGCTGAACACAGAGCCTTGGTCTCGGGAGACAGGAACGCTGAACACAGAGCCTTGGTCTCGGGGGACAGGAATGCTGAACACAGAGCCTTGGTCTCGGGAGACAGGAATGCTGAACACAGAGCCTTGGGAGACAGGAAGGCCGAGCACAGAGCCTTGGTCTCGGGAGACAGGAACGCTGAGCACAGAGCCTTGGTCTCGAGAGACAGGAACGACGACACAGAGCCTTGGTCTCGAGAGACAGGAGCGAAGAACACAGAGCCTTGGTCTCGGGAGACTGGAACTACGAGCACAGAGCCTTGGTCTCGGGAGACAGGAACGCTGAACACAGAGCCTTGGTCTCGAGAGACAGGAACGACGACACAGAGCCTTGGCCTTGGGAGACAGGAATGCCGAGCACAGAGCCTTGGTCTCGGGAGACAGGAACGCTGAACACAGAGCCTTGGTCTCGGGAGCCAGGAATGCTGAACACAGAGCCTTGGTCTCGGGAGACAGGAACGCTGAACACAGAGCCTTGGCCTTGGGAGACAGGAATTCTGAACACAGAGCCTTGGTCTCGGTGGACAGGAACGCTGAACACAGAGCCTTGGTCTTGGGACACAGGAATGACGAACACAGAGCCTTGGTCTCGGGGGACAGGAATGCTGAACACAGAGCCTTGGTCTCGGGAGACAGGAACGACGAACACAGAGCCTTGGTCTCGGGAGACAGGAACGCTGAACACAGAGCCTTGGGAGACAGGAATGCCGAGCACAGAGCCTTGGCCTTGGGAGTCAGGAACGCTGAACACAGAGCCTTGGTCTCGGGAGACATGAACGCTGAACACAGAGCCTTGGTCTCTGGAGACAGGAACGCTGAACACAGAGCCTTGGTCTCGGGAGACAGGAACGCTGAACACAGAGCCTTGGTCTCGGGAGACAGGAACGCTGAACACAGAGCCTTGGGAGACTGGAATGCCGAGCTCAGAGCCTTGGCCTTGGGAGACAGGAACGCTGAACACAGAGCCTTGGTCTCGGGAGACAGGAACGCTGAACACAGAGCCTTGGTCTCAGGAGACAGGAACGCTGAACACAGTGCCTTGGGAGTCAGAATGCCGAGCACAGAGCCTTGGCCTTGGGAGACAGGAACGCTGAACACAGAGCCTTGGTCTCGGGAGACAGGAACGCTGAACACAGAGACTTGGTCTCGGGAGACAGGAACGCTGAACACAGAGCCTTGGGAGACAGGAATGCCGAGCTCAGAGCCTTGGCCTTGGGAGACAGGAACGCTGAACACAGAGCCTTGGTCTCGAGAGACAGGAACGACGACACAGAGCCTTGGCCTTGGGAGACAGGAATGCCGAGCACAGAGCCTTGGTCTCGGGAGACAGGAACGCTGAACACAGAGCCTTGGTCTCGGGAGACAGGAATGCTGAACACAGAGCCTTGGTCTCGGGAGACAGGAACGCTGAACACAGAGCCTTGGTCTCGGGAGCCAGGAATGCTGAACACAGAGCCTTGGTCTCGGGAGACAGGAACGCTGAACACAGAGCCTTGGCCTTGGGAGACAGGAATTCTGATCACAGAGCCTTGGTCTCGGGGACAGGAACGCTGAACACAGAGCCTTGGTCTTGGGACACAGGAACGACGAACACAGATCCTTGGTCTCGGGGGACAGGAATGCTGAACTCAGAGCCTTGGTCTCGGGAGACAGGAACGACGAACACAGAGCCTTGGTCTCGGGTGACAGGAACGCTGAACACAGAGCCTTGGGAGACAGGAATGCCGAACACAGTGCCTTGGTCTTGGGAGACAGGAACGCTGAACGCAGAGCCTTGGTCTCGGGAGACAGGAACGCTGAACACAGAGCCTTGGCCTTGGGAGACAGGAATGCCGAGCACAGAGCCTTGGTCTCGGGAGACAGGAATGCTGAACACAGAGACTTGGTCTAGGGAGACAGGAACGCTGAACACAGAGCCTTGGTCTCGGGAGCCAGGAATGCTGAACACAGAGCCTTGGTCTCGGGAGACAGGAACGCTGAACACAGAGCCTTGGCCTTTGGAGACAGGAATTCTGAACACAGAGCCTTGGTCTCGGTGGACAGGAACGCTGAACACAGAGCCTTGGTCTCGGGTGACAGGAATGCTGAACACAGAGCCTTGGCCTTGGGAGACAGGAATCCCGAGCTCAGACCCTTGGCCTTGGAAGACAGGAACGCTGAACACAGAGCCTTGTTCTCAGGAGACAGGAACGCTGAACACAGAGACTTGGTCTCGGGAGACAGGAACGCTGAACACAGAGCCTTGGGAGACAGGAATGCCGAGCTCAGAGCCTTGGCCTTGGGAGACAGGAACGCTGAACACAGTAGCTTGGTCTCGGGAGACAGGAACGCTGAACACAGAGCCTTGGTCTCGGGAGAAAGGAATGCCGAGCACAGACCCTTGGCCTTGGGAGACAGGAACGCTGAACGCAGAGCCTTGGTCCCGGGAGACAGGAATGCTGAGCACAGAGCCTTGGCCTTGCGAGACAGGAACGCTAAACACAGAGCCTTGGTCTCGGGAGACAGGAATGCTGAACACAGAGCCTCGGGAGACAGGAATGCCGAGCACAGAGCCTTGTCCTTGGGAGACAGGAACGACGAACACAGAGCCTTAGTCTCGGGAGACAGGAACGCTGAACACAGAGCCTTGGGAGACAGGAATGCCGAGCACAGAGCCTTGGCCTTGGGAGACAGGAACGCTGAACACAGAGCCTTGGTCTCGGGAGACAGGAACGCTGAACACAGAGCCTTGGTCTCGGGAGACAGGAACGCTGAACACAGAGACTTGGTCTCGGGAGACAGGAACGCTGAACACAGAGCCTTGGTCTCGGGAGACAGGAACGCTGAACACAGAGCCTTGGTCTCGGGAGACAGGAACGCTGAACACAGAGCCTTGGTCTCGGGGGACAGGAATGCTGAACACAGAGCCTTGGTCTCGGGAGACAGGAATGCTGAACACAGAGCCTTGGGAGACAGGAAGGCCGAGCACAGAGCCTTGGTCTCGGGAGACAGGAACGCTGAGCACAGAGCCTTGGTCTCGAGAGACAGGAACGACGACACAGAGCCTTGGTCTCGAGAGACAGGAGCGAAGAACACAGAGCCTTGGTCTCGGGAGACTGGAACTACGAGCACAGAGCCTTGGTCTCGGGAGACAGGAACGCTGAACACAGAGCCTTGGTCTCGAGAGACAGGAACGACGACACAGAGCCTTGGCCTTGGGAGACAGGAATGCCGAGCACAGAGCCTTGGTCTCGGGAGACAGGAATGCTGAACACAGAGCCTTGGTCTCGGGAGACAGGAACGCTGAACACAGAGCCTTGGTATCGGGAGCCAGGAATGCTGAACACAGAGCCTTGGTCTCGGGAGACAGGAACGCTGAACACAGAGCCTTGGTCTCGGGAGACAGGAACGCTGAACACAGAGCCTTGGTCTCGGGGGACAGGAATGCTGAACACAGAGCCTTGGTCTCGGGAGACAGGAATGCTGAACACAGAGCCTTGGGAGACAGGAAGGCCGAGCACAGAGCCTTGGTCTCGGGAGACAGGAACGCTGAGCACAGAGCCTTGGTCTCGAGAGACAGGAACGACGACACAGAGCCTTGGTCTCGAGAGACAGGAGCGAAGAACACAGAGCCTTGGTCTCGGGAGACTGGAACTACGAGCACAGAGCCTTGGTCTCGGGAGACAGGAACGCTGAACACAGAGCCTTGGTCTCGAGAGACAGGAACGACGACACAGAGCCTTGGCCTTGGGAGACAGGAATGCCGAGCACAGAGCCTTGGTCTCGGGAGACAGGAATGCTGAACACAGATCCTTGGTCTCGGGAGACAGGAACGCTGAACACAGAGCCTTGGTCTCGGGAGCCAGGAATGCTGAACACAGAGCCTTGGTCTCGGGAGACAGGAACGCTGAACACAGAGCCTTGGCCTTGGGAGACAGGAATTCTGAACACAGAGCCTTGGTCTCGGTGGACAGGAACGCTGAACACAGAGCCTTGGTCTTGGGACACAGGAATGACGAACACAGAGCCTTGGTCTCGGGGGACAGGAATGCTGAACACAGAGCCTTGGTCTCGGGAGACAGGAACGAGGAACACAGAGCCTTGGTCTCGGGAGACAGGAACGCTGAACACAGAGCCTTGGGAGACAGGAATGCCGAGCACAGAGCCTTGGCCTTGGGAGTCAGGAACGCTGAACACAGAGCCTTGGTCTCGGGAGACATGAACACTGAACACAGAGCCTTGGTCTCTGGAGACAGGAACGCTGAACACAGAGCCTTGGTCTCGGGAGACAGGAACGCTGAACACAGAGCCTTGGTCTCGGGAGACAGGAACGCTGAACACAGAGCCTTGGGAGACTGGAATGCCGAGCTCAGAGCCTTGGCCTTGGGAGACAGGAACGCTGAACACAGAGCCTTGGTCTCGGGAGACAGGAATGCTGAACACAGAGCCTTGGTCTCAGGAGACAGGAACGCTGAACACAGTGCCTTGGGAGTCAGAATGCCGAGCACAGAGCCTTGGCCTTGGGAGACAGGAACGCTGAACACAGAGCCTTGGTCTCCGGAGACAGGAACGCTGAACACAGAGACTTGGTCTCGGGAGACAGGAACGCTGAACACAGAGCCTTGGGAGACAGGAATGCCGAGCTCAGAGCCTTGGCCTTGGGAGACAGGAACGCTGAACACAGAGCCTTGGTCTCGAGAGACAGGAACGACGACACAGAGCCTTGGCCTTGGGAGACAGGAATGCCGAGCACAGAGCCTTGGTCTCGGGAGACAGGAACGCTGAACACAGAGCCTTGGTCTCGGGAGACAGGAACGCTGAACACAGAGCCTTGGTCTCGGGAGACAGGAATGCTGAACACAGAGCCTTGGTCTCGGGAGACAGGAACGCTGAACACAGAGCCTTGGTCTCGGGAGCCAGGAATGCTGAACACAGAGCCTTGGTCTCGGGAGACAGGAACGCTGAACACAGAGCCTTGGCCTTGGGAGACAGGAATTCTGATCACAGAGCCTTGGTCTCGGGGACAGGAACGCTGAACACAGAGCCTTGGTCTTGGGACACAGGATCGACGAACACAGATCCTTGGTCTCGGGGGACAGGAATGCTGAACACAGAGCCTTGGTCTCGGGAGACAGGAACGACGAACACAGAGCCTTGGTCTCGGGTGACAGGAACGCTGAACACAGAGCCTTGGGAGACAGGAATGCCGAACACAGTGCCTTGGTCTTGGGAGACAGGAACGCTGAACGCAGAGCCTTGGTCTCGGGAGACAGGAACGCTGAACACAGAGCCTTGGTCTTGGGAGACAGGAATGCCGAGCACAGAGCCTTGGTCTCGGGAGACAGGAATGCTGAACACAGAGCCTTGGTCTCGGGAGACAGGAACGCTGAACACAGAGCCTTGGTCTCGGGAGCCAGGAATGCTGAACACAGAGCCTTGGTCTCGGGAGACAGGAACGCTGAACACAGAGCCTTGGCCTTTGGAGACAGGAATTCTGAACACAGAGCCTTGGTCTCGGTGGACAGGAACGCTGAACACAGAGCCTTGGTCTTGGGACACAGGAACGACGAACACAGAGCCTTGGTCTTGGGAGACCGGAATGCTAAACACAGAGCCTTGGTCTCGGGAGACAGGAACGACGAACACAGAGCCTTGGTCTCGGGAGACAGGAACGCTGAACACAGAGCCTTGGGAGACAGGAATGCCGAGCACAGAGCCTTGGCCTTGGGAGTCAGGAACGCTGAACACAGAGCCTTGGTCTCGGGAGACAGGAACGCTGAACACAGAGCCTTGGTCTCGGGAGACAGGAACGCTGAACACAGAGCCTTGGTCTCAGGAGACAGGAATGCTGAACACAGTGCCTTGGGAGTCAGGAATGCCGAGCACAGAGCCTTGGTCTCGGGTGACAGGAATGCTGAACACAGAGCCTTGGCCTTGGGAGACAGGAATCCCGAGCTCAGAGCCTTGGCCTTGGGAGACAGGAACGCTGAACACAGAGCCTTGTTCTCGGGAGACAGGAACGCTGAACACAGAGACTTGGTCTCGGGAGACAGGAACGCTGAACACAGAGCCTTGGGAGACAGGAATGCCGAGCTCAGAGCCTTGGCCTTGGGAGACAGGAACGCTGAACACAGTACCTTGGTCTCGGGAGACAGGAACGCTGAACACAGAGCTTTGGTCTCGGGAGAAAGGAATGCCGAGCACAGACCCTTGGCCTTGGGAGACAGGAACGCTGAACGCAGAGCCTTGGTCCCGGGAGACAGGAATGCTGAGCACAGAGCCTTGGCCTTGCGAGACAGGAACGCTAAACACAGAGCCTTGGTCTCGGGAGACAGGAATGCTGAACACAGAGCCTCGGGAGACAGGAATGCCGAGCACAGAGCCTTGTCCTTGGGAGACAGGAACGACGAACACAGAGCCTTGGTCTCGGGAGACAGGAACGCTGAACACAGAGCCTTGGGAGACAGGAATGCCGAGCACAGAGCCTTGGCCTTGGGAGACAGATACGCTGAACACAGAGCCTTGGTCTCGGGAGACAGGAACGCTGAACACAGAGCCTTGGTCTCGGGAGCCAGGAATGCTGAACACAGAGCCTTGGTCTCGGGAGACAGGAACGCTGAACACAGAGCCTTGGCCTTGGGAGACAGGAATTCTGATCACAGAGCCTTGGTCTCGGGGACAGGAACGCTGAACACAGAGCCTTGGTCTTGGGACACAGGAACGACGAACACAGATCCTTGGTCTCGGGGGACAGGAATGCTGAACTCAGAGCCTTGGTCTCGGGAGACAGGAACGACGAACACAGAGCCTTGGTCTCGGGTGACAGGAACGCTGAACACAGAGCCTTGGGAGACAGGAATGCCGAACACAGTGCCTTGGTCTTGGGAGACAGGAACGCTGAACGCAGAGCCTTGGTCTCGGGAGACAGGAACGCTGAACACAGAGCCTTGGCCTTGGGAGACAGGAATGCCGAGCACAGAGCCTTGGTCTCGGGAGACAGGAATGCTGAACACAGAGACTTGGTCTAGGGAGACAGGAACGCTGAACACAGAGCCTTGGTCTCGGGAGCCAGGAATGCTGAACACAGAGCCTTGGTCTCGGGAGACAGGAACGCTGAACACAGAGCCTTGGCCTTTGGAGACAGGAATTCTGAACACAGAGCCTTGGTCTCGGTGGACAGGAACGCTGAACACAGAGCCTTGGTCTCGGGTGACAGGAATGCTGAACACAGAGCCTTGGCCTTGGGAGACAGGAATCCCGAGCTCAGACCCTTGGCCTTGGAAGACAGGAACGCTGAACACAGAGCCTTGTTCTCGGGAGACAGGAACGCTGAACACAGAGACTTGGTCTCGGGAGACAGGAACGCTGAACACAGAGCCTTGGGAGACAGGAATGCCGAGCTCAGAGCCTTGGCCTTGGGAGACAGGAACGCTGAACACAGTAGCTTGGTCTCGGGAGACAGGAACGCTGAACACAGAGCCTTGGTCTCGGGAGAAAGGAATGCCGAGCACAGACCCTTGGCCTTGGGAGACAGGAACGCTGAACGCAGAGCCTTGGTCCCGGGAGACAGGAATGCTGAGCACAGAGCCTTGGCCTTGCGAGACAGGAACGCTAAACACAGAGCCTTGGTCTCGGGAGACAGGAATGCTGAACACAGAGCCTCGGGAGACAGGAATGCCGAGCACAGAGCCTTGTCCTTGGGAGACAGGAACGACGAACACAGAGCCTTGGTCTCGGGAGACAGGAACGCTGAACACAGAGCCTTGGGAGACAGGAATGCCGAGCACAGAGCCTTGGCCTTGGGAGACAGGAACGCTGAACACAGAGCCTTGGTCTCGGGAGACAGGAACGCTGAACACAGAGCCTTGGTCTCGGGAGACAGGAACGCTGTACACAGAGACTTGGTCTCGGGAGACAGGAACGCTGAACACAGAGCCTTGGTCTCGGGAGACAGGAACGCTGAACACAGAGCCTTGGTCTCGGGAGACAGGAACGCTGAACACAGAGCCTTGGTCTCGGGGGACAGGAATGCTGAACACAGAGCCTTGGTCTCGGGAGACAGGAATGCTGAACACAGAGCCTTGGGAGACAGGAAGGCCGAGCACAGAGCCTTGGTCTCGGGAGACAGGAACGCTGAGCACAGAGCCTTGGTCTCGAGAGACAGGAACGACGACACAGAGCCTTGGTCTCGAGAGACAGGAGCGAAGAACACAGAGCCTTGGTCTCGGGAGACTGGAACTACGAGCACAGAGCCTTGGTCTCGGGAGACAGGAACGCTGAACACAGAGCCTTGGTCTCGAGAGACAGGAACGACGACACAGAGCCTTGGCCTTGGGAGACAGGAATGCCGAGCACAGAGCCTTGGTCTCGGGAGACAGGAATGCTGAACACAGAGCCTTGGTCTCGGGAGACAGGAACGCTGAACACAGAGCCTTGGTCTCGGGAGCCAGGAATGCTGAACACAGAGCCTTGGTCTCGGGAGACAGGAACGCTGAACACAGAGCCTTGGTCTCGGGAGACAGGAACGCTGAACACAGAGCCTTGGTCTCGGGGGACAGGAATGCTGAACACAGAGCCTTGGTCTCGGGAGACAGGAATGCTGAACACAGAGCCTTGGGAGACAGGAAGGCCGAGCACAGAGCCTTGGTCTCGGGAGACAGGAACGCTGAGCACAGAGCCTTGGTCTCGAGAGACAGGAACGACGACACAGAGCCTTGGTCTCGAGAGACAGGAGCGAAGAACACAGAGCCTTGGTCTCGGGAGACTGGAACTACGAGCACAGAGCCTTGGTCTCGGGAGACAGGAACGCTGAACACAGAGCCTTGGTCTCGAGAGACAGGAACGACGACACAGAGCCTTGGCCTTGGGAGACAGGAATGCCGAGCACAGAGCCTTGGTCTCGGGAGACAGGAATGCTGAACACAGATCCTTGGTCTCGGGAGACAGGAACGCTGAAGACAGAGCCTTGGTCTCGGGAGCCAGGAATGCTGAACACAGAGCCTTGGTCTCGGGAGACAGGAACGCTGAACACAGAGCCTTGGCCTTGGGAGACAGGAATTCTGAACACAGAGCCTTGGTCTCGGTGGACAGGAACGCTGAACACAGAGCCTTGGTCTTGGGACACAGGAATGACGAACACAGAGCCTTGGTCTCGGGGGACAGGAATGCTGAACACAGAGCCTTGGTCTCGGGAGACAGGAACGAGGAACACAGAGCCTTGGTCTCGGGAGACAGGAACGCTGAACACAGAGCCTTGGGAGACAGGAATGCCGAGCACAGAGCCTTGGCCTTGGGAGTCAGGAACGCTGAACACAGAGCCTTGGTCTCGGGAGACATGAACACTGAACACAGAGCCTTGGTCTCTGGAGACAGGAACGCTGAACACAGAGCCTTGGTCTCGGGAGACAGGAACGCTGAACACAGAGCCTTGGTCTCGGGAGACAGGAACGCTGAACACAGAGCCTTGGGAGACTGGAATGCCGAGCTCAGAGCCTTGGCCTTGGGAGACAGGAACGCTGAACACAGAGCCTTGGTCTCGGGAGACAGGAACGCTGAACACAGAGCCTTGGTCTCAGGAGACAGGAACGCTGAACACAGTGCCTTGGGAGTCAGAATGCCGAGCACAGAGCCTTGGCCTTGGGAGACAGGAACGCTGAACACAGAGCCTTGGTCTCCGGAGACAGGAACGCTGAACACAGAGACTTGGTCTCGGGAGACAGGAACGCTGAACACAGAGCCTTGGGAGACAGGAATGCCGAGCTCAGAGCCTTGGCCTTGGGAGACAGGAACGCTGAACACAGAGCCTTGGTCTCGAGAGACAGGAACGACGACACAGAGCCTTGGCCTTGGGAGACAGGAATGCCGAGCACAGAGCCTTGGTCTCGGGAGACAGGAACGCTGAACACAGAGCCTTGGTCTCGGGAGACAGGAACGCTGAACACAGAGCCTTGGTCTCGGGAGACAGGAATGCTGAACACAGAGCCTTGGTCTCGGGAGACAGGAACGCTGAACACAGAGCCTTGGTCTCGGGAGCCAGGAATGCTGAACACAGAGCCTTGGTCTCGGGAGACAGGAACGCTGAACACAGAGCCTTGGCCTTGGGAGACAGGAATTCTGATCACAGAGCCTTGGTCTCGGGGACAGGAACGCTGAACACAGAGCCTTGGTCTTGGGACACAGGATCGACGAACACAGATCCTTGGTCTCGGGGGACAGGAATGCTGAACACAGAGCCTTGGTCTCGGGAGACAGGAACGACGAACACAGAGCCTTGGTCTCGGGTGACAGGAACGCTGAACACAGAGCCTTGGGAGACAGGAATGCCGAACACAGTGCCTTGGTCTTGGGAGACAGGAACGCTGAACGCAGAGCCTTGGTCTCGGGAGACAGGAACGCTGAACACAGAGCCTTGGTCTTGGGAGACAGGAATGCCGAGCACAGAGCCTTGGTCTCGGGAGACAGGAATGCTGAACACAGAGCCTTGGTCTCGGGAGACAGGAACGCTGAACACAGAGCCTTGGTCTCGGGAGCCAGGAATGCTGAACACAGAGCCTTGGTCTCGGGAGACAGGAACGCTGAACACAGAGCCTTGGCCTTTGGAGACAGGAATTCTGAACACAGAGCCTTGGTCTCGGTGGACAGGAACGCTGAACACAGAGCCTTGGTCTTGGGACACAGGAACGACGAACACAGAGCCTTGGTCTTGGGAGACCGGAATGCTAAACACAGAGCCTTGGTCTCGGGAGACAGGAACGACGAACACAGAGCCTTGGTCTCGGGAGACAGGAACGCTGAACACAGAGCCTTGGGAGACAGGAATGCCGAGCACAGAGCCTTGGCCTTGGGAGTCAGGAACGCTGAACACAGAGCCTTGGTCTCGGGAGACAGGAACGCTGAACACAGAGCCTTGGTCTCGGGAGACAGGAACGCTGAACACAGAGCCTTGGTCTCAGGAGACAGGAATGCTGAACACAGTGCCTTGGGAGTCAGGAATGCCGAGCACAGAGCCTTGGTCTCGGGTGACAGGAATGCTGAACACAGAGCCTTGGCCTTGGGAGACAGGAATCCCGAGCTCAGAGCCTTGGCCTTGGGAGACAGGAACGCTGAACACAGAGCCTTGTTCTCGGGAGACAGGAACGCTGAACACAGAGACTTGGTCTCGGGAGACAGGAACGCTGAACACAGAGCCTTGGGAGACAGGAATGCCGAGCTCAGAGCCTTGGCCTTGGGAGACAGGAACGCTGAACACAGTACCTTGGTCTCGGGAGACAGGAACGCTGAACACAGAGCTTTGGTCTCGGGAGAAAGGAATGCCGAGCACAGACCCTTGGCCTTGGGAGACAGGAACGCTGAACGCAGAGCCTTGGTCCCGGGAGACAGGAATGCTGAGCACAGAGCCTTGGCCTTGCGAGACAGGAACGCTAAACACAGAGCCTTGGTCTCGGGAGACAGGAATGCTGAACACAGAGCCTCGGGAGACAGGAATGCCGAGCACAGAGCCTTGTCCTTGGGAGACAGGAACGACGAACACAGAGCCTTGGTCTCGGGAGACAGGAACGCTGAACACAGAGCCTTGGGAGACAGGAATGCCGAGCACAGAGCCTTGGCCTTGGGAGACAGATACGCTGAACACAGAGCCTTGGTCTCGGGAGACAGGAACGCTGAACACAGAGCCTTGGTCTCGGGAGACAGGAACGCTGAACACAGAGACTTGGTCTCGGGAGACAGGAACGCTGAACACAGAGCCTTGATCTCGGGAGACAGGAACGCTGAACACAGAGCCTTGGTCTCGGGAGACAGGAACGCTGAACACAGAGCCTTGATCTTGGGAGACAGGAACGCTGAACACAGAGCCTTGGTCTCGGGGGACAGGAATGCTGAACACAGAGCCTTGGTCTCGGGAGACAGGAATGCTGAACACAGAGCCTTGGGAGACAGGAAGGCCGAGCACAGAGCCTTGGTCTCGGGAGACAGGAACGCTGAGCACAGAGCCTTGGTCTCGAGAGACAGGAACGACGACACAGAGCCTTGGTCTCGAGAGACAGGAGCGACGAACACAGAGCCTTGGTCTCGGGAGACTGGAACTACGAGCACAGAGCCTTGGTCTCGGGAGACAGGAACGCTGAACACAGAGCCTTGGTCTCGAGAGACAGGAACGACGACACAGAGCCTTGGCCTTGGGAGACAGGAATGCCGAGCACAGAGCCTTGGTCTCGGGAGACAGGAATGCTGAACACAGAGCCTTGGTCTCGGGAGACAGGAATGCTGAACACAGAGCCTTGGTCTCGGGAGACAGGAACGCTGAACACAGAGCCTTGGTCTCGGGAGCCAGGAACGCTGAACACAGAGCCTTGGTCTCGGGAGGCAGGAACGCTGAACACAGAGCCTTGGCCTTGGGAGACAGGAATTCTGATCACAGAGCCTTGGTCTCGGGGGACAGGAACGCTGAACACAGAGCCTTGGTCTTGGGACACAGGAACGACGAACACAGAGCCTTGGTCTCGGGAGACAGGAACGACGAACACAGAGCCTTGGTCTCGGGAGACAGGAACGCTGAACACAGAGCCTTGGTCTCGGGAGACAGGAATGCTGAACACAGAGCCTTGGGAGACAGGAATGCCGAGCACAGAGCCTTGGCCTTGGGAGACAGGAACGCTGAACGCAGAGCCTTGGTCTCGGGTGACAGGAACGCTGAACACAGAGCCTTGGTCTCGGGAGACAGGAATGCCGAGCACAGAGCCTTGGTCTCGGGAGACAGGAATGCTGAACACAGAGCCTTGGTCTCGGGAGACAGGAATGCTGAACACAGAGCCTTGGTCTCGGGAGACAGGAACGCTGAACACAGAGCCTTGGTCTCGGGAGCCAGGAATGCTGAACACAGAGCCTTGGTCTCGGGAGACAGGAACGCTGAACACAGAGCCTTGGCCTTGGGAGACAGGAATTCTGAACACAGAGCCTTGGTCTCGGTGGACAGGAACGCTGAACACAGAGCCTTGGTCTTGGGACACAGGAACGACGAACACAGAGCCTTGGTCTCGGGGGACAGGAATGCTGAACACAGAGCCTTGGTCTCGGGAGACAGGAACGACGAACACAGAGCCTTGGTCTCGGGAGACAGGAACGCTGAACACAGAGCCTTGGGAGACAGGAATGCCGAGCACAGAGCCTTGGCCTTGGGAGTCAGGAACGCTGAACACAGAGCCTTGGTCTCGGGAGACATGAACGCTGAACGCAGAGCCTTGGTCTCTGGAGACAGGAACGCTGAACACAGAGCCTTGGTCTCGGGAGACAGGAACGCTGAACACAGAGCCTTGGTCTCGGGAGACAGGAACGCTGAACACAGAGCCTTGGTCTCAGGAGACAGGAACGCTGAACACAGTGCCTTGGGAGTCAGAATGCCGAGCACAGAGCCTTGGCCTTGGGAGACAGGAACGCTGAACACAGAGCCTTGGTCTCGGGAGACAGGAACGCTGAACACAGAGACTTGGTCTCGGGAGACAGGAACGCTGAACACAGAGCCTTGGGAGACAGGAATGCCGAACACAGAGCCTTGGCCTTGCGAGACAGGAACGACGAACACAGAGCCTTGGTCTTGGGAGACTGGAATGCTAAACACAGAGCCTTGGTCTCGGGAGACAGGAACGCTGAACACAGAGCCTTGGGAGACAGGAATGCCGAGCACAGAGCCTTGGCCTTGGGAGTCAGGAACGCTGAACACAGAGCCTTGGTCTCGGGAGACAGGAACGCTGAACACAGAGCCTTGGTCTCGGGAGACAGGAACGCTGAACACAGAGCCTTGGTCTCGGGAGACAGGAACGCTGAACACAGAGCCTTGGTCTCAGGAGACAGGAATGCTGAACACAGTGCCTTGGGAGTCAGGAATGCCGAGCACAGAGCCTTGGTCTCGGGTGACAGGAACGCTGAACACAGAGCCTTGGTCTCAGGAGACAGGAATGCTGAACACAGTGCCTTGGGAGTCAGGAACGCTGAACACAGAGCCTTGGTCTCGGGTGACAGGAATGCTGAACACAGAGCCTTGGCCTTGGGAGACAGGAATCCCGAGCTCAGACCCTTGGCCTTGGAAGACAGGAACGCTGAACACAGAGCCTTGTTCTCGGGAGAGAGGAACGCTGAACACAGAGACTTGGTCTCGGGAGACAGGAACGCTGAACACAGAGCCTTGGGAGACAGGAATGCCGAGCTCAGAGCCTTGGCCTTGGGAGACAGGAACGCTGAACACAGTAGCTTGGTCTCGGGAGACAGGAACGCTGAACACAGAGCCTTGGTCTCGGGAGAAAGGAATGCCGAGCACAGACCCTTGGCCTTGGGAGACAGGAACGCTGAACGCAGAGCCTTGGTCCCGGGAGACAGGAATGCTGAGCACAGAGCCTTGGCCTTGCGAGACAGGAACGCTAAACACAGAGCCTTGGTCTCGGGAGACAGGAATGCTGAACACAGAGCCTCGGGAGACAGGAATGCCGAGCACAGAGCCTTGTCCTTGGGAGACTGGAACGACGAACACAGAGCCTTGGTCTCGGGAGACAGGAACGCTGAACACAGAGCCTTGGGAGACAGGAATGCCGAGCACAGAGCCTTGGCCTTGGGAGACAGGAATGCTGAACACAGAGCCTTGGTCTCGGGAGACAGGAACGCTGAACACAGAGCCTTGGTCTCGGGAGACAGGAACGCTGAACACAGAGACTTGGTCTCGGGAGACAGGAACGCTGAACACAGAGCCTTGGTCTCGGGAGACAGGAACGCTGAACACAGAGCCTTGGTCTCGGGAGACAGGAACGCTGAACACAGAGCCTTGGTCTCGGGGGACAGGAATGCTGAACACAGAGCCTTGGTCTCGGGAGACAGGAATGCTGAACACAGAGCCTTGGGAGACAGGAAGGCCGAGCACAGAGCCTTGGTCTCGGGAGACAGGAACGCTGAGCACAGAGCCTTGGTCTCGAGAGACAGGAACGACGACACAGAGCCTTGGTCTCGAGAGACAGGAGCGAAGAACACAGAGCCTTGGTCTCGGGAGACTGGAACTACGAGCACAGAGCCTTGGTCTCGGGAGACAGGAACGCTGAACACAGAGCCTTGGTCTCGAGAGACAGGAACGACGACACAGAGCCTTGGCCTTGGGAGACAGGAATGCCGAGCACAGAGCCTTGGTCTCGGGAGACAGGAATGCTGAACACAGAGCCTTGGTCTCGGGAGACAGGAACGCTGAACACAGAGCCTTGGTCTCGGGAGCCAGGAATGCTGAACACAGAGCCTTGGTCTCGGGAGACAGGAACGCTGAACACAGAGCCTTGGCCTTGGGAGACAGGAATTCTGAACACAGAGCCTTGGTCTCGGTGGACAGGAACGCTGAACACAGAGCCTTGGTCTTGGGACACAGGAATGACGAACACAGAGCCTTGGTCTCGGGGGACAGGAATGCTGAACACAGAGCCTTGGTCTCGGGAGACAGGAACGACGAACACAGAGCCTTGGTCTCGGGAGACAGGAACGCTGAACACAGAGCCTTGGGAGACAGGAATGCCGAGCACAGAGCCTTGGCCTTGGGAGTCAGGAACGCTGAACACAGAGCCTTGGTCTCGGGAGACATGAACGCTGAACACAGAGCCTTGGTCTCTGGAGACAGGAACGCTGAACACAGAGCCTTGGTCTCGGGAGACAGGAACGCTGAACACAGAGCCTTGGTCTCGGGAGACAGGAACGCTGAACACAGAGCCTTGGGAGACTGGAATGCCGAGCTCAGAGCCTTGGCCTTGGGAGACAGGAACGCTGAACACAGAGCCTTGGTCTCGGGAGACAGGAACGCTGAACACAGAGCCTTGGTCTCAGGAGACAGGAACGCTGAACACAGTGCCTTGGGAGTCAGAATGCCGAGCACAGAGCCTTGGCCTTGGGAGACAGGAACGCTGAACACAGAGCCTTGGTCTCGGGAGACAGGAACGCTGAACACAGAGACTTGGTCTCGGGAGACAGGAACGCTGAACACAGAGCCTTGGGAGACAGGAATGCCGAGCTCAGAGCCTTGGCCTTGGGAGACAGGAACGCTGAACACAGAGCCTTGGTCTCGAGAGACAGGAACGACGACACAGAGCCTTGGCCTTGGGAGACAGGAATGCCGAGCACAGAGCCTTGGTCTCGGGAGACAGGAACGCTGAACACAGAGCCTTGGTCTCGGGAGACAGGAATGCTGAACACAGAGCCTTGGTCTCGGGAGACAGGAACGCTGAACACAGAGCCTTGGTCTCGGGAGCCAGGAATGCTGAACACAGAGCCTTGGTCTCGGGAGACAGGAACGCTGAACACAGAGCCTTGGCCTTGGGAGACAGGAATTCTGATCACAGAGACTTGGTCTCGGGGACAGGAACGCTGAACACAGAGCCTTGGTCTTGGGACACAGGAACGACGAACACAGATCCTTGGTCTCGGGGGACAGGAATGCTGAACTCAGAGCCTTGGTCTCGGGAGACAGGAACGACGAACACAGAGCCTTGGTCTCGGGTGACAGGAACGCTGAACACAGAGCCTTGGGAGACAGGAATGCCGAACACAGTGCCTTGGTCTTGGGAGACAGGAACGCTGAACGCAGAGCCTTGGTCTCGGGAGACAGGAACGCTGAACACAGAGCCTTGGCCTTGGGAGACAGGAATGCCGAGCACAGAGCCTTGGTCTCGGGAGACAGGAATGCTGAACACAGAGACTTGGTCTAGGGAGACAGGAACGCTGAACACAGAGCCTTGGTCTCGGGAGCCAGGAATGCTGAACACAGAGCCTTGGTCTCGGGAGACAGGAACGCTGAACACAGAGCCTTGGCCTTTGGAGACAGGAATTCTGAACACAGAGCCTTGGTCTCGGTGGACAGGAACGCTGAACACAGAGCCTTGGTCTCGGGAGACAGGAACGCTGAACACAGAGCCTTGGCCTTTGGAGACAGGAATTCTGAACACAGAGCCTTGGCCTTGGAAGACAGGAACGCTGAACACAGAGCCTTGTTCTCGGGAGACAGGAACGCTGAACACAGAGACTTGGTCTAGGGAGACAGGAACGCTGAACACAGAGCCTTGGGAGACAGGAATGCCGAGCTCAGAGCCTTGGCCTTGGGAGACAGGAACGCTGAACACAGTAGCTTGGTCTCGGGAGACAGGAACGCTGAACACAGAGCCTTGGTCTCGGGAGAAAGGAATGCCGAGCACAGACCCTTGGCCTTGGGAGACAGGAACGCTGAACGCAGAGCCTTGGTCCCGGGAGACAGGAATGCTGAGCACAGAGCCTTGGCCTTGCGAGACAGGAACGCTAAACACAGAGCCTTGGTCTCGGGAGACAGGAATGCTGAACACAGAGCCTCGGGAGACAGGAATGCCGAGCACAGAGCCTTGTCCTTGGGAGACAGGAACTACGAACACAGAGCCTTGGTCTCGGGAGACAGGAACGCTGAACACAGAGCCTTGGGAGACAGGAATGCCGAGCACAGAGCCTTGGCCTTGGGAGACAGGAACGCTGAACACAGAGCCTTGGTCTCGGGAGACAGGAACGCTGAACACAGAGCCTTGGTCTCGGGAGACAGGAACGCTGAACACAGAGACTTGGTCTCGGGAGACAGGAACGCTGAACACAGAGCCTTGGTCTCGGGAGACAGGAACGCTGAACACAGAGCCTTGGTCTCGGGAGACAGGAACGCTGAACACAGAGCCTTGGTCTCGGGGGACAGGAATGCTGAACACAGAGCCTTGGTCTCGGGAGACAGGAATGCTGAACACAGAGCCTTGGGAGACAGGAAGGCCGAGCACAGAGCCTTGGTCTCGGGAGACAGGAACGCTGAGCACAGAGCCTTGGTCTCGAGAGACAGGAACGACGACACAGAGCCTTGGTCTCGAGAGACAGGAGCGAAGAACACAGAGACTTGGTCTCGGGAGACTGGAACTACGAGCACAGAGCCTTGGTCTCGGGAGACAGGAACGCTGAACACAGAGCCTTGGTCTCGAGAGACAGGAACGACGACACAGAGCCTTGGCCTTGGGAGACAGGAATGCCGAGCACAGAGCCTTGGTCTCGGGAGACAGGAATGCTGAACACAGAGCCTTGGTCTCGGGAGACAGGAACGCTGAACACAGAGCCTTGGTCTCGGGAGCCAGGAATGCTGAACACAGAGCCTTGGTCTCGGGAGACAGGAACGCTGAACACAGAGCCTTGGTCTCGGGAGACAGGAACGCTGAACACAGAGCCTTGGTCTCGGGGGACAGGAATGCTGAACACAGAGCCTTGGTCTCGGGAGACAGGAATGCTGAACACAGAGCCTTGGGAGACAGGAAGGCCGAGCACAGAGCCTTGGTCTCGGGAGACAGGAACGCTGAGCACAGAGCCTTGGTCTCGAGAGACAGGAACGACGACACAGAGCCTTGGTCTCGAGAGACAGGAGCGAAGAACACAGAGCCTTGGTCTCGGGAGACAGGAACGCTGAACACAGAGCCTTGGCCTTTGGAGACAGGAATTCTGAACACAGAGCCTTGGTCTCGGTGGACAGGAACGCTGAACACAGAGCCTTGGTCTCGGGAGACAGTAACGCTGAACACAGAGCCTTGGCCTTTGGAGACAGGAATTCTGAACACAGAGCCTTGGCCTTGGAAGACAGGAACGCTGAACACAGAGCCTTGTTCTCGGGAGACAGGAACGCTGAACACAGAGACTTGGTCTAGGGAGACAGGAACGCTGAACACAGAGCCTTGGGAGACAGGAATGCCGAGCTCAGAGCCTTGGCCTTGGGAGACAGGAACGCTGAACACAGTAGCTTGGTCTCGGGAGACAGGAACGCTGAACACAGAGCCTTGGTCTCGGGAGAAAGGAATGCCGAGCACAGACCCTTGGCCTTGGGAGACAGGAACGCTGAACGCAGAGCCTTGGTCCCGGGAGACAGGAATGCTGAGCACAGAGCCTTGGCCTTGCGAGACAGGAACGCTAAACACAGAGCCTTGGTCTCGGGAGACAGGAATGCTGAACACAGAGCCTCGGGAGACAGGAATGCCGAGCACAGAGCCTTGTCCTTGGGAGACAGGAACTACGAACACAGAGCCTTGGTCTCGGGAGACAGGAACGCTGAACACAGAGCCTTGGGAGACAGGAATGCCGAGCACAGAGCCTTGGCCTTGGGAGACAGGAACGCTGAACACAGAGCCTTGGTCTCGGGAGACAGGAACGCTGAACACAGAGCCTTGGTCTCGGGAGACAGGAACGCTGAACACAGAGACTTGGTCTCGGGAGACAGGAACGCTGAACACAGAGCCTTGGTCTCGGGAGACAGGAACGCTGAACACAGAGCCTTGGTCTCGGGAGACAGGAACGCTGAACACAGAGCCTTGGTCTCGGGGGACAGGAATGCTGAACACAGAGCCTTGGTCTCGGGAGACAGGAATGCTGAACACAGAGCCTTGGGAGACAGGAAGGCCGAGCACAGAGCCTTGGTCTCGGGAGACAGGAACGCTGAGCACAGAGCCTTGGTCTCGAGAGACAGGAACGACGACACAGAGCCTTGGTCTCGAGAGACAGGAGCGAAGAACACAGAGCCTTGGTCTCGGGAGACTGGAACTACGAGCACAGAGCCTTGGTCTCGGGAGACAGGAACGCTGAACACAGAGCCTTGGTCTCGAGAGACAGGAACGACGACACAGAGCCTTGGCCTTGGGAGACAGGAATGCCGAGCACAGAGCCTTGGTCTCGGGAGACAGGAATGCTGAACACAGAGCCTTGGTCTCGGGAGACAGGAACGCTGAACACAGAGCCTTGGTCTCGGGAGCCAGGAATGCTGAACACAGAGCCTTGGTCTCGGGAGACAGGAACGCTGAACACAGAGCCTTGGTCTCGGGAGACAGGAACGCTGAACACAGAGCCTTGGTCTCGGGGGACAGGAATGCTGAACACAGAGCCTTGGTCTCGGGAGACAGGAATGCTGAACACAGAGCCTTGGGAGACAGGAAGGCCGAGCACAGAGCCTTGGTCTCGGGAGACAGGAACGCTGAGCACAGAGCCTTGGTCTCGAGAGACAGGAACGACGACACAGAGCCTTGGTCTCGAGAGACAGGAGCGAAGAACACAGAGCCTTGGTCTCGGGAGACTGGAACTACGAGCACAGAGCCTTGGTCTCGGGAGACAGGAACGCTGAACACAGAGCCTTGGTCTCGAGAGACAGGAACGACGACACAGAGCCTTGGCCTTGGGAGACAGGAATGCCGAGCACAGAGCCTTGGTCTCGGGAGACAGGAATGCTGAACACAGAGCCTTGGTCTCGGGAGACAGGAACGCTGAACACAGAGCCTTGGTCTCGGGAGCCAGGAATGCTGAACACAGAGCCTTGGTCTCGGGAGACAGGAACGCTGAACACAGAGCCTTGGCCTTGGGAGACAGGAATTCTGAACACAGAGCCTTGGTCTCGGTGGACAGGAACGCTGAACACAGAGCCTTGGTCTTGGGACACAGGAATGACGAACACAGAGCCTTGGTCTCGGGGGACAGGAATGCTGAACACAGAGCCTTGGTCTCGGGAGACAGGAACGACGAACACAGAGCCTTGGTCTCGGGAGACAGGAACGCTGAACACAGAGCCTTGGGAGACAGGAATGCCGAGCACAGAGCCTTGGCCTTGGGAGTCAGGAACGCTGAACACAGAGCCTTGGTCTCGGGAGACATGAACACTGAACACAGAGCCTTGGTCTCTGGAGACAGGAACGCTGAACACAGAGCCTTGGTCTCGGGAGACAGGAACGCTGAACACAGAGCCTTGGTCTCGGGAGACAGGAACGCTGAACACAGAGCCTTGGGAGACTGGAATGCCGAGCTCAGAGCCTTGGCCTTGGGAGACAGGAACGCTGAACACAGAGCCTTGGTCTCGGGAGACAGGAACGCTGAACACAGAGCCTTGGTCTCAGGAGACAGGAACGCTGAACACAGTGCCTTGGGAGTCAGAATGCCGAGCACAGAGCCTTGGCCTTGGGAGACAGGAACGCTGAACACAGAGCCTTGGTCTCGGGAGACAGGAACGCTGAACACAGAGACTTGGTCTCGGGAGACAGGAACGCTGAACACAGAGCCTTGGGAGACAGGAATGCCAAGCTCAGAGCCTTGGCCTTGGGAGACAGGAACGCTGAACACAGAGCCTTGGTCTCGAGAGACAGGAACGACGACACAGAGCCTTGGCCTTGGGAGACAGGAATGCCGAGCACAGAGCCTTGGTCTCGGGAGACAGGAACGCTGAACACAGAGCCTTGGTCTCGGGAGACAGGAACGCTGAACACAGAGCCTTGGTCTCGGGAGACAGGAATGCTGAACACAGAGCCTTGGTCTCGGGAGACAGGAACGCTGAACACAGAGCCTTGGTCTCGGGAGCCAGGAATGCTGAACACAGAGCCTTGGTCTCGGGAGACAGGAACGCTGAACACAGAGCCTTGGCCTTGGGAGACAGGAATTCTGATCACAGAGCCTTGGTCTCGGGGACAGGAACGCTGAACACAGAGCCTTGGTCTTGGGACACAGGAACGACGAACACAGATCCTTGGTCTCGGGGGACAGGAATGCTGAACACAGAGCCTTGGTCTCGGGAGACAGGAACGACGAACACAGAGCCTTGGTCTCGGGTGACAGGAACGCTGAACACGGAGCCTTGGGAGACAGGAATGCCGAACACAGTGCCTTGGTCTTGGGAGACAGGAACGCTGAACGCAGAGCCTTGGTCTCGGGAGACAGGAACGCTGAACACAGAGCCTTGGCCTTGGGAGACAGGAATGCCGAGCACAGAGCCTTGGTCTCGGGAGACAGGAATGCTGAACACAGAGCCTTGGTCTCGGGAGACAGGAACGCTGAACACAGAGCCTTGGTCTCGGGAGCCAGGAATGCTGAACACAGAGCCTTGGTCTCGGGAGACAGGAACGCTGAACACAGAGCCTTGGCCTTTGGAGACAGGAATTCTGAACACAGAGCCTTGGTCTCGGTGGACAGGAACGCTGAACACAGAGCCTTGGTCTTGGGACACAGGAACGACGAACACAGAGCCTTGGTCTTGGGAGACCGGAATGCTAAACACAGAGCCTTGGTCTCGGGAGACAGGAACGACGAACACAGAGCCTTGGTCTCGGGAGACAGGAACGCTGAACACAGAGCCTTGGGAGACAGGAATGCCGAGCACAGAGCCTTGGCCTTGGGAGTCAGGAACGCTGAACACAGAGCCTTGGTCTCGGGAGACAGGAACGCTGAACACAGAGCCTTGGTCTCGGGAGACAGGAACGCTGAACACAGAGCCTTGGTCTCAGGAGACAGGAATGCTGAACACAGTGCCTTGGGAGTCAGGAATGCCGAGCACAGAGCCTTGGTCTCGGGTGACAGGAATGCTGAACACAGAGCCTTGGCCTTGGGAGACAGGAATCCCGAGCTCAGAGCCTTGGCCTTGGGAGACAGGAACGCTGAACACAGAGCCTTGTTCTCGGGAGACAGGAACGCTGAACACAGAGACTTGGTCTCGGGAGACAGGAACGCTGAACACAGAGCCTTGGGAGACAGGAATGCCGAGCTCAGAGCCTTGGCCTTGGGAGACAGGAACGCTGAACACAGTACCTTGGTCTCGGGAGACAGGAACGCTGAACACAGAGCCTTGGTCTCGGGAGAAAGGAATGCCGAGCACAGACCCTTGGCCTTGGGAGACAGGAACGCTGAACGCAGAGCCTTGGTCCCGGGAGACAGGAATGCTGAGCACAGAGCCTTGGCCTTGCGAGACAGGAACGCTAAACACAGAGCCTTGGTCTCGGGAGACAGGAATGCTGAACACAGAGCCTCGGGAGACAGGAATGCCGAGCACAGAGCCTTGTCCTTGGGAGACAGGAACGACGAACACAGAGCCTTGGTCTCGGGAGACAGGAACGCTGAACACAGAGCCTTGGGAGACAGGAATGCCGAGCACAGAGCCTTGGCCTTGGGAGACAGATACGCTGAACACAGAGCCTTGGTCTCGGGAGACAGGAACGCTGAACACAGAGCCTTGGTCTCGGGAGACAGGAACGCTGAACACAGAGACTTGGTCTCGGGAGACAGGAACGCTGAACACAGAGCCTTGATCTCGGGAGACAGGAACGCTGAACACAGAGCCTTGGTCTCGGGAGACAGGAACGCTGAACACAGAGCCTTGATCTTGGGAGACAGGAACGCTGAACACAGAGCCTTGGTCTCGGGGGACAGGAATGCTGAACACAGAGCCTTGGTCTCGGGAGACAGGAATGCTGAACACAGAGCCTTGGGAGACAGGAAGGCCGAGCACAGAGCCTTGGTCTCGGGAGACAGGAACGCTGAGCACAGAGCCTTGGTCTCGAGAGACAGGAACGACGACACAGAGCCTTGGTCTCGAGAGACAGGAGCGACGAACACAGAGCCTTGGTCTCGGGAGACTGGAACTACGAGCACAGAGCCTTGGTCTCGGGAGACAGGAACGCTGAACACAGAGCCTTGGTCTCGAGAGACAGGAACGACGACACAGAGCCTTGGCCTTGGGAGACAGGAATGCCGAGCACAGAGCCTTGGTCTCGGGAGACAGGAATGCTGAACACAGAGCCTTGGTCTCGGGAGACAGGAATGCTGAACACAGAGCCTTGGTCTCGGGAGACAGGAACGCTGAACACAGAGCCTTGGTCTCGGGAGCCAGGAATGCTGAACACAGAGCCTTGGTCTCGGGAGGCAGGAACGCTGAACACAGAGCCTTGGCCTTGGGAGACAGGAATTCTGAACACAGAGCCTCGGGAGACAGGAATGCCGAGCACAGAGCCTTGTCCTTGGGAGACAGGAACGACGAACACAGAGCCTTGGTCTCGGGAGACAGGAACGCTGAACACAGAGCCTTGGGAGACAGGAATGCCGAGCACAGAGCCTTGGCCTTGGGAGACAGATACGCTGAACACAGAGCCTTGGTCTCGGGAGACAGGAACGCTGAACACAGAGCCTTGGTCTCGGGAGACAGGAACGCTGAACACAGAGACTTGGTCTCGGGAGACAGGAACGCTGAACACAGAGCCTTGATCTCGGGAGACAGGAACGCTGAACACAGAGCCTTGGTCTCGGGAGACAGGAACGCTGAACACAGAGCCTTGATCTTGGGAGACAGGAACGCTGAACACAGAGCCTTGGTCTCGGGGGACAGGAATGCTGAACACAGAGCCTTGGTCTCGGGAGACAGGAATGCTGAACACAGAGCCTTGGGAGACAGGAAGGCCGAGCACAGAGCCTTGGTCTCGGGAGACAGGAACGCTGAGCACAGAGCCTTGGTCTCGAGAGACAGGAACGACGACACAGAGCCTTGGTCTCGAGAGACAGGAGCGACGAACACAGAGCCTTGGTCTCGGGAGACTGGAACTACGAGCACAGAGCCTTGGTCTCGGGAGACAGGAACGCTGAACACAGAGCCTTGGTCTCGAGAGACAGGAACGACGACACAGAGCCTTGGCCTTGGGAGACAGGAATGCCGAGCACAGAGCCTTGGTCTCGGGAGACAGGAATGCTGAACACAGAGCCTTGGTCTCGGGAGACAGGAATGCTGAACACAGAGCCTTGGTCTCGGGAGACAGGAACGCTGAACACAGAGCCTTGGTCTCGGGAGCCAGGAATGCTGAACACAGAGCCTTGGTCTCGGGAGGCAGGAACGCTGAACACAGAGCCTTGGCCTTGGGAGACAGGAATTCTGATCACAGAGCCTTGGTCTCGGGGGACAGGAACGCTGAACACAGAGCCTTGGTCTTGGGACACAGGAACGACGAACACAGAGCCTTGGTCTCGGGAGACAGGAACGACGAACACAGAGCCTTGGTCTCGGGAGACAGGAACGCTGAACACAGAGCCTTGGTCTCGGGAGACAGGAATGCTGAACACAGAGCCTTGGGAGACAGGAATGCCGAGCACAGAGCCTTGGCCTTGGGAGACAGGAACGCTGAACGCAGAGCCTTGGTCTCGGGTGACAGGAACGCTGAACACAGAGCCTTGGTCTCGGGAGACAGGAATGCCGAGCACAGAGCCTTGGTCTCGGGAGACAGGAATGCTGAACACAGAGCCTTGGTCTCGGGAGACAGGAATGCTGAACACAGAGCCTTGGTCTCGGGAGACAGGAACGCTGAACACAGAGCCTTGGTCTCGGGAGCCAGGAATGCTGAACACAGAGCCTTGGTCTCGGGAGACAGGAACGCTGAACACAGAGCCTTGGCCTTGGGAGACAGGAATTCTGAACACAGAGCCTTGGTCTCGGTGGACAGGAACGCTGAACACAGAGCCTTGGTCTTGGGACACAGGAACGACGAACACAGAGCCTTGGTCTCGGGGGACAGGAATGCTGAACACAGAGCCTTGGTCTCGGGAGACAGGAACGACGAACACAGAGCCTTGGTCTCGGGAGACAGGAACGCTGAACACAGAGCCTTGGGAGACAGGAATGCCGAGCACAGAGCCTTGGCCTTGGGAGTCAGGAACGCTGAACACAGAGCCTTGGTCTCGGGAGACATGAACGCTGAACGCAGAGCCTTGGTCTCTGGAGACAGGAACGCTGAACACAGAGCCTTGGTCTCGGGAGACAGGAACGCTGAACACAGAGCCTTGGTCTCGGGAGACAGGAACGCTGAACACTGAGCCTTGGGAGACTGGAATGCCGAGCTCAGAGCCTTGGCCTTGGGAGACAGGAACGCTGAACACAGAGCCTTGGTCTCGGGAGACAGGAACGCTGAACACAGAGCCTTGGTCTCAGGAGACAGGAACGCTGAACACAGTGCCTTGGGAGTCAGAATGCCGAGCACAGAGCCTTGGCCTTGGGAGACAGGAACGCTGAACACAGAGCCTTGGTCTCGGGAGACAGGAACGCTGAACACAGAGACTTGGTCTCGGGAGACAGGAACGCTGAACACAGAGCCTTGGGAGACAGGAATGCCGAACACAGAGCCTTGGCCTTGGGAGACAGGAACGCTGAACACAGTACCTTGGTCTCGGGAGACAGGAACGCTGAACACAGAGCCTTGGTCTCGGGAGACAGGAATGCCGAGCACAGACCCTTGGCCTTGGGAGACAGGAACGCTGAACGCAGAGCCTTGGTCCCGGGAGACAGGAATGCTGAGCACAGAGCCTTGGCCTTGGGAGACAGGAACGCTGAACACAGAGCCTTGGTCTCGGGAGACAGGAATGCCGAACACAGTGCCTTGGTCTTGGGAGACAGGAATGCCGAGCACAGAGCCTTGGCCTTGGAAGACAGGAACACTGAACACAGATCCTTGGCCTCGGGAGACAGGAACGCTGAACACAGAGCCTTGGTCTCGGGAGACAGGAACGCTGAACACAGAGCCTTGGTCTCAGGAGACAGGAACGCTGAACACAGAGCCTTGGTCTCGGGAGACAGGAACGCTGAACCCAGAGCCTTGGTCTCGGGAGACAGGAACGCTGAACACAGAGCCTTGGGAGACAGGAATGCCTAGCTCAGAGCCTTGGCCTTGGGAAACAGGAACGCTGAACACAGAGCTTTGGTCTCGGGAGACAGGAACGCTGAACACAGAGCCTTGGTCTTGGGAGACAGGAATGACGAGCACAGAGCCTTGGTCTCGGGGGACAGGAACGCTGAACACAGAGCCTTGGTCTCGGTGGACAGGAATGCTGAACACAGAGCCTTGGTCTCGGGAGACAGGAACGCTGAACACAGATCCTTGGTCTCGGGAGACCGGAACGCTGAACACAGAGCATTGGTCTAGGGAGACAGGAATGCCGAGCTCAGAGCCTTGGCCTTGGGAGACAGGAACGCTGAACACAGAGCCTTGGACTCGGGAGACAGGAATGCTGAACATAGAGCCTTGGGAGACAGGAATGCTGAGCTCAGAGCCTTGGCCTTGGGAGACAGGAACGCTGAACACAGAGCCTTGGACTCGGGAGACAGGAACGCTGAACACAGAGCCTTGGTCTCAGGAGACAGGAACGCTGAACACAGTGCCTTGGGAGACAGGAATGCCGAGCACAGAGCCTTGGCCTTGGGAGACAGGAACGCTGAACACAGAGCCTTGGTCTCGGGAGACAGGAACGCTGAACACAGAGCCTTGGTCTCGGGAGACAGGAACGCTGAACACAGAGCCTTGGTCTCAGGAGACAGTAACGCTGAACACAGAGCCTTGGCCTTGGGAGACAGGAATTCTGATCACAGAGCCTTGGTCTCGGGGGACAGGAACGCTGAACACAGAGCCTTGGTCTTGGGACACAGGAACGACGAACACAGAGCCTTGGTCTCGGGAGACAGGAACGACGAACACAGAGCCTTGGTCTCGGGAGACAGGAACGCTGAACACAGAGCCTTGGGAGACAGGAATGCCGAACACAGTGCCTTGGTCTCGGGAGACAGGAACGACGAACACAGAGCCTTGGTCTCGGGAGACAGAAATGCTGAACACAGAGCCTTGGGAGACAGGAATGCCGAGCACAGAGCCTTGGCCTTGGGAGACAGGAACGCTGAACGCAGAGCCTTGGTCTCGGGTGACAGGAACGCTGAACACAGAGCCTTGGTCTCGGGTGACAGGAATGCTGAACACAGAGCCTTGGTCTCGAGAGACAGGAACGCTGAACACAGAGCCTTGGTCTCGAGAGACAGGAACGACGACACAGATCCTTGGCCTTGGGAGACAGGAATGCCGAGCACAGAGCCTTGGTCTCGGGAGACAGGAATGCTGAACACAGAGCCTTGGTCTCGGGAGACAGGAATGCTGAACACAGAGCCTTGGTCTCGGGGGACAGGAACGCTGAACACAGAGCCTTGGTCTCGGGAGCCAGGAATGCTGAACACAGAGCCTTGGTCTCGGGAGACAGGAACGCTGAACACAGAGCCTTGGCCTTGGGAGACAGGAATTCTGAACACAGAGCCTTGGTCTCGGTGGACAGGAACGCTGAACACAGAGCCTTGGTCTTGGGACACAGGAACGACGAACACAGAGCCTTGGTCTCGGAGGACAGGAATGCTGAACACAGAGCCTTGGTCTCGGGAGACAGGAACGACGAACACAGAGCCTTGGTCTCGGGAGACAGGAACGCTGAACACAGAGCCTTGGGAGACAGGAATGCCGAGCACAGAGCCTTGGCCTTGGGAGTCAGGAACGCTGAACACAGAGCCTTGGTCTCGGGAGACATGAACGCTGAACACAGAGCCTTGGTCTCTGGAGACAGGAACGCTGAACACAGAGCCTTGGTCTCGGGAGACAGGAACGCTGAACACAGAGCCTTGGTCTTGGGAGACAGGAACGCTGAACACAGAGCCTTGGGAGACTGGAATGCCGAGCTCAGAGCCTTGGCCTTGGGAGACAGGAACGCTGAACACAGAGCCTTGGTCTCGGGAGACAGGAACGCTGAACACAGAGCCTTGGTCTCAGGAGACAGGAACGCTGAACACAGTGCCTTGGGAGTCAGAATGCCGAGCACAGAGCCTTGGCCTTGGGAGACAGGAACGCTGAACACAGAGCCTTGGTCTCGGGAGACAGGAACGCTGAACACAGAGACTTGGTCTCGGGAGACAGGAACGCTGAACACAGAGCCTTGGGAGACAGGAATGCCGAGCTCAGAGACTTGGCCTTGGGAGACAGGAACGCTGAACACAGTGCCGTGGTCTCGGGAGACAGGAACGCTGAACGCAGAGCCTTGGTCTCGGGAGACAGGAATGCCGAGCACAGAGCCTTGGCCTTGGGAGACAGGAACGCTGAACACAGAGCCTTGGTCTTGGGAGACAGGAACGCTGAACACAGAGCCTTGGCCTTGGGAGACAGGAACGCTGAACACAGAGCCTTGGTCTCGGGAGACAGGAATGCCGAACACAGAGCCTTGGTCTTGGGAGACAGGAATGCCGAGCACAGAGCCTTGGCCTTGGAAGACAGGAACACTGAACACAGAGCCTTGGCCTCGGGAGACAGGAACGCTGAACACAGAGCCTTGGTCTCGGGAGACAGGAACGCTGAACACAGAGCCTTGGTCTCGGGAGACAGGAATGCTGAACACAGAGACTTGGCCTCGGGAGACAGGAACGCTGAACACAGAGCCTTGGTCTCAGGAGACAGGAACGCTGAACACAGAGCCTTGGTCTCGGGAGACAGGAACGCTGAACCCAGAGCCTTGGTCTCGGGAGACAGGAACGCTGAACACAGAGCCTTGGGAGACAGGAATGCCTAGCTCAGAGCCTTGGCCTTGGGAGACAGGAATGCTGAACACAGAGCCTCGGGAGACAGGAATGCCGAGCACAGAGCCTTGGCCTTGGGAGACAGGAACGCTGAACACAGAGCCTTGGTCTCGGGAGACAGGAACGCTGAACACAGAGCCTTGGGAGTCAGGAATGCCTAGCTCAGAGCCTTGGCCTTGGGAAACAGGAACGCTGAACACAGAGCTTTGGACTCGGGAGATAGGAACGCTGAACACAGAGCCTTGGTCTTGGGAGACAGGAATGCCGAGCACAGAGCCTTGGTCTCGGGGGACAGGAACGCTGAACACAGAGCCTTGGTTTCGGGGGACAGGAATGCTGAACACAGAGCCTTGGTCTCGGGAGACAGGAAAGCTGAACACAGATACTTGGTCTCGGGAGACCGGAACGCTGAACACAGAGCATTGGTCTAGGGAGACAGGAATGCCGAGCTCAGAGCCTTGGCCTTGGGAGACAGGAATGCTGAACACAGAGCCTTGGTCTCGGGAGACAGGAACGCTGAACACAGAGCCTTGGTCTCCGGAGACAGGAACGCTGAACATAGAGCCTTGGGAGACAGGAATGCCGAGCTCAGAGCCTTGGCCTTGGGAGACAGGAATGCTGAACACAGAGCCTTGGACTCGGGAGACAGGAACGCTGAACACAGAGCCTTGGTCTCAGGAGACAGGAACGCTGAACACAGTGCCTTGGGAGACAGGAATGCCGAGCACAGAGCCTTGGCCTTGGGAGACAGGAACGCTGAACACAGAGCCTTGGTCTCGGGAGACAGGAACGCTGAACACAGAGACTTGGACTCGGGAGACAGGAACGCTGAACACAGAGCCTTGGGAGACAGGAATGCCGAGCTCAGAGCCTTGGCCTTGGGAGACAGGAACGCTGAACACAGTGCCTTGGTCTCGGGAGACAGGAACGCTGAACGCACAGCCTTGGTCTCGGGAGACAGGAATGCCGAGCACAGACCCTTGGCCTTGGGAGACAGGAATGCTGAACGCAGAGGCTTGGTCTCGGGAGACAGGAACGCTGAACACAGAGCCTTGGTCTCGGGGGACAGGAATGCCGAGCACAGAGCCTTGGCCTTGGGAGACAGGAACGCTGAACACAGAGCCTTGGTCTCGGGAGACAGGAACTCTGAACACAGAGACTTGGTCTCGGGAGACAGGAACGCTGAACACAGAGCCTTGGTCTCGGGAGACAGGAACGCTGAACACAGAGCCTTGGTCTCGGGAGACAGGAACGCTGAACACAGAGCCTTGGTCTCGAGAGACAGGAACGACGACACAGAGCCTTGGTCTCGGGGGCAGGAACGACGACACAGAGCCTTGGGAGACAGGAAGGCCGAGCACAGAGCCTTGGTCTCGGGAGACAGGAACGCTGAGCACAGAGCCTTGGTCTCGAGAGACAGGAACGACGACACAGAGCCTTGGTCTCGGGAGACTGGAACTACGAACACAGAGCCTTGGTCTCGGGAGACAGGAACGACGACACAGAGCCTTGGCCTTGGGAGACAGGAATGCCGAGCACAGAGCCTTGGTCTCGGGAGACAGGAACGCTGAACACAGAGCCTTGGTCTCGGGAGACAGGAATGCTGAACACAGAGCCTTGGTCTCGGGAGACAGGAACGCTGAACACAGAGCCTTGGTCTCGGGAGCCAGGAATGCTGAACACAGAGCCTTGGTCTCGGGAGACAGGAACGCTGAACACAGAGCCTTGGCCTTGGGAGACAGGAATTCTGATCACAGAGCCTTGGTCTCGGGGGACAGGAACGCTGAACACAGAGCCTTGGTCTTGGGACACAGGAACGACGAACACAGAGCCTTGGTCTCGGGGGACAGGAATGCTGAACACAGAACCTTGGTCTCGGGAAACAGGAACGACGAACACAGAGCCTTGGTCTCGGGAGACAGGAACGCTGAACACAGAGCCTTGGGAGACAGGAATGCCGAACACAGTGCCTTGGTCTTGGGAGACAGGAACGACGAACACAGAGCCTTGGTCTCGGGAGACAGAAATGCTCAACACAGAGCCTTGGGAGACAGGAATGCCGAGCACAGAGCCTTGGGAGACAGGAACGCTGAACGCAGAGCCTTGTTCTCGGGTGACAGGAACGCTGAACATAGAGCCTTGGTCTCGGGTGACAGGAATGCTGAACAAAGAGCCTTGGCCTTGGGAGACAGGAATGCCGAGCACAGAGCCTTGGTCTCGGGGGACAGGAATGCTGAACACAGAGCCTTGGTCTCGGGGGACAGGAATGCTGAACACAGAGCCTTGGTCTCGGGAGACAGGAATGCTGAACACAGAGCCTTGGTCTCGGGAGACAGGAACGCTGAACACAGAGCCTTGGTCTCGGGAGCCAGGAATGCTGAACACAGAGCCTTGGTCTCGGGAGACAGGAACGCTGAACACAGAGCCTTGGCCTTTGGAGACAGGAATTCTGAACACAGAGCCTTGGTCTCGGTGGACAGGAACGCTGAACACAGAGCCTTGGTCTTGGGACACAGGAACGACGAACACAGAGCCTTGGTCTCGGGGGACAGGAATGCTGAACACAAGCCTTGGTCTTGGGACACAGGAACGACGAACACAGAGCCTTGGTCTTGGGAGACTGGAATGCTGAACACAGAGCCTTGGTCTCGGGAGACAGGAACGACGAACACAGAGCCTTGGTCTCGGGAGACAGGAACGCTGAACACAGAGCCTTGGGAGACAGGAATGCCGAGCACAGAGCCTTGGCCTTGGGAGTCAGGAACGCTGAACACAGAGCCTTGGTCTCGGGAGACAGGAACGCTGAACACAGAGCCTTGGTCTCGGGAGACAGGAACGCTGAACACAGAGCCTTGGTCTCGGGAGACAGGAACGCTGAACACAGAGCCTTGGTCTCGGGAGACAGGAACGCTGAACACAGAGCCTTGGGAGACTGGAATGCCGAGCTCAGAGCCTTGGCCTTGGGAGACAGGAACGCTGAACACAGAGCCTTGGTCTCGGGAGACAGGAACGCTGAACACAGAGCCTTGGTCTCAGGAGACAGGAATGCTGAACACAGTGCCTTGGGAGTCAGGAATGCCGAGCACAGAGCCTTGGCCTTGGGAGACTGGAACGCTGAACACAGAGCCTTGTTCTCGGGAGACAGGAACGCTGAACACAGAGACTTGGTCTCGGGAGACAGGAACGCTGAACACAGAGCCTTGGGAGACAGGAATGCCGAGCTCAGAGCCTTGGCCTTGGGAGACAGGAACGCTGAACACAGTACCTTGGTCTCGGGAGACAGGAACGCTGAACACAGAGCCTTGGTCTCGGGAGACAGGAATGCTGAGCACAGAGCCTTGGCCTTGGGAGACAGGAACGCTAAACACAGAGCCTTGATCTCGGGAGACAGGAATGCTGAACACAGAGCCTCGGGAGACAGGAATGCCGAGCACAGAGCCTTGGCCTTGGGAGACAGGAACGACGAACACAGAGCCTTGGTCTCGGGAGACAGGAACGCTGAACACAGAGCCTTGGGAGACAGGAATGCCGAGCACAGAGCCTTGGCCTTGGGAGACAGGAACGCTGAACATAGAGCCTTGGTCTCGGGAGACAGGAACGCTGAACACAGAGCCTTGGTCTCGGGAGACAGGAACGCTGAACACAGAGCCTTGGGAGACAGGAATGCCGAGCTCAGAGCCTTGGCCTTGGGAGACAGGAACGCTGAACGCAGAGCCTTGGTCTCGGGAGACAGGAACGCTGAACACAGAGCCTTGGTCTCAGGAGACAGGAACGATGAACACAGTGCCTTGGGAGACAGGAATGCCGAGCACAGAGCCTTGGCCTTGGGAGACAGGAACGCTGAACACAGAGCCTTGGTCTCGGGAGACAGGAACGCTGAACACAGAGACTTGGTCTCGGGAGACAGGAACGCTGAACACAGAGCCTTGGTCTCGGGAGACAGGAACGCTGAACACAGAGCCTTGGTCTCGGGAGTCAGGAATGCTGAACACAGAGCCTTGGTCTTGGGAGACAGGAACGCTGAAGACAGAGCCTTGATCTTGGGAGACAGGAACGCTGAACACAGAGCCTTGGTCTCGGGGGACAGGAATACTGAACACAGAGCCTTGGGAGACAGGAACGCTGAACACAGAGCCTTGGTCTCGGGGGACAGGAACGCTGAACACAGAGCCTTGGTCTCGGGGGACAGGAATGCTGAACACAGAGCCTTGGTCTCGGGGTACAGGAATGCTGAACACAGAGCCTTGGTCTCGGGAGACAGGAACGCTGAGCACAGAGCCTTGGTCTCGAGAGACAGGAACGACGACACAGAGCCTTGGTCTCGAGAGACAGGAGCGACGAACACAGAGCCTTGGTCTCGGGAGACTGGAACTACGAGCACAGAGCCTTGGTCTCGGGAGACAGGAACGCTGAACACAGAGCCTTGGTCTCGAGAGACAGGAACGACGACACAGAGCCTTGGCCTTGGGAGACAGGAATGCCGAGCACAGAGCCTTGGTCTCGGGAGACAGGAATGCTGAACACAGAGCCTTGGTCTCTGGAGACAGGAATGCTGAACACAGAGCCTTGGTCTCGGGAGACAGGAACGCTGAACACAGAGCCTTGGTCTCGGGAGCCAGGAATGCTGAACACAGAGCCTTGGTCTCGGGAGACAGGAACGCTGAACACAGAGCCTTGGCCTTGGGAGACAGGAATTCTGATCACAGAGCCTTGGTCTCGGGGGACAGGAACGCTGAACACAGAGCCTTGGTCTTGGGACACAGGAACGACGAACACAGAGCCTTGGTCTCGGGAGACAGGAACGACGAACACAGAGCCTTGGTCTCGGGAGACAGGAACGCTGAACACAGAGCATTGGGAGACAGGAATGCCGAACACAGTGCCTTGGTCTCGGGAGACAGGAACGACGAACACAGAGCCTTGGTCTCGGGAGACAGGAACGACGAACACAGAGCCTTGGTCTCGGGAGACAGAAATGCTGAACACAGAGCCTTGGGAGACAGGAATGCCGAGCACAGAGCCTTGGCCTTGGGAGACAGGAACGCTGAACGCAGAGCCTTGGTCTCGGGTGACAGGAATGCTGAACACATAGCCTTGGCCTTGGGAGACAGGAATGCCGAGCACAGAGCCTTGGTCTCGGGAGACAGGAATGCTGAACACAGAGCCTTGGTCTCGGGAGACAGGAACGCTGAACACAGAGCCTTGGTCTCGGGAGACAGGAACGCTGAACACAGAGCCTTGGTCTCGGGAGCCAGGAATGCTGAACACAGAGCCTTGGTCTGGGGAGACAGGAACGCTGAACACAGAGCCTTGGCCTTGGGAGACAGGAATTCTGAACACAGAGCCTTGGTCTCGGTGGACAGGAACGCTGAACACAGAGCCTTGGTCTCAGGAGACAGGAACGCTGAACACAGTGCCTTGGGAGTCAGAATGCCGAGCACAGAGCCTTGGCCTTGGGAGACAGGAACGCTGAACACAGAGCCTTGGTCTCGGGAGACAGGAACGCTGAACACAGAGCCTTGGTCTCGGGAGACAGGAACGCTGAACACAGAGCCTTGGTCTCGGGAGACAGGAACGCTGAACACAGAGCCTTGGTCTCGGGAGACAGGAACGCTGAACACAGAGCCTTGGGAGACTGGAATGCCGAGCTCAGAGCCTTGGCCTTGGGAGACAGGAACGCTGAACACAGAGCCTTGGTCTCGGGAGACAGGAACGCTGAACACAGAGCCTTGGTCTCAGGAGACAGGAACGCTGAACACAGTGCCTTGGGAGTCAGAATGCCGAGCACAGAGCCTTGGCCTTGGGAGACAGGAACGCTGAACACAGAGCCTTGGTCTCGGGAGACAGGAACGCTGAACACAGAGACTTGGTCTCGGGAGACAGGAACGCTGAACACAGAGCGTTGGGAGACAGGAATGCCGAGCTCAGAGCCTTGGCCTTGGGAGACAGGAACGCTGAACACAGTACCTTGGTCTCGGGAGACAGGAACGCTGAACACAGAGCCTTGGTCTCGGGAGACAGGAATGCCGAGCACAGACCCTTGGCCTTGGGAGACAGGAACGCTGAACGCAGAGCCTTGGTCCCGGGAGACAGGAATGCTGAGCACAGAGCCTTGGCCTTGGGAGACAGGAACGCTGAACACAGAGCCTTGGTCTCGGGAGACAGGAATGCTGAACACAGAGCCTCGGGAGACAGGAATGCCGAGCACAGAGCCTTGGCCTTGGGAGACAGGAACGCTGAACACAGAGCCTTGGTCTCGGGAGACAGGAATGCCGAACACAGAGCCTTGGTCTTGGGAGACAGGAATGCCGAGCACAGAGCCTTGGCCTTGGAAGACAGGAACACTGAACACAGAGCCTTGGCCTCGGGAGACAGGAACGCTGAACACAGAGCCTTGGTCTCGGGAGACAGTAACGCTGAACACAGAGCCTTGGTCTCAGGAGACAGGAACGCTGAACACAGAGCCTTGGTCTCGGGAGACAGGAACGCTGAACCCAGAGCCTTGGTCTCGGGAGACAGGAACGCTGAACACAGAGCCTTGGGAGACAGGAATGCCTAGCTCAGAGCCTTGGCCTTGGGAAACAGGAACGCTGAACACAGAGCTTTGGTCTCGGGAGACAGGAACGCTGAGCACAGAGCCTTGGTCTCGGGAGACAGGAACGCTGAACACAGAGCCTTGGTCTCGAGAGACAGGAACGACGACACAGAGCCTTGGCCTTGGGAGACAGGAATGCCGAGCACAGAGCCTTGGTCTCGGGAGACAGGAACGCTGAACACAGAGCCTTGGCCTCGGGAGACAGGAATGCTGAACACAGAGCCTTGGTCTCGGGAGACAGGAACGCTGAACACAGAGCCTTGGTCTCGGGAGCCAGGAATGCTGAACACAGAGCCTTGGTCTCGGGAGACAGGAACGCTGAACACAGAGCCTTGGTCTCGGGAGACAGGAACGCTGAACACAGAGCCTTGGTCTCGAGAGACAGGAACGACGACACAGAGCCTTGGTCTCGGGGGCAGGAACGACGACACAGAGCCTTGGGAGACAGGAAGGCCGAGCACAGAGCCTTGGTCTCGGGAGACAGGAACGCTGAGCACAGAGCCTTGGTCTCGAGAGACAGGAACGACGACACAGAGCCTTGGTCTCGGGAGACTGGAACTACGAACACAGAGCCTTGGTCTCGGGAGACAGGAACGACGACACAGAGCCTTGGCCTTGGGAGACAGGAATGCCGAGCACAGAGCCTTGGTCTCGGGAGACAGGAACGCTGAACACAGAGCCTTGGTCTCGGGAGACAGGAATGCTGAACACAGAGCCTTGGTCTCGGGAGACAGGAACGCTGAACACAGAGCCTTGGTCTCGGGAGCCAGGAATGCTGAACACAGAGCCTTGGTCTCGGGAGACAGGAACGCTGAACACAGAGCCTTGGCCTTGGGAGACAGGAATTCTGATCACAGAGCCTTGGTCTCGGGGGACAGGAACGCTGAACACAGAGCCTTGGTCTTGGGACACAGGAACGACGAACACAGAGCCTTGGTCTCGGGGGACAGGAATGCTGAACACAGAACCTTGGTCTCGGGAGACAGGAACGACGAACACAGAGCCTTGGTCTCGGGAGACAGGAACGCTGAACACAGAGCCTTGGGAGACAGGAATGCCGAACACAGTGCCTTGGTCTTGGGAGACAGGAACGACGAACACAGAGCCTTGGTCTCGGGAGACAGAAATGCTCAACACAGAGCCTTGGGAGACAGGAATGCCGAGCACAGAGCCTTGGGAGACAGGAACGCTGAACGCAGAGCCTTGTTCTCGGGTGACAGGAACGCTGAACACAGAGCCTTGGTCTCGGGTGACAGGAATGCTGAACACAGAGCCTTGGCCTTGGGAGACAGGAATGCCGAGCACAGAGCCTTGGTCTCGGGGGACAGGAATGCTGAACACAGAGCCTTGGTCTCGGGGGACAGGAATGCTGAACACAGAGCCTTGGTCTCGGGAGACAGGAATGCTGAACACAGAGCCTTGGTCTCGGGAGACAGGAACGCTGAACACAGAGCCTTGGTCTCGGGAGCCAGGAATGCTGAACACAGAGCCTTGGTCTCGGGAGACAGGAACGCTGAACACAGAGCCTTGGCCTTTGGAGACAGGAATTCTGAACACAGAGCCTTGGTCTCGGTGGACAGGAACGCTGAACACAGAGCCTTGGTCTTGGGACACAGGAACGACGAACACAGAGCCTTGGTCTCGGGGGACAGGAATGCTGAACACAAGCCTTGGTCTTGGGACACAGGAACGACGAACACAGAGCCTTGGTCTTGGGAGACTGGAATGCTGAACACAGAGCCTTGGTCTCGGGAGACAGGAACGACGAACACAGAGCCTTGGTCTCGGGAGACAGGAACGCTGAACACAGAGCCTTGGGAGACAGGAATGCCGAGCACAGAGCCTTGGCCTTGGGAGTCAGGAACGCTGAACACAGAGCCTTGGTCTCGGGAGACAGGAACGCTGAACACAGAGCCTTGGTCTCGGGAGACAGGAACGCTGAACACAGAGCCTTGGTCTCGGGAGACAGGAACGCTGAACACAGAGCCTTGGTCTCGGGAGACAGGAACGCTGAACACAGAGCCTTGGGAGACTGGAATGCCGAGCTCAGAGCCTTGGCCTTGGGAGACAGGAACGCTGAACACAGAGCCTTGGTCTCGGGAGACAGGAACGCTGAACACAGAGCCTTGGTCTCAGGAGACAGGAATGCTGAACACAGTGCCTTGGGAGTCAGGAATGCCGAGCACAGAGCCTTGGCCTTGGGAGACAGGAACGCTGAACACAGAGCCTTGTTCTCGGGAGACAGGAACGCTGAACACAGAGACTTGGTCTCGGGAGACAGGAACGCTGAACACAGAGCCTTGGGAGACAGGAATGCCGAGCTCAGAGCCTTGGCCTTGGGAGACAGGAACGCTGAACACAGTACCTTGGTCTCGGGAGACAGGAACGCTGAACACAGAGCCTTGGTCTCGGGAGACAGGAATGCTGAGCACAGAGCCTTGGCCTTGGGAGACAGGAACGCTAAACACAGAGCCTTGATCTCGGGAGACAGGAATGCTGAACACAGAGCCTCGGGAGACAGGAATGCCGAGCACAGAGCCTTGGCCTTGGGAGACAGGAACGACGAACACAGAGCCTTGGTCTCGGGAGACAGGAACGCTGAACACAGAGCCTTGGGAGACAGGAATGCCGAGCACAGAGCCTTGGCCTTGGGAGACAGGAACGCTGAACATAGAGCCTTGGTCTCGGGAGACAGGAACGCTGAACACAGAGCCTTGGTCTCGGGAGACAGGAACGCTGAACACAGAGCCTTGGGAGACAGGAATGCCGAGCTCAGAGCCTTGGCCTTGGGAGACAGGAACGCTGAACGCAGAGCCTTGGTCTCGGGAGACAGGAACGCTGAACACAGAGCCTTGGTCTCAGGAGACAGGAACGATGAACACAGTGCCTTGGGAGACAGGAATGCCGAGCACAGAGCCTTGGCCTTGGGAGACAGGAACGCTGAACACAGAGCCTTGGTCTCGGGAGACAGGAACGCTGAACACAGAGACTTGGTCTCGGGAGACAGGAACGCTGAACACAGAGCCTTGGTCTCGGGAGACAGGAACGCTGAACACAGAGCCTTGGTCTCGGGAGTCAGGAATGCTGAACACAGAGCCTTGGTCTTGGGAGACAGGAACGCTGAAGACAGAGCCTTGATCTTGGGAGACAGGAACGCTGAACACAGAGCCTTGGTCTCGGGGGACAGGAATACTGAACACAGAGCCTTGGGAGACAGGAACGCTGAACACAGAGCCTTGGTCTCGGGGGACAGGAACGCTGAACACAGAGCCTTGGTCTCGGGGGACAGGAATGCTGAACACAGAGCCTTGGTCTCGGGGGACAGGAATGCTGAACACAGAGCCTTGGTCTCGGGAGACAGGAACGCTGAGCACAGAGCCTTGGTCTCGAGAGACAGGAGCGACGAACACAGAGCCTTGGTCTCGGGAGACTGGAACTACGAGCACAGGGCCTTGGTCTCTGGAGACAGGAACGCTGAACACAGAGCCTTGGTCTCGAGAGACAGGAACGACGACACAGAGCCTTGGCCTTGGGAGACAGGAATGCCGAGCACAGAGCCTTGGTCTCGGGAGACAGGAATGCTGAACACAGAGCCTTGGTCTCTGGAGACAGGAATGCTGAACACAGAGCCTTGGTCTCGGGAGACAGGAACGCTGAACACAGAGCCTTGGTCTCGGGAGCCAGGAATGCTGAACACAGAGCCTTGGTCTCGGGAGACAGGAACGCTGAACACAGAGCCTTGGCCTTGGGAGACAGGAATTCTGATCACAGAGCCTTGGTCTCGGGGGACAGGAACGCTGAACACAGAGCCTTGGTCTTGGGACACAGGAACGACGAACACAGAGCCTTGGTCTCGGGAGACAGGAACGACGAACACAGAGCCTTGGTCTCGGGAGACAGGAACACTGAACACAGAGCATTGGGAGACAGGAATGCCGAACACAGTGCCTTGGTCTCGGGAGACAGGAACGACGAACACAGAGCCTTGGTCTCGGGAGACAGGAACGACGAACACAGAGCCTTGGTCTCGGGAGACAGAAATGCTGAACACAGAGCCTTGGGAGACAGGAATGCCGAGCACAGAGCCTTGGCCTTGGGAGACAGGAACGCTGAACGCAGAGCCTTGGTCTCGGGTGACAGGAATGCTGAACACATAGCCTTGGCCTTGGGAGACAGGAATGCCGAGCACAGAGCCTTGGTCTCGGGAGACAGGAATGCTGAACACAGAGCCTTGGTCTCGGGAGACAGGAACGCTGAACACAGAGCCTTGGTCTCGGGAGACAGGAACGCTGAACACAGAGCCTTGGTCTCGGGAGCCAGGAATGCTGAACACAGAGCCTTGGTCTCGGGAGACAGGAACGCTGAACACAGAGCCTTGGCCTTGGGAGACAGGAATTCTGAACACAGAGCCTTGGTCTCGGTGGACAGGAACGCTGAACACAGAGCCTTGGTCTCAGGAGACAGGAACGCTGAACACAGTGCCTTGGGAGTCAGAATGCCGAGCACAGAGCCTTGGCCTTGGGAGACAGGAACGCTGAACACAGAGCCTTGGTCTCGGGAGACAGGAACGCTGAACACAGAGCCTTGGTCTCGGGAGACAGGAACGCTGAACACAGAGCCTTGGTCTCGGGAGACAGGAACGCTGAACACAGAGCCTTGGTCTCGGGAGACAGGAACGCTGAACACAGAGCCTTGGGAGACTGGAATGCCGAGCTCAGAGCCTTGGCCTTGGGAGACAGGAACGCTGAACACAGAGCCTTGGTCTCGGGAGACAGGAACGCTGAACACAGAGCCTTGGTCTCAGGAGACAGGAACGCTGAACACAGTGCCTTGGGAGTCAGAATGCCGAGCACAGAGCCTTGGCCTTGGGAGACAGGAACGCTGAACACAGAGCCTTGGTCTCGGGAGACAGGAACGCTGAACACAGAGACTTGGTCTCGGGAGACAGGAACGCTGAACACAGAGCGTTGGGAGACAGGAATGCCGAGCTCAGAGCCTTGGCCTTGGGAGACAAGAACGCTGAACACAGTACCTTGGTCTCGGGAGACAGGAACGCTGAACACAGAGCCTTGGTCTCGGGAGACAGGAATGCCGAGCACAGACCCTTGGCCTTGGGAGACAGGAACGCTGAACGCAGAGCCTTGGTCCCGGGAGACAGGAATGCTGAGCACAGAGCCTTGGCCTTGGGAGACAGGAACGCTGAACACAGAGCCTTGGTCTCGGGAGACAGGAATGCTGAACACAGAGCCTCGGGAGACAGGAATGCCGAGCACAGAGCCTTGGCCTTGGGAGACAGGAACGCTGAACACAGAGCCTTGGTCTCGGGAGACAGGAATGCTGAACACAGAGCCTTGGTCTTGGGAGACAGGAATGCCGAGCACAGAGCCTTGGCCTTGGAAGACAGGAACACTGAACACAGAGCCTTGGCCTCGGGAGACAGGAACGCTGAACACAGAGCCTTGGTCTCGGGAGACAGTAACGCTGAACACAGAGCCTTGGTCTCAGGAGACAGGAACGCTGAACACAGAGCCTTGGTCTCGGGAGACAGGAACGCTGAACCCAGAGCCTTGGTCTCGGGAGACAGGAACGCTGAACACAGAGCCTTGGGAGACAGGAATGCCTAGCTCAGAGCCTTGGCCTTGGGAAACAGGAACGCTGAACACAGAGCTTTGGTCTCGGGAGACAGGAACGCTGAGCACAGAGCCTTGGCCTTGGGAGACAGGAACGCTGAACGCAGAGCCTTAGTCTCGGGTGACAGGAACGCTGAACACAGAGCCTTGGTCTCGGGTGACAGGAATGCTGAACACAGAGCCTTGGCCTTGGGAGACAGGAATGCCGAGCACAGAGCCTTGGTCTCGGGAGACAGGAATGCTGAACACAGAGCCTTGGTCTCGGGAGACAGGAACGCTGAACACAGAGCCTTGGTCTCGGGAGACAGGAACGCTGAACACAGAGCCTTGGTCTCGGGAGCCAGGAATGCTGAACACAGAGCCTTGGTCTCGGGAGACAGGAACGCTGAACACAGAGCCTTGGCCTTGGGAGACAGGAATTCTGAACACAGAGCCTTGGTCTCGGTGGACAGGAACGCTGAACACAGAGCCTTGGTCTTGGGACACAGGAACGACGAACACAGAGCCTTGGTCTCGGGGGACAGGAATGCTGAACACAGAGCCTTGGTCTCGGGAGACAGGAACGACGAACACAGAGCCTTGGTCTCGGGAGACAGGAACGCTGAACACAGAGCCTTGGGAGACAGGAATGCCGAGCACAGAGCCTTGGCCTTGGGAGTCAGGAACGCTGAACACAGAGCCTTGGTCTCGGGAGACATGAACGCTGAACACAGAGCCTTGGTCTCGGGAGACAGGAACGCTGAACACAGAGCCTTGGTCTCGGGAGACAGGAACGCTGAACACAGAGCCTTGGTCTCGGGAGACAGGAACGCTGAACACAGAGCCTTGGGAGACTGGAATGCCGAGCTCAGAGCCTTGGCCTTGGGAGACAGGAACGCTGAACACAGAGCCTTGGTCTCGGGAGACAGGAACGCTGAACACAGAGCCTTGGTCTCAGGAGACAGGAACGCTGAACACAGTGCCTTGGGAGTCAGAATGCCGAGCACAGAGCCTTGGCCTTGGGAGACAGGAACGCTGAACACAGAGCCTTGGTCTCGGGAGACAGGAACGCTGAACACAGAGACTTGGTCTCGGGAGACAGGAACGCTGAACACAGAGCGTTGGGAGACAGGAATGCCGAGCTCAGAGCCTTGGCCTTGGGAGACAGGAACGCTGAACACAGTAGCTTGGTCTCGAGAGACAGGAACGCTGAACACAGAGCCTTGGTCTCGGGAGACAGGAATGCCGAGCACAGACCCTTGGCCTTGGGAGACAGGAACGCTGAACGCAGAGCCTTGGTCCCGGGAGACAGGAATGCTGAGCACAGAGCCTTGGCCTTGGGAGACAGGAACTCTGAACACAGAGCCTTGGTCTCGGGAGACAGGAATGCTGAACACAGAGCCTCGGGAGACAGGAATGCCGAGCACAGAGCCTTGGCCTTGGGAGACAGGAACGCTGAACACAGAGCCTTGGTCTCGGGGGACAGGAATGCTGAACACAGAGCCTTGGTCTCGGGAGACAGGAACGCTGAACGCTGAGCCCTGGTCTCGGGAGACAGGAACGCTGAACACAGAGCCTTGGTCTCGGGGGACAGGAATGCTGAACACAGAGCCTTGGTCTCGGGAGACAGGAACGACGAACACAGAGCCTTGGTCTCGGGAGACAGGAATGCTGAACGCAGAGCCTTGGGAGACAGGAATGCCGAGCACAGAGCCTTGGTCTCGGGAGACAGGAACGCTGAACACAGAGCCTTGGTCTCGGGAGACAGGAATGCCGAACACAGAGCCTTGGTCTTGGGAGACAGGAATGCCGAGCACAGAGCCTTGGCCTTGGAAGACAGGAACACTGAACACAGAGCCTTGGCCTCGGGAGACAGGAACGCTGAACACAGAGCCTTGGTCTCGGGAGACAGGAACGCTGAACACAGAGCCTTGGTCTCGGGAGACAGGAACGCTGAACCCAGAGCCTTGGTCTCGGGAGACAGGAACGCTGAACACAGAGCCTTGGGAGACAGGAATGCCTAGCTCAGAGCCTTGGCCTTGGGAAACAGGAACGCTGAACACAGAGCCTTGGTCTCGGGAGACAGGAACGCTGAACACAGAGCCTTGGTCTCAGGAGACAGGAACGCTGAACACAGAGCCTTGGTCTCGGGAGACAGGAACGCTGAACCCAGAGCCTTGGTCTCGGGAGACAGGAACGCTGAACACAGAGCCTTGGGAGACAGGAATGCCTAGCTCAGAGCCTTGGCCTTGGGAAACAGGAACGCTGAACACAGAGCTTTGGTCTCGGGAGACAGGAACGCTGAACACAGAGCCTTGGTCTTGGGAGACAGGAATACCGAGCACAGAGCCTTGGTCTCGGGGGACAGGAACGCTGAACACAGAGCCTTGGTCTTGGGAGACAGGAACGACAAACACAGAGCCTTGGTCTCGGGGGACAGGAATGCTGAACACAGAGCCTTGGTCTCGGGAGACAGGAATGCTGAACACAGATCCTTGGTCTCGGGAGACCGGAACGCTGAACACAGAGCATTGGTCTAGGGAGACAGGAATGCCGAGCTCAGAGCCTTGGCCTTGGGAGACAGGAATGCTGAACACAGAGCCTTGGTCTCGGGAGACAGGAACGCTGAACACAGAGCCTTGGTCTCCGGAGACAGGAACGCTGAACATAGAGCCTTGGGAGACAGGAATGCCGAGCTCAGAGCCTTGGCCTTGGGAGACAGGAACGCTGAACACAGAGCCTTGGACTCGGGAGACAGGAACGCTGAACACAGAGCCTTGGTCTCAGGAGACAGGAACGCTGAACACAGTGCCTTGGGAGACAGGAATGCCGAGCACAGAGCCTTGGCCTTGGGAGACAGGAACGCTGAACACAGAGCCTTGGTCTCGGGAGACAGGAACGCTGAACACAGAGACTTGGACTCGGGAGACAGGAACGCTGAACACAGAGCCTTGGGAGACAGGAATGCCGAGCTCAGAGCCTTGGCCTTGGGAGACAGGAACGCTGAACACAGTGCCTTGGTCTCGGGAGACAGGAACCCTGAACGCACAGCCTTGGTCTCGGGAGACAGGAATGCCGAGCACAGACCCTTGGCCTTGGGAGAGAGGAACGCTGAACGCAGAGGCTTGGTCTCGGGGGCAGGAACGCTGAACACAGAGCCTTGGTCTCGGGGGACAGGAACGCTGAACACAGAGCCTTGGTCTTGGGAGACTGGAATGCTGAACACAGAGCCTTGGTCTCGGGAGACAGGAACGACGAACACAGAGCCTTGGTCTCGGGAGACAGGAACGCTGAAAACAGAGCCTTGGCCTTGGGAGACAGGAATGCTGAACACAGAGCCTTGATCTTGGGAGACAGGAACGCTGAACACAGAGCCTTGGTCTCGGGGGACAGGAATGCTGAACACAGAGCCTTGGTCTCGGGAGACAGGAACGCTGAACACAGAGCCTTGGTCTCGGGAGACAGGAATGCTGAACACAGAGCCTTGGTCTCGGGAGACAGGAACGCTGAACACAGAGCCTTGGTCTCGGGAGACAGGAACGACGAACACAGAGCCTTGGTCTCGGGAGCCAGGATTGCTGAACACAGAGCCTTGGGAGACAGGAAGGCCGAGCACAGAGCCTTGGTCTCGGGAGAGAGGAACGCTGAGCACAGAGCCTTGGTCTCGAGAGACAGGAACGACGACACAGAGCCTTGGTCTCGAGAGACAGGAACGACGAACACAGAGCCTTGGTCTCGGGAGACTGGAACTACGAAAACAGACCCTTGGCCTTGGGAGACAGGAATGCTGAACACAGAGCCTTGGTCTCGGGAGACAGGAACGCTGAACACAGAGCCTTGGTCTTGGGAGACAGGAACGCACAACACAGAGCCTTGGCCTTGGGAGACAGGAATGCTGAACACAGAGCCTTGGTCTCGGGAGACAGGAACGCTGAACACAGAGCCTTGGTCTCGGGAGACAGGAACGCAGAACACAGAGCCTTGGCCTTGGGAGACAGGAATGCTGAACACAGAGCCTTGGTCTCGGGAGACAGGAACGCTGAACACAGAGCCTTGGTCTTGGGTGACAGGAACGCTGAACACAGAGCCTTGGTCTCGGGAGACAGGAACGCTGAACACAGAGCCTTGGTCTTGGGTGACAGGAACGCTGAACACAGAGTCTTGACCTTGGGAGACAGGAACGCTGAACACAGAGCCTTGGTCTCGGGAGACAGGAACGCTGAACACAGAGCCTTGGTCATGGGTGACAGGAACGCTGAACACAGAGTCTTGGTCTCGGGAGACAGGAACGCTGAACACAGAGCCTTGGTCTCGGGAGACAGGAATGCTGAACACAGAGCTTTGGGAGACAGGAATGCCGAGCACAGAGCCTTGGCCTTGGGAGACAGGAACGCTGAACACAGAGCCTTGGTCTCGGTAGACAGGAACGCTGAACACAGAGCCTTGGTCTGCGGTGACAGGAACGCTGAACACAGAGCCTTGGTCTCGGTAGACAGGAACGCTGAACACAGAGCCTTGGTCTCGGGAGACAGGAACACTGAACACAGAGCTTTTGTCTCGGGAGACAGGAATGTTGAACACAGAGCCTTGGTCTGCGGTGACAGGAACGCTGAACACAGAGCCTTGGTCTCGGTAGACAGGAACGCTGAACACAGAGCCTTGGTCTGCGGTGACAGGAACGCTGAACACAGAGCCTTGGTCTCGGTAGACAGGAACGCTGAACACAGAGCCTTGGTCTCGGGAGACAGGAACACTGAACACAGAGCCTTGGTCTCGGGAGACAGGAACGCTGAACACAGAGCCTTGGTCTCGGGAGACAGGAACGCCGAACACATAGCCATGGTCTCGGGAGACAGGAACGCTGAACACAGAGCCTTGGTCTTGGGGGCAGGAATGCTGAACACAGAGCCTTGGTCTCGGGAGACAGGAATGCTGAACACAGAGCCTTGGTCTCGGGAGACAGGAACGCTGAACACAGAGCCTTGGTCTTGGGAAACTGGAACTCTGAACACAGAGCCTTGGTCTTGGGAGACAGGAACACTGAACACAGAGCTTTGGTCTCGGGAGACAGGAATGCTGAACACAGAGCCTTGGTCTCGGGAGACAGGAATGCTGAACACAGAGCCTTGGGAGACAGGAATGCCGAGCACAGAGCCTTTGCCTTGGGGGACAGGAACGCTGAACGAAGAGTCTTGGTCTTGGGAGACAGGAACGCTGAACACAGAGCCTTGGTCTTGGGAGACAGGAACACTGAACACAGAGCTTTGGTCTCGGGAGACAGGAATGCCGAACACAGAGCCTTGGTCTCGGGAGACAGGAATGCTGAACACAGAGCCTTGGTCTCGGGAGACAGGAATGTTGAACACAGAGCCTTGGGAGACAGGAATGCCGAGCACAGAGCCTTGGCCTTGGGAGACAGGAACGCTGAACACAGAGCTTTGGTCTCGGGAGACAGGAATGCCGAACACAGAGCCTTGGTCTCGGGAGACAGGAACGCCGAACACATAGCCATGGTCTCGGGAGACAGGAACGCTGAACACAGAGCCTTGGTCTTGGGGGCAGGAATGCTGAACACAGAGCCTTGGTCTCGGGAGACAGGAATGCTGAACACAGAGCCTTGGTCTCGGGAGACAGGAACGCTGAACACAGAGCCTTGGTCTTGGGAAACTGGAACTCTGAACACAGAGCCTTGGTCTTGGGAGACAGGAACACTGAACACAGAGCTTTGGTCTCGGGAGACAGGAATGCTGAACACAGAGCCTTGGTCTCGGGAGACAGGAATGCTGAACACAGAGCCTTGGGAGACAGGAATGCCGAGCACAGAGCCTTTGCCTTGGGGGACAGGAACGCTGAACAAAGAGTCTTGGTCTTGGGAGACAGGAACGCTGAACACATAGCCTTGGTCTCGGGAGACAGGAACGCTGAACACAGAGCGCTGGTCTCGGGAGACAGGAATGCCGAACACAGAGCCTTGGTCTTGGGAGACAGGAACGCCGAAAACAGAGCCTTGGTCTCGGGAGACAGGAACGACGAACACAGAGCCTTGGCCTTGGGAGACAGGAATGCCGAGCACAGAGCCTTGGCCTTGGGAGACAGGAATGCCGAGCACAGAGCCTTGGTCTCAGGAGACAGGAATGACAAACACAGAGCCTTGGTCTAGGGAGACAGGAACGCTGAACACAGATCCTTGGTCTCGGGAGACAGGAACGCTGAACACAGAGCCTTGGTCTCGGGAGACAGGAACGCTGAACACAGAGCCTTGGTCTCGGGAGACAGGAACGCAGAACACAGAGCCTTGGCCTTGGGAGACAGGAATGCTGAACACAGAGCCTTCGTCTCGGGAGACAGGAACGCTGAACACAGAGCCTTCGTCTCGGGAGACAGGAACGCTGAACACAGAGTCTTGGTCTCGGGAGACAGGAACGCTGAACACATAGCCTTGGTCTCGGGAGACAGGAATGCTGAACACAGAGCCTTGGTCTCGGGAGACAGGAACGCTGAACACAGAGCCTTGGTCTTGGGTGACAGGAACGCTGAACACAGAGCCTTGGTCTCGGGAGACAGGAACGCTGAACACAGAGCCTTGGTCTTGGGTGACAGGAACACTGAACACAGAGTCTTGACCTTGGGAGACAGGAACGCTGAACACAGAGCCTTGGTCTCGGGAGACAGGAACGCTGAACACAGAGCCTTGGTCTTGGGTGACAGGAACGCTGAACACAGAGTCTTGGTCTCGGGAGACAGGAACGCTGAACACAGAGCCTTGGTCTCGGGAGACAGGAATGCTGAACACAGAGCTTTGGGAGACAGGAATGCCGAGCACAGAGCCTTGGCCTTGGGAGACAGGAACGCTGAACACAGAGCCTTGGTCTCGGTAGACAGGAACGCTGAACACAGAGCCTTGGTCTGCGGTGACAGGAACGCTGAACACAGAGCCTTGGTCTCGGTAGACAGGAACGCTGAACACAGAGCCTTGGTCTGCGGTGACAGGAACACTGAACACAGAGCCTTGGTCTCGGGAGACAGGAACGCTGAACACAGAGCCTTGGTCTCGGGAGACAGGAACACTGAACACAGAGCTTTTGTCTCGGGAGACAGGAATGCTGAAGACAGAGCCTTGGGAGACAGGAATGCCGAGCACAGAGCCTTGGCCTTGGGAGACAGGAACGCTGAACACAGAGCTTTGGTCTCGGGAGACAGGAATGCCGAACACAGAGCCTTGGTCTCGGGAGACAGGAACGCCGAACACATAGCCATGGTCTCGGGAGACAGGAACGCTGAACACAGAGCCTTGGTCTTGGGGGCAGGAATGCTGAACACAGAGCCTTGGTCTCGGGAGACAGGAATGCTGAACACAGAGCCTTGGTCTCGGGAGACAGGAACGCTGAAAACAGAGCCTTGGTCTTGGGAAACTGGAACTCTGAACACAGAGCCTTGGTCTTGGGAGACAGGAACACTGAACACAGAGCTTTGGTCTCGGGAGACAGGAATGCTGAACACAGAGCCTTGGTCTCGGGAGACAGGAATGCTGAACACAGAGCCTTGGGAGACAGGAATGCCGAGCACAGAGCCTTTGCCTTGGGAGACAGGAACGCTGAACACAGAGTCTTGGTCTTGGGAGACAGGAACGCTGAACACAGAGCCTTGGTCTTGGGAGACAGGAACACTGAACACAGAGCTTTGGTCTCGGGAGACAGGAATGCTGAACACAGAGCCTTGGGAGACAGGAACGACGACACAGAGCCTTGGTCTCGGGAGACAGGAACGCTGAACACAGAGCCTTGGTCTTGGGAGACAGAAACGCTGAACACAGAGCCTTGGTCTCGGGGGACAGGAATGCTGAACACAGAGCCTTGGTCTCGGGAGACAGTAATGCCGAACACAAAGCTTTGGTCTTGGGAGACAGGAACGCCGAACACATAGCCTTGGTCTCGGGAGACAGGATTGCTGAACACAGAGCCTTGGTCTCAGGGGACAGGAACGCTGAACACAGAGCGCTGATCTCGGGAGACAGGAATGCCGAACACAGAGCCTTGGTCTTGGGAGACAGGAACGCCGAAAACAGAGCCTTGGTCTCGGGAGACAGGAACGACGAACACAGAGCCTTGGTCTAGGGAGACAGGAACGACGAACACAGAGCCTTGGTCTCGGGAGACAGGAATGCTGAACACAGAGCCTTGGGAGACAGGAATGCCGAGCACAGAGCCTTGGCCTTGGGAGACAGGAACGCTGAACGCTGAGCCCTGGTCTCGGGACACAGGAATGCTGAACACAGAGCCTTGGCCTTGGGAGACAGGAATGCCGAGCACAGAGCCTTGGTCTCAGGAGACAGGAACGACAAACACAGAGCCTTGGTCTCGGGAGACAGGAACGCTGAACACAGAGCCTTGGTCTCGGGAGACAGGAACGCTGAACACAGATCCTTGGTCTCGGGAGACAGGAACGCTGAACACAGAGCCTTGGTCTCGGGAGACAGGAATGCTGAACACAGAGCCTTGGCCTTGGGAGACAGGAACGCTGAACACAGATCCTTGGTCTCGGGAGACAGGAACGCTGAACACAGAGCCTTGGTCTCGGGAGACAGGAATGCTGAACACAGAGCCTTGGTCTCGGGAGACAGCAACGACGAACACAGAGCCTTGGCCTTGGGAGACTGGAATGCTGAACACAGAGCTTTGGTCTCGGGAGACAGGAACGATGAACACAGAGCCTTGGTCTCGGGAGACAGGAACGCTGAACACAGAGCCTTGGCCTTGGGAGACAGGAATGCTGAACACAGAGCCTTGGCCTTGGGAGTCAGGAACGAAGACACAGAGCCTTGGTCTCGGGGGACAGGAACGCTGAACACAGACCCTTGGTCTCGGGGGACAGGAACACTGAACACAGAGCCTTGGTCTCAGGGGACAGGAACGCTGAACACAGAGCCTTGGTCTTGGGAGACTGGAATGCTGAACACAGAGCCTTGGTCTTGGGAGACAGGAATGCCGAACACAGAGCCTTGGTCTTGGGAGACAGGAACGCCGAAAACAGAGCCTTGGTCTCGGGAGACAGGAACGACGAACACAGAGCCTTGGTCTCGGGAGACAGGAATGCTGAACACAGAGCCTTGGGAGACAGGCATGCCGAGCACAGAGCCTTGGCCTTGGGAGACAGGAAAGCTGAACGCTGAGCCCTGGTCTCGGGACACAGGAATGCTGAACACTGAGCCTTGGCCTTGGGAGACAGGAATGCCGAGCACAGAGCCTTGGTCTCAGGAGACAGGAACGACAAACACAGAGCCTTGGTCTCGGGAGACAGGAACGCTGAACACAGAGCCTTGGTCTCGGGAGACAGGAACGCTGAACACAGAGCCTTGGTCTCGGGAGACAGGAATGCTGAACACAGAGCCTTGGTCTCGGGAGACAGCAACGACGAACACAGAGCCTTGGCCTTGGGAGACTGGAATGCTGAACACAGAGCTTTGGTCTCGGGAGACAGGAACGACGAACACAGAGCCTTGGTCTCGGGAGACAGGAACGCTGAACACAGAGCCTTGGTCTTGGGAGACAGGAACACTGAACACAGAGCTTTTGTCTCGGGAGACAGGAATGCTGAACACAGAGCCTTGGGAGACAGGAATGCCGAGCACAGAGCCTTGGCCTTGGGAGACAGGAACGCTGAACACAGTACCTTGGTCTTGGGAGACAGGAATGCCGAGCACAGACCCTTGGCCTTGGGAGACAGGAACGCTGAACGCAGAGCCTTGGTCTTGGGAGACAGGAATGCTGAACACAGAGCCTTGGTCTCGGGAGACAGGAATGCTGAACACAGAGCCTCGGGAGACAGGAATGCCGAGCACAGAGCCTTGGCCTTGGGAGACAGGAACGCTGAACACAGAGCCTTGGTCTTGGGAGACAGGAACGCTGAACACAGAGCCTTGGTCTCGGGGGACAGGAATGCTGAACACAGAGCCTTGGTCTCGGGAGACAGTAATGCCGAACACAAAGCTTTGGTCTTGGGAGACAGGAACGCCGAACACAGAGACTTGGTCTCGGGAGACAGGAACCCTGAACACAGAGCCTTGGTCTCGGGAGACAGGAACGCTGAACACAGAGCCTTGGCCTTGGGAGACAGGAACGCTGAACACAGAGCCTTGGTCTCGGGAGACAGGAATGCTGAACACAGAGCCTTGGTCTCAGGGGACAGGAACGCTGACACAGAGCGCTGGTCTCGGGAGACAGGAATGCCGAACACAGAGCCTTGGTCTTGGGAGACAGGAACGCCGAAAACAGAGCCTTGGTCTCGGGAGACAGGATTGCTGAACACAGAGCCTTGGTCTCAGGGGACAGGAACGCTGAACACAGAGCCTTGGTCTCGGGAGACAGGAATGCCGAACACAGAGCCTTGGTCTTGGGAGACAGGAACTCCGAAAACAGAGCCTTGGTCTCGGGAGACAGGAACGACGAACACAGAGCCTTGGTCTCGGGAGACAGGAACGCTGAACACAGAGCATTGGGAGACAGGAATGCCGAGCACAGAGCCTTGGCCTTGGGAGACAGGAACGCTGAACGCTGAGCCCTGGTCTCGGGACACAGGAATGCTGAACACAGAGCCTTGGCCTTGGGAGACAGGAATGCCGAGCACAGAGTCTTGGTCTCAGGAGACAGGAACGACAAACACAGAGCCTTGGTCTAGGGAGACAGGAACGCTGAACACAGATCCTTGGTCTCGGGAGACAGGAACGCTGAACACAGAGCCTTGGTCTCGGGAGACAGGAATGCTGAACACAGAGCCTTGGTCTCGGGAGACAGCAACGACGAACACAGAGCCTTGGCCTTGGGAGACTGGAATGCTGAACACAGAGCTTTGGTCTCGGGAGACAGGAACGATGAACACAGAGCCTTGGCCTTGGGAGACAGGAATGCTGAACACAGAGCCTTGGCCTTGGGAGTCAGGAACGACGACACAGAGCCTTGGTCTCGGGGGACAGGAACGCTGAACACAGAGCCTTGGTCTCGGGGGACAGGAACGCTGAACACAGAGCCTTGGTCTCAGGGGACAGGAACGCTGAACACAGAGCCTTGGTCTTGGGAGACTGGAATGCTGAACACAGAGCCTTGGTCTCGGGAGACAGGAACGACGAACAGAGAGCCTTGGTCTCGGGAGACAGGAACGCTGAAAACAGAGCCTTGGCCTTGGGAGACAGGAATGCTGAACACAGAGCCTTGGTCTTGGGAGACTGGAATGCTGAACACAGAGCCTTGGTCTCGGGAGACAGGAACGACGAACACAGAGCCTTGGTCTCGGGAGACAGGAACGCTGAACACAGAGCCTTGGTCTGCGGTGACAGGAACGCTGAAAACAGAGCCTTGGTCTCGGTAGACAGGAACGCTGAACACAGAGCCTTGGTCTGCGGTGACAGGAACACTGAACACAGAGCCTTGGTCTCGGGAGACAGGAACGCTGAACACAGAGCCTTGGTCTCGGGAGACAGGAATGCTGAACACAGAGCCTTGGTCTCGGGAGACAGCAACGACGAACACAGAGCCTTGGCCTTGGGAGACTGGAATGCTGAACACAGAGCTTTGGTCTCGGGAGACAGGAACGATGAACACAGAGCCTTGGCCTTGGGAGACAGGAATGCTGAACACAGAGCCTTGGCCTTGGGAGTCAGGAACGACGACACAGAGCCTTGGTCTCGGGGGACAGGAACGCTGAACACAGAGCCTTGGTCTCGGGGGACAGGAACGCTGAACACAGAGCCTTGGTCTCAGGGGACAGGAACGCTGAACACAGAGCCTTGGTCTTGGGAGACTGGAAAGCTGAACACAGAGCCTTGGTCTCGGGAGACAGGAACGACGAACAGAGAGCCTTGGTCTCGGGAGACAGGAACGCTGAAAACAGAGCCTTGGCCTTGGGAGACAGGAATGCTGAACACAGAGCCTTGGTCTTGGGAGACTGGAATGCTGAACACAGAGCCTTGGTCTCGGGAGACAGGAACGACGAACACAGAGCCTTGGTCTCGGGAGACAGGAACGCTGAACACAGAGCCTTGGTCTGCGGTGACAGGAACGCTGAACACAGAGCCTTGGTCTCGGTAGACAGGAACGCTGAACACAGAGCCTTGGTCTGCGGTGACAGGAACACTGAACACAGAGCCTTGGTCTCGGGAGACAGGAACGCTGAACACAGAGCCTTGGTCTCGGGAGACAGGAACACTGAACACAGAGCTTTTGTCTCGGGAGACAGGAATGCTGAACACAGAGCCTTGGGAGACAGGAATGCCGAGCACAGAGCCTTGGCCTTGGGAGACAGGAACGCTGAACACAGAGCTTTGGTCTCGGGAGACAGGAATGCCGAACACAGAGCCTTGGTCTCGGGAGACAGGAACGCCGAACACATAGCCATGGTCTCGGGAGACAGGAACGCTGAACACAGAGCCTTGGTCTTGGGGGCAGGAATGCTGAACACAGAGCCTTGGTCTCGGGAGACAGGAATGCTGAACACAGAGCCTTGGTCTCGGGAGACAGGAACGCTGAAAACAGAGCCTTGGTCTTGGGAAACTGGAACTCTGAACACAGAGCCTTGGTCTTGGGAGACAGGAACACTGAACACAGAGCTTTGGTCTCGGGAGACAGGAATGCTGAACACAGAGCCTTGGTCTCGGGAGACAGGAATGCTGAACACAGAGCCTTGGGAGACAGGAATGCCGAGCACAGAGCCTTTGCCTTGGGAGACAGGAACGCTGAACACAGAGTCTTGGTCTTGGGAGTCAGGAACGCTGAACACAGAGCCTTGGTCTTGGGAGACAGGAACACTGAACACAGAGCTTTGGTCTCGGGAGACAGGAATGCTGAACACAGAGCCTTGGGAGACAGGAACGACGACACAGAGCCTTGGTCTCGGGAGACAGGAACGCTGAACACAGAGCCTTGGTCTTGGGAGACAGAAACGCTGAACACAGAGCCTTGGTCTCGGGGGACAGAAATGCTGAACACAGAGCCTTGGTCTCGGGAGACAGTAAAGCCGAACACAAAGCTTTGGTCTTGGGAGACAGGAACGCCGAACACATAGCCTTGGTCTCGGGAGACAGGATTGCTGAACACAGAGCCTTGGTCTCAGGGGACAGGAACGCTGAACACAGAGCGCTGGTCTCGGGAGACAGGAATGCCGAACACAGAGCCTTGGTCTTGGGAGACAGGAACGCCGAAAACAGAGCCTTGGTCTCGGGAGACAGGAACGACGAACACAGAGCCTTGGTCTAGGGAGACAGGAACGACGAACACAGAGCCTTGGTCTCGGGAGACAGGAATGCTGAACACAGAGCCTTGGGAGACAGGAATGCCGAGCACAGAGCCTTGGCCTTGGGAGACAGGAACGCTGAACGCTGAGCCCTGGTCTCGGGACACAGGAATGCTGAACACAGAGCCTTGGCATTGGGAGACAGGAATGCCGAGCACAGAGCCTTGGTCTCAGGAGACAGGAACGACAAACACAGAGCCTTGGTCTCGGGAGACAGGAACGCTGAACACAGAGCCTTGGTCTCGGGAGACAGGAACGCTGAACACAGATCCTTGGTCTCGGGAGACAGGAACGCTGAACACAGAGCCTTGGTCTCGGGAGACAGGAATGCTGAACACAGAGCCTTGGCCTTGGGAGACAGGAACGCTGAACACAGATCCTTGGTCTCGGGAGACAGGAACGCTGAACACAGAGCCTTGGTCTCGGGAGACAGGAATGCTGAACACAGAGCCTTGGTCTCGGGAGACAGCAACGACGAACACAGAGCCTTGGCCTTGGGAGACTGGAATGCTGAACACAGAGCTTTGGTCTCGGGAGACAGGAACGATGAACACAGAGCCTTGGTCTCGGGAGACAGGAACGCTGAACACAGAGCCTTGGCCTTGGGAGACAGGAATGCTGAACACAGAGCCTTGGCCTTGGGAGTCAGGAACGACGACACAGAGCCTTGGTCTCGGGGGACAGGAACGCTGAACACAGAGCCTTTGTCTCGGGGGACAGGAACGCTGAACACAGAGCCTTGGTCTCAGGGGACAGGAACGCTGAACACAGAGCCTTGGTCTTGGGAGACTGGAATGCTGAACACAGAGCCTTGGTCTTGGGAGACAGGAATGCCGAACACAGAGCCTTGGTCTTGGGAGACAGGAACGCCGAAAACAGAGCCTTGGTCTCGGGAGACAGGAACGACGAACACAGAGCCTTGGTCTCGGGAGACAGGAATGCTGAACACAGAGCCTTGGGAGACAGGCATGCCGAGCACAGAGCCTTGGCCTTGGGAGACAGGAAAGCTGAACGCTGAGCCCTGGTCTCGGGACACAGGAATGCTGAACACTGAGCCTTGGCCTTGGGAGACAGGAATGCCGAGCACAGAGCCTTGGTCTCAGGAGACAGGAACGACAAACACAGAGCCTTGGTCTCGGGAGACAGGAACGCTGAACACAGAGCCTTGGTCTCGGGAGACAGGAACGCTGAACACAGATCCTTGGTCTCGGGAGACAGGAACGCTGAACACAGAGCCTTGGTCTCGGGAGACAGGAATGCTGAACACAGAGCCTTGGCCTTGGGAGACAGGAACGCTGAACACAGATCCTTGGTCTCGGGAGACAGGAACGCTGAACACAGAGCCTTGGTCTCGGGAGACAGGAATGCTGAACACAGAGCCTTGGTCTCGGGAGACAGCAACGACGAACACAGAGCCTTGGCCTTGGGAGACTGGAATGCTGAACACAGAGCTTTGGTCTCGGGAGACAGGAACGATGAACACAGAGCCTTGGTCTCGGGAGACAGGAACGCTGAACACAGAGCCTTGGCCTTGGGAGACAGGAATGCTGAACACAGAGCCTTGGCCTTGGGAGTCAGGAACGACGACACAGAGCCTTGGTCTCGGGGGACAGGAACGCTGAACACAGAGCCTTGGTCTCGGGGGACAGGAACGCTGAACACAGAGCCTTGGTCTCAGGGGACAGGAACGCTGAACACAGAGCCTTGGTCTTGGGAGACTGGAATGCTGAACACAGAGCCTTGGTCTTGGGAGACAGGAATGCCGAACACAGAGCCTTGGTCTTGGGAGACAGGAACGCCGAAAACAGAGCCTTGGTCTCGGGAGACAGGAACGACGAACACAGAGCCTTGGTCTCGGGAGACAGGAATGCTGAACACAGAGCCTTGGGAGACAGGCATGCCGAGCACAGAGCCTTGGCCTTGGGAGACAGGAAAGCTGAACGCTGAGCCCTGGTCTCGGGACACAGGAATGCTGAACACTGAGCCTTGGCCTTGGGAGACAGGAATGCCGAGCACAGAGCCTTGGTCTCAGGAGACAGGAACGACAAACACAGAGCCTTGGTCTCGGGAGACAGGAACGCTGAACACAGAGCCTTGGTCTCGGGAGACAGGAACGCTGAACACAGAGCCTTGGTCTCGGGAGACAGGAACGCTGAACACAGATCCTTGGTCTCGGGAGACAGGAACGCTGAACACAGAGCCTTGGTCTCGGGAGACAGGAATGCTGAACACAGAGCCTTGGCCTTGGGAGACAGGAACGCTGAACACAGATCCTTGGTCTCGGGAGACAGGAACGCTGAACACAGAGCCTTGGTCTCGGGAGACAGGAATGCTGAACACAGAGCCTTGGTCTCGGGAGACAGCAACGACGAACACAGAGCCTTGGCCTTGGGAGACTGGAATGCTGAACACAGAGCTTTGGTCTCGGAAGACAGGAACGCTGAACACAGAGCCTTGGTCTGCGGTGACAGGAACGCTGAACACAGAGCCTTGGTCTCGGTAGACAGGAACGCTGAACACAGAGCCTTGGTCTGCGGTGACAGGAACACTGAACACAGAGCCTTGGTCTCGGGAGACAGGAACGCTGAACACAGAGCCTTGGTCTCGGGAGACAGGAACACTGAACACAGAGCTTTTGTCTCGGGAGACAGGAATGCTGAACACAGAGCCTTGGGAGACAGGAATGCCGAGCACAGAGCCTTGGCCTTGGGAGACAGGAACGCTGAACACAGAGCTTTGGTCTCGGGAGACAGGAATGCCGAACACAGAGCCTTGGTCTCGGGAGACAGGAACGCCGAACACATAGCCATGGTCTCGGGAGACAGGAACGCTGAACACAGAGCCTTGGTCTTGGGGGCAGGAATGCTGAACACAGAGCCTTGGTCTCGGGAGACAGGAATGCTGAACACAGAGCCTTGGTCTCGGGAGACAGGAACGCTGAAAACAGAGCCTTGGTCTTGGGAAACTGGAACTCTGAACACAGAGCCTTGGTCTTGGGAGACAGGAACACTGAACACAGAGCTTTGGTCTCGGGAGACAGGAATGCTGAACACAGAGCCTTGGTCTCGGGAGACAGGAATGCTGAACACAGAGCCTTGGGAGACAGGAATGCCGAGCACAGAGCCTTTGCCTTGGGAGACAGGAACGCTGAACACAGAGTCTTGGTCTTGGGAGTCAGGAACGCTGAACACAGAGCCTTGGTCTTGGGAGACAGGAACACTGAACACAGAGCTTTGGTCTCGGGAGACAGGAATGCTGAACACAGAGCCTTGGGAGACAGGAACGACGACACAGAGCCTTGGTCTCGGGAGACAGGAACGCTGAACACAGAGCCTTGGTCTTGGGAGACAGAAACGCTGAACACAGAGCCTTGGTCTCGGGGGACAGAAATGCTGAACACAGAGCCTTGGTCTCGGGAGACAGTAATGCCGAACACAAAGCTTTGGTCTTGGGAGACAGGAACGCCGAACACATAGCCTTGGTCTCGGGAGACAGGATTGCTGAACACAGAGCCTTGGTCTCAGGGGACAGGAACGCTGAACACAGAGCGCTGGTCTCGGGAGACAGGAATGCCGAACACAGAGCCTTGGTCTTGGGAGACAGGAACGCCGAAAACAGAGCCTTGGTCTCGGGAGACAGGAACGACGAACACAGAGCCTTGGTCTAGGGAGACAGGAACGACGAACACAGAGCCTTGGTCTCGGGAGACAGGAATGCTGAACACAGAGCCTTGGGAGACAGGAATGCCGAGCACAGAGCCTTGGTCTCAGGAGACAGGAACGACAAACACAGAGCCTTGGTCTCGGGAGACAGGAACGCTGAACACAGAGCCTTGGTCTCGGGAGACAGGAACGCTGAACACAGATCCTTGGTCTCGGGAGACAGGAACGCTGAACACAGAGCCTTGGTCTCGGGAGACAGGAATGCTGAACACAGAGCCTTGGCCTTGGGAGACAGGAACGCTGAACACAGATCCTTGGTCTCGGGAGACAGGAACGCTGAACACAGAGCCTTGGTCTCGGGAGACAGGAATGCTGAACACAGAGCCTTGGTCTCGGGAGACAGCAACGACGAACACAGAGCCTTGGCCTTGGGAGACTGGAATGCTGAACACAGAGCTTTGGTCTCGGGAGACAGGAACGATGAACACAGAGCCTTGGTCTCGGGAGACAGGAACGCTGAACACAGAGCCTTGGCCTTGGGAGACAGGAATGCTGAACACAGAGCCTTGGCCTTGGGAGTCAGGAACGACGACACAGAGCCTTGGTCTCGGGGGACAGGAACGCTGAACACAGAGCCTTTGTCTCGGGGGACAGGAACGCTGAACACAGAGCCTTGGTCTCAGGGGACAGGAACGCTGAACACAGAGCCTTGGTCTTGGGAGACTGGAATGCTGAACACAGAGCCTTGGTCTTGGGAGACAGGAATGCCGAACACAGAGCCTTGGTCTTGGGAGACAGGAACGCCGAAAACAGAGCCTTGGTCTCGGGAGACAGGAACGACGAACACAGAGCCTTGGTCTCGGGAGACAGGAATGCTGAACACAGAGCCTTGGGAGACAGGCATGCCGAGCACAGAGCCTTGGCCTTGGGAGACAGGAAAGCTGAACGCTGAGCCCTGGTCTCGGGACACAGGAATGCTGAACACTGAGCCTTGGCCTTGGGAGACAGGAATGCCGAGCACAGAGCCTTGGTCTCAGGAGACAGGAACGACAAACACAGAGCCTTGGTCTCGGGAGACAGGAACGCTGAACACAGAGCCTTGGTCTCGGGAGACAGGAACGCTGAACACAGATCCTTGGTCTCGGGAGACAGGAACGCTGAACACAGAGCCTTGGTCTCGGGAGACAGGAATGCTGAACACAGAGCCTTGGCCTTGGGAGACAGGAACGCTGAACACAGATCCTTGGTCTCGGGAGACAGGAACGCTGAACACAGAGCCTTGGTCTCGGGAGACAGGAATGCTGAACACAGAGCCTTGGTCTCGGGAGACAGCAACGACGAACACAGAGCCTTGGCCTTGGGAGACTGGAATGCTGAACACAGAGCTTTGGTCTCGGGAGACAGGAACGATGAACACAGAGCCTTGGTCTCGGGAGACAGGAACGCTGAACACAGAGCCTTGGCCTTGGGAGACAGGAATGCTGAACACAGAGCCTTGGCCTTGGGAGTCAGGAACGACGACACAGAGCCTTGGTCTCGGGGGACAGGAACGCTGAACACAGAGCCTTGGTCTCGGGGGACAGGAACGCTGAACACAGAGCCTTGGTCTCAGGGGACAGGAACGCTGAACACAGAGCCTTGGTCTTGGGAGACTGGAATGCTGAACACAGAGCCTTGGTCTTGGGAGACAGGAATGCCGAACACAGAGCCTTGGTCTTGGGAGACAGGAACGCCGAAAACAGAGCCTTGGTCTCGGGAGACAGGAACGACGAACACAGAGCCTTGGTCTCGGGAGACAGGAATGCTGAACACAGAGCCTTGGGAGACAGGCATGCCGAGCACAGAGCCTTGGCCTTGGGAGACAGGAAAGCTGAACGCTGAGCCCTGGTCTCGGGACACAGGAATGCTGAACACTGAGCCTTGGCCTTGGGAGACAGGAATGCCGAGCACAGAGCCTTGGTCTCAGGAGACAGGAACGACAAACACAGAGCCTTGGTCTCGGGAGACAGGAACGCTGAACACAGAGCCTTGGTCTCGGGAGACAGGAACGCTGAACACAGAGCCTTGGTCTCGGGAGACAGGAACGCTGAACACAGATCCTTGGTCTCGGGAGACAGGAACGCTGAACACAGAGCCTTGGTCTCGGGAGACAGGAATGCTGAACACAGAGCCTTGGCCTTGGGAGACAGGAACGCTGAACACAGATCCTTGGTCTCGGGAGACAGGAACGCTGAACACAGAGCCTTGGTCTCGGGAGACAGGAATGCTGAACACAGAGCCTTGGTCTCGGGAGACAGCAACGACGAACACAGAGCCTTGGCCTTGGGAGACTGGAATGCTGAACACAGAGCTTTGGTCTCGGGAGACAGGAACGCTGAACACAGAGCCTTGGTCTGCGGTGACAGGAACGCTGAACACAGAGCCTTGGTCTCGGTAGACAGGAACGCTGAACACAGAGCCTTGGTCTGCGGTGACAGGAACACTGAACACAGAGCCTTGGTCTCGGGAGACAGGAACGCTGAACACAGAGCCTTGGTCTCGGGAGACAGGAACACTGAACACAGAGCTTTTGTCTCGGGAGACAGGAATGCTGAACACAGAGCCTTGGGAGACAGGAATGCCGAGCACAGAGCCTTGGCCTTGGGAGACAGGAACGCTGAACACAGAGCTTTGGTCTCGGGAGACAGGAATGCCGAACACAGAGCCTTGGTCTCGGGAGACAGGAACGCCGAACACATAGCCATGGTCTCGGGAGACAGGAACGCTGAACACAGAGCCTTGGTCTTGGGGGCAGGAATGCTGAACACAGAGCCTTGGTCTCGGGAGACAGGAATGCTGAACACAGAGCCTTGGTCTCGGGAGACAGGAACGCTGAAAACAGAGCCTTGGTCTTGGGAAACTGGAACTCTGAACACAGAGCCTTGGTCTTGGGAGACAGGAACACTGAACACAGAGCTTTGGTCTCGGGAGACAGGAATGCTGAACACAGAGCCTTGGTCTCGGGAGACAGGAATGCTGAACACAGAGCCTTGGGAGACAGGAATGCCGAGCACAGAGCCTTTGCCTTGGGAGACAGGAACGCTGAACACAGAGTCTTGGTCTTGGGAGTCAGGAACGCTGAACACAGAGCCTTGGTCTTGGGAGACAGGAACACTGAACACAGAGCTTTGGTCTCGGGAGACAGGAATGCTGAACACAGAGCCTTGGGAGACAGGAACGACGACACAGAGCCTTGGTCTCGGGAGACAGGAACGCTGAACACAGAGCCTTGGTCTTGGGAGACAGAAACGCTGAACACAGAGCCTTGGTCTCGGGGGACAGAAATGCTGAACACAGAGCCTTGGTCTCGGGAGACAGTAATGCCGAACACAAAGCTTTGGTCTTGGGAGACAGGAACGCCGAACACATAGCCTTGGTCTCGGGAGACAGGATTGCTGAACACAGAGCCTTGGTCTCAGGGGACAGGAACGCTGAACACAGAGCGCTGGTCTCGGGAGACAGGAATGCCGAACACAGAGCCTTGGTCTTGGGAGACAGGAACGCCGAAAACAGAGCCTTGGTCTCGGGAGACAGGAACGACGAACACAGAGCCTTGGTCTAGGGAGACAGGAACGACGAACACAGAGCCTTGGTCTCGGGAGACAGGAATGCTGAACACAGAGCCTTGGGAGACAGGAATGCCGAGCACAGAGCCTTGGCCTTGGGAGACAGGAACGCTGAACGCTGAGCCCTGGTCTCGGGACACAGGAATGCTGAACACAGAGCCTTGGCCTTGGGAGACAGGAATGCCGAGCACAGAGCCTTGGTCTCAGGAGACAGGAACGACAAACACAGAGCCTTGGTCTCGGGAGACAGGAACGCTGAACACAGAGCCTTGGTCTCGGGAGACAGGAACGCTGAACACAGATCCTTGGTCTCGGGAGACAGGAACGCTGAACACAGAGCCTTGGTCTCGGGAGACAGGAATGCTGAACACAGAGCCTTGGCCTTGGGAGACAGGAACGCTGAACACAGATCCTTGGTCTCGGGAGACAGGAACGCTGAACACAGAGCCTTGGTCTCGGGAGACAGGAATGCTGAACACAGAGCCTTGGTCTCGGGAGACAGCAACGACGAACACAGAGCCTTGGCCTTGGGAGACTGGAATGCTGAACACAGAGCTTTGGTCTCGGGAGACAGGAACGATGAACACAGAGCCTTGGTCTCAGGGGACAGGAACGCTGAACACAGAGCCTTGGTCTTGGGAGACTGGAATGCTGAACACAGAGCCTTGGTCTTGGGAGACAGGAATGCTGAACACAGAGCCTTGGCCTTGGGAGTCAGGAACGACGACACAGAGCCTTGGTCTCGGGGGACAGGAACGCTGAACACAGAGCCTTTGTCTCGGGGGACAGGAACGCTGAACACAGAGCCTTGGTCTCAGGGGACAGGAACGCTGAACACAGAGCCTTGGTCTTGGGAGACTGGAATGCTGCACACAGAGCCTTGGTCTTGGGAGACAGGAATGCCGAACACAGAGCCTTGGTCTTGGGAGACAGGAACGCCGAAAACAGAGCCTTGGTCTCGGGAGACAGGAACGACGAACACAGAGCCTTGGTCTCGGGAGACAGGAATGCTGAACACAGAGCCTTGGGAGACAGGCATGCCGAGCACAGAGCCTTGGCCTTGGGAGACAGGAAAGCTGAACGCTGAGCCCTGGTCTCGGGACACAGGAATGCTGAACACTGAGCCTTGGCCTTGGGAGACAGGAATGCCGAGCACAGAGCCTTGGTCTCAGGAGACAGGAACGACAAACACAGAGCCTTGGTCTCGGGAGACAGGAACGCTGAACACAGAGCCTTGGTCTCGGGAGACAGGAACGCTGAACACAGATCCTTGGTCTCGGGAGACAGGAACGCTGAACACAGAGCCTTGGTCTCGGGAGACAGGAATGCTGAACACAGAGCCTTGGCCTTGGGAGACAGGAACGCTGAACACAGATCCTTGGTCTCGGGAGACAGGAACGCTGAACACAGAGCCTTGGTCTCGGGAGACAGGAATGCTGAACACAGAGCCTTGGTCTCGGGAGACAGCAACGACGAACACAGAGCCTTGGCCTTGGGAGACTGGAATGCTGAACACAGAGCTTTGGTCTCGGGAGACAGGAACGATGAACACAGAGCCTTGGTCTCGGGAGACAGGAACGCTGAACACAGAGCCTTGGCCTTGGGAGACAGGAATGCTGAACACAGAGCCTTGGCCTTGGGAGTCAGGAACGACGACACAGAGCCTTGGTCTCGGGGGACAGGAACGCTGAACACAGAGCCTTGGTCTCGGGGGACAGGAACGCTGAACACAGAGCCTTGGTCTCAGGGGACAGGAACGCTGAACACAGAGCCTTGGTCTTGGGAGACTGGAATGCTGAACACAGAGCCTTGGTCTTGGGAGACAGGAATGCCGAACACAGAGCCTTGGTCTTGGGAGACAGGAACGCCGAAAACAGAGCCTTGGTCTCGGGAGACAGGAACGACGAACACAGAGCCTTGGTCTCGGGAGACAGGAATGCTGAACACAGAGCCTTGGGAGACAGGCATGCCGAGCACAGAGCCTTGGCCTTGGGAGACAGGAAAGCTGAACGCTGAGCCCTGGTCTCGGGACACAGGAATGCTGAACACTGAGCCTTGGCCTTGGGAGACAGGAATGCCGAGCACAGAGCCTTGGTCTCAGGAGACAGGAACGACAAACACAGAGCCTTGGTCTCGGGAGACAGGAACGCTGAACACAGAGCCTTGGTCTCGGGAGACAGGAACGCTGAACACAGAGCCTTGGTCTCGGGAGACAGCAATGCTGAACACAGAGCCTTGGTCTCGGGAGACAGCAACGACCAACACAGAGCCTTGGCCTTGGGAGACTGGAATGCTGAACACAGAGCTTTGGTCTCGGGAGACAGGAACGACGAACACAGAGCCTTGGTCTCGGAGACAGGAACGCTGAACACAGAGCCTTGGTCTTGGGAGACAAGAACACTGAACACAGAGCTTTTGTCTCGGGAGACAGGAATGCTGAACACAGAGCCTTGGGAGACAGGAATGCCGAGCACAGAGCCTTGGCCTTGGGAGACAGGAACGCTGAACACAGTACCTTGGTCTCGGGAGACAGGAACGCTGAACACAGAGCCTTGGTCTTGGGAGACAGGAATGCCGAGCACAGACCCTTGGCCTTGGGAGACAGGAACGCTGAACGCAGAGCCTTGGTCTTGGGAGACAGGAATGCTGAACACAGAGCCTTGGTCTCGGGAGACAGGAATGCTGAACACAGAGCCTCGGGAGACAGGAATGCCGAGCACAGAGCCTTGGCCTTGGGAGACAGGAACGCTGAACACAGAGCCTTGGTCTTGGGAGACAGGAACGCTGAACACAGAGCCTTGGTCTTGGGAGACTGGAATGCTGAACACAGAGCCTTGGTCTCAGGAGACAGGAACGACGAACACAGAGCCTTGGTCTCGGGAGACAGGAACGCTGAACACAGAGCCTTGGTCTGCGGTGACAGGAACGCTGAACACAGAGCCTTGGTCTCGGTAGACAGGAACGCTGAACACAGAGCCTTGGTCTGCGGTGACAGGAACACTGAACACAGAGCCTTGGTCTCGGGAGACAGGAACGCTGAACACAGAGCCTTGGTCTCGGGAGACAGGAACACTGAACACAGAGCTTTTGTCTCGGGAGACAGGAATGCTGAACACAGAGCCTTGGGAGACAGGAATGCCGAGCACAGAGCCTTGGCCTTGGGAGACAGGAACGCTGAACACAGAGCTTTGGTCTCGGGAGACAGGAATGCCGAACACAGAGCCTTGGTCTCGGGAGACAGGAACGCCGAACACATAGCCATGGTCTCGGGAGACAGGAACGCTGAACACAGAGCCTTGGTCTTGGGGGCAGGAATGCTGAACACAGAGCCTTGGTCTCGGGAGACAGGAATGCTGAACACAGAGCCTTGGTCTCGGGAGACAGGAACGCTGAAAACAGAGCCTTGGTCTTGGGAAACTGGAACTCTGAACACAGAGCCTTGGTCTTGGGAGACAGGAACACTGAACACAGAGCTTTGGTCTCGGGAGACAGGAATGCTGAACACAGAGCCTTGGTCTCGAGAGACAGGAATGCTGAACACAGAGCCTTGGGAGACAGGAATGCCGAGCACAGAGCCTTTGCCTTGGGAGACAGGAACGCTGAACACAGAGTCTTGGTCTTGGGAGACAGGAACGCTGAACACAGAGCCTTGGTCTTGGGAGACAGGAACACTGAACACAGAGCTTTGGTCTCGGGAGACAGGAATGCTGAACACAGAGCCTTGGGAGACAGGAACGACGACACAGAGCCTTGGTCTCGGGAGACAGGAACGCTGAACACAGAGCCTTGGTCTTGGGAGACAGAAACGCTGAACACAGAGCCTTGGTCTCGGGGGACAGGAATGCTGAACACAGAGCCTTGGTCTCGGGAGACAGTAATGCCGAACACAAAGCTTTGGTCTTGGGAGACAGGAACGCCGAACACATAGCCTTGGTCTCGGGAGACAGGATTGCTGAACACAGAGCCTTGGTCTCAGGGGACAGGAACGCTGAACACAGAGCGCTGGTCTCGGGAGACAGGAATGCCGAACACAGAGCCTTGGTCTTGGGAGACAGGAACGCCGAAAACAGAGCCTTGGTCTCGGGAGACAGGAACGACGAACACAGAGCCTTGGTCTAGGGAGACAGGAACGACGAACACAGAGCCTTGGTCTCGGGAGACAGGAATGCTGAACACAGAGCCTTGGGAGACAGGAATGCCGAGCACAGAGCCTTGGCCTTGGGAGACCGGAACGCTGAACGCTGAGCCCTGGTCTCGGGACACAGGAATGCTGAACAGAGAGCCTTGGCCTTGGGAGACAGGAATGCCGAACACAGAGCCTTGGTCTTGGGACACAGGAACGACAAACACAGAGCCTTGGTCTCGGGAGACAGGAACGCTGAACACAGAGCCTTGGTCTCGGGAGACAGGAACGCTGAACACAGATCCTTGGTCTCGGGAGACAGGAACGCTGAACACAGAGCCTTGGTCTCGGGAGACAGGAATGCTGAACACAGAGCCTTGGTCTCGGGAGACAGCAACGACGAACACAGAGCCTTGGCCTTGGGAGACTGGAATGCTGAACACAGAGCTTTGGTCTCGGGAGACAGGAACGATGAACACAGAGCCTTGGTCTCGGGAGACAGGAACGCTGAACACAGAGCCTTGGCCTTGGGAGACAGGAATGCTGAACACAGAGCCTTGGCCTTGGGAGTCAGGAACGACGACACAGAGCCTTGGTCTCGGGGGACAGGAACGCTGAACACTTAGCCTTGGTCTCGGGGGACAGGAACGCTGAACACAGAGCCTTGGTCTCAGGGGACAGGAACGCTGAACACAGAGCCTTGGTCTTGGGAGACTGGAATGCTGAACACAGAGCCTTGGTCTTGGGAGACAGGAATGCCGAACACAGAGCCTTGGTCTTGGGAGACAGGAACGCCGAAAACAGAGCCTTGGTCTCGGGAGACAGGAACGATGAACACAGAGCCTTGGTCTCGGGAGACAGGAATGCTGAACACAGAGCCTTGGGAGACAGGCATGCCGAGCACAGAGCCTTGGCCTTGGGAGACAGGAAAGCTGAACGCTGAGCCCTGGTCTCGGGACACAGGAATGCTGAACACTGAGCCTTGGCCTTGGGAGACAGGAATGCCGAGCACAGAGCCTTGGTCTCAGGAGACAGGAACGACAAACACAGAGCCTTGGTCTCGGGAGACAGGAACGCTGAACACAGAGCCTTGGTCTCGGGAGACAGGAACGCTGAACACAGAGCCTTGGTCTCGGGAGACAGGAATGCTGAACACAGAGCCTTGGTTTCGGGAGACAGCAACGACGAACACAGAGCCTTGGCCTTGGGAGACTGGAATGCTGAACACAGAGCTTTGGTCTCGGGAGACAGGAACGACGAACACAGAGCCTTGGTCTCGGGAGACAGGAACGCTGAACACAGAGCCTTGGTCTTGGGAGACAGGAACACTGAACACAGAGCTTTTGTCTCGGGAGACAGGAATGCTGAACACAGAGCCTTGGGAGACAGGAATGCCGAGCACTGAGCCTTGGCCTTGGGAGACAGGAACGCTGAAGACAGTACCTTGGTCTCGGGAGACAGGAACGCTGAACACAGAGCCTTGGTCTTGGGAGACAGGAATGCCGAGCACAGACCCTTGGCCTTGGGAGACAGGAACGCTGAACGCAGAGCCTTGGTCTTGGGAGACAGGAATGCTGAACACAGAGCCTTGGTCTCGGGAGACAGGAATGCTGAACACAGAGCCTCGGGAGACAGGAATGCCGAGCACAGAGCCTTGGCCTTGGGAGACAGGAACGCTGAACACAGAGCCTTGGTCTTGGGAGACAGGAACGCTGAACACAGAGCCTTGGTCTCGGGGGACAGGAATGCTGAACACAGAGCCTTGGTCTCGGGAGACAGTAATGCCGAACACAAAGCTTTGGTCTTGGGAGATAGGAACGCTGAACACAGAGCCTTGGTCTCGGGAGACAGGAATGCTGAACACAGAGCCTTGGTCTCAGGGGACAGGAACGCTGACACAGAGCGCTGGTCTCGGGAGACAGGAATGCCGAACACAGAGCCTTGGTCTTGGGAGACAGGAACGCCGAAAACAGAGCCTTGGTCTCGGGAGACAGGATTGCTGAACACAGAGCCTTGGTCTCAGGGGACAGGAACGCTGAACACAGAGCCTTGGTCTCGGGAGACAGGAATGCCGAACACAGAGCCTTGGTCTTGGGAGACAGGAACGCCGAAAACAGAGCCTTGGTCTCGGGAGACAGGAACGACGAACACAGAGCCTTGGTCTCGGGAGACAGGAACGCTGAACACAGAGCATTGGGAGACAGGAATGCCGAGCACAGAGCCTTGGCCTTGGGAGACAGGAACGCTTAACGCTGAGCCCTGGTCTCGGGACACAGGAATGCTGAACACAGAGCCTTGGCCTTGGGGGACAGGAATGCCGAGAACAGAGTCTTGGTCTCAGGAGACAGGAACGACAAACACAGAGCCTTGGTCTAGGGAGACAGGAACGCTGAACACAGATCCTTGGTCTCGGGAGACAGGAACGCTGAACACAGAGCCTTGGTCTCGGGAGACAGGAATGCTGAACGCAGAGCCTTGGTCTCGGGAGACAGCAACGACGAACACAGAGCCTTGGCCTTGGGAGACTGGAATGCTGAACACAGAGCTTTGGTCTCGGGAGACAGGAACGATGAACACAGAGCCTTGGCCTTGGGAGACAGGAATGCTGAACACAGAGCCTTGGCCTTGGGAGTCAGGAACGACGACACAGAGCCTTGGTCTCGGGGGAAAGGAACGCTGAACACAGAGCCTTGGTCTCGGGGGACAGGAACGCTGAACACAGAGCCTTGGTCTCAGGGGACAGGAACGCTGAACACAGAGCCTTGGTCTTGGGAGACTGGAATGCTGAACACAGAGCCTTGGTCTCGGGAGACAGGAACGACGAACAGAGAGCCTTGGTCTCGGGAGACAGGAACGCTGAAAACAGAGCCTTGGCCTTGGGAGACAGGAATGCTGAACACAGAGCCTTGGTCTTGGGAGACTGGAATGCTGAACACAGAGCCTTGGTCTCGGGAGACAGGAACGACGAACACAGAGCCTTGGTCTCGGGAGACAGGAACGCTGAAAACAGAGTCTTGGTCTTGGGAGACAGGAACGCTGAACACAGAGCCTTGGTCTTGGGAGAGAGGAACACTGAACACAGAGCTTTGGTCTCGGGAGACAGGAATGCTGAACACAGAGCCTTGGGAGACAGGAACGACGACACAGAGCCTTGGTCTCGGGAGCCAGGAACGCTGAACACAGAGCCTTGGTCTTGGGAGACAGGAACGCTGAACACAGAGCCTTGGTCTCGGGGGACAGGAATGCTGAACACAGAGCCTTGGTCTCGGGAGACAGGAATGCTGAACATAGAGACTTGGGAGACAGGAATGCCGAGCACAAACCCTTGGCCTTGGGGGACAGGAACGCTGAACGCAGAGCCTTGGTCTCAGGAGACAGGAATGCTGAGCACAGAGCCCTGGCCTTGGGAGACAGGAACGCTGAACACAGAGCCTTGGTCTCGGGAGACAGTAATGCCGAACACAAAGCCTTGGTCTTGGGAGACAGGAACGCCGAACACATAGCCTTGGTCTCGGGAGACAGGAACGCTGAACACAGAGCGCTGGTCTCGGGAGACAGGAATGCCGAACACAGAGCCTTGGTCTCGGGAGACAGGAACGCCGAAAACCGAGCCTTGGTCTCGGGAGACAGGAACGACGAACACAGAGCCTTGGTCTCGGGAGACAGGAATGCTGAACACAGAGCCTTGGGAGACAGGAATGCCGAGCACAAAGCCTTGGCCTTGGGAGACAGGAACGCTGAACGCTGAGCCCTGGTCTCGGGACACAGGAATGCTGAACACAGAGCCTTGGCCTTGGGAGACAGGAATGCCGAGCACAGAGCCTTGGTCTCAGGAGACAGGAACGCTGAACACAGAGCCTTGGTCTCGGGAGACAGGAACGCTGAACACAGAGCCTTGGTCTCGGGAGCCAGGAACGCTGAACACAGAGCCTTGGTCTCGGGAGACAGGAATGCTGAACACAGAGCCTTGGTCTCGGGAGACAGCAACGACGAACACAGAGCCTTGGCCTTGGGAGACTGGAATGCTGAACACAGAGCTTTGGTCTCGGGAGACAGGAACGACGAACGCAGAGCCTTGGTCTCGGGAGACAGTAACGCTGAACACAGAGCCTTGGCCTTGGGAGACAGGAATGCCGAGCACAGAGCCTTGGTCTCGGGAGACAGGAACGACGAACACAGAGCCTTGGTCTCGGGAGACAGGAACGCTGAACACAGAGCCTTGGTCTCGGGAGACAGGAATGCCGAGCACAGACCCTTGGCCTTGGGAGACAGGAACGCTGAACGCAGAGCCTTGGTCTCGGGAGACAGGAATGCTGAACACAGAGCCTTGGTCTCGGGAGACAGGAATGCTGAACACAGAGCCTTGGGAGACAGGAATGCCGAGCACAGAGCCTTGGCCTTGGGAGTCAGGAACGCTGAACGCTGAGCCCTGGTCTCGGGACACAGGAATGCTGAACACAGAACCTTGGCCTTGGGAGACAGGAATGCCGAGCACGGAGTCTTGGTCTCAGGAGACAGGAACGACAAACACAGAGCCTTGGTCTAGGGAGACAGGAACGCTGAACACAGATCCTTGGTCTCGGGAGACAGGAACGCTGAACACAGAGCCTTGGTCTCGGGAGACAGGAATGCTGAACACAGAGCCTTGGTCTCGGGAGACAGCAACGACGAACACAGAGCCTTGGCCTTGGGAGACTGGAATGCTGAACACAGAGCCTTGGCCTTGGGAGTCAGCAACGACGACACGGTCTCGGGGGACAGGAACGCTGAACACAGAGCCTTGGTCTCGGGGGACAGGAACGCTGAACACAGAGACTTGGTCTCGGGGGACAGGAACGCTGAACACAGAGCCTTGGTCTCAGGGGACAGGAATGCTGAACACAGAGCCTTGGTCTCGGGAGACAGGAACGACGAACACAGAGCCTTGGTCTCGGGAGACAGGAACGCTGAAAACAGAGCCTTGGCCTTGGGAGACAGGAATGCTGAACACAGAGCCTTGGTCTTGGGAGACTGGAATGCTGAACACAGAGCCTTGGTCTCGGGAGACAGGAACGACGTACACAGAGCCTTGGTCTCGGGAGACAGGAACGCTGAAAACAGAGTCTTGGTCTTGGGAGACAGGAACGCTGAACACAGAGCCTTGGTCTTGGGAGACAGGAACACTGAACACAGAGCTTTGGTCTCGGGAGACAGGAACGCTGAACACAGAGCCTTGGTCTCGGGAGACAGGAATGCTGAACACAGAGCCTTGGTCTCAGGAGACAGGAACGCTGAACACAGAGCCTTGGTCTCGGGGGACAGGAATGCTGAACACAGAGCCTTGGTCTCGGGAGACAGGAACGCTGAACACAGAGCCTTGGTCTCCGGAGCCAGGAATGCTGAACACAGAGCCTTGGTCTCGGGAGACAGGAACGCTGAACACAGAGCCTTGGGAGACAGGAACGCTGAACACAGAGCCTTGGTCTTGGGAGAGAGGAACACTGAACACAGAGCTTTGGTCTCGGGAGACAGGAATGCTGAACACAGAGCCTTGGGAGACAGGAACGACGACACAGAGCCTTGGTCTCGGGAGCCAGGAACGCTGAACACAGAGCCTTGGTCTTGGGAGACAGGAACGCTGAACACAGAGCCTTGGTCTCGGGGGACAGGAATGCTGAACACAGAGCCTTGGTCTCGGGGGACAGGAATGCTGAACACAGAGCCTTGGTCTCGGGAGACAGGAATGCTGAACATAGAGACTTGGGAGACAGGAATGCCGAGCACAAACCCTTGGCCTTGGGGGACAGGAACGCTGAACGCAGAGCCTTGGTCTCAGGAGACAGGAATGCTGAGCACAGAGCCCTGGCCTTGGGAGACAGGAACGCTGAACACAGAGCCTTGGTCTCGGGAGACAGTAATGCCGAACACAAAGCCTTGGTCTTGGGAGACAGGAACGCCGAACACATAGCCTTGGTCTCGGGAGACAGGAACGCTGAACACAGAGCGCTGGTCTCGGGAGACAGGAATGCCGAACACAGAGCCTTGGTCTCGGGAGACAGGAACGCCGAAAACCGAGCCTTGGTCTCGGGAGACAGGAACGACGAACACAGAGCCTTGGTCTCGGGAGACAGGAATGCTGAACACAGAGCCTTGGGAGACAGGAATGCCGAGCACAAAGCCTTGGCCTTGGGAGACAGGAACGCTGAACGCTGAGCCCTGGTCTCGGGACACAGGAATGCTGAACACAGAGCCTTGGCCTTGGGAGACAGGAATGCCGAGCACAGAGCCTTGGTCTCAGGAGACAGGAACGCTGAACACAGAGCCTTGGTCTCGGGAGACAGGAACGCTGAACACAGAGCCTTGGTCTCGGGAGCCAGGAACGCTGAACACAGAGCCTTGGTCTCGGGAGACAGGAATGCTGAACACAGAGCCTTGGTCTCGGGAGACAGCAACGACGAACACAGAGCCTTGGCCTTGGGAGACTGGAATGCTGAACACAGAGCTTTGGTCTCGGGAGACAGGAACGACGAACGCAGAGCCTTGGTCTCGGGAGACAGTAACGCTGAACACAGAGCCTTGGCCTTGGGAGACAGGAATGCCGAGCACAGAGCCTTGGTCTCGGGAGACAGGAACGACGAACACAGAGCCTTGGTCTCGGGAGACAGGAACGCTGAACACAGAGCCTTGGTCTCGGGAGACAGGAATGCCGAGCACAGACCCTTGGCCTTGGGAGACAGGAACGCTGAACGCAGAGCCTTGGTCTCGGGAGACAGGAATGCTGAACACAGAGCCTTGGTCTCGGGAGACAGGAATGCTGAACACAGAGCCTTGGGAGACAGGAATGCCGAGCACAGAGCCTTGGCCTTGGGAGTCAGGAACGCTGAACGCTGAGCCCTGGTCTCGGGACACAGGAATGCTGAACACAGAACCTTGGCCTTGGGAGACAGGAATGCCGAGCACGGAGTCTTGGTCTCAGGAGACAGGAACGACAAACACAGAGCCTTGGTCTAGGGAGACAGGAACGCTGAACACAGATCCTTGGTCTCGGGAGACAGGAACGCTGAACACAGAGCCTTGGTCTCGGGAGACAGGAATGCTGAACACAGAGCCTTGGTCTCGGGAGACAGCAACGACGAACACAGAGCCTTGGCCTTGGGAGACTGGAATGCTGAACACAGAGCCTTGGCCTTGGGAGTCAGCAACGACGACACAGAGCCTTGGTCTCGGGGGACAGGAACGCTGAACACAGAGCCTTGGTCTCGGGGGACAGGAACGCTGAACACAGAGACTTGGTCTCGGGGGACAGGAACGCTGAACACAGAGCCTTGGTCTCAGGGGACAGGAATGCTGAACACAGAGCCTTGGTCTCGGGAGACAGGAACGACGAACACAGAGCCTTGGTCTCGGGAGACAGGAACGCTGAAAACAGAGCCTTGGCCTTGGGAGACAGGAATGCTGAACACAGAGCCTTGGTCTTGGGAGACTGGAATGCTGAACACAGAGCCTTGGTCTCGGGAGACAGGAACGACGTACACAGAGCCTTGGTCTCGGGAGACAGGAACGCTGAAAACAGAGTCTTGGTCTTGGGAGACAGGAACGCTGAACACAGAGCCTTGGTCTTGGGAGACAGGAACACTGAACACAGAGCTTTGGTCTCGGGAGACAGGAACGCTGAACACAGAGCCTTGGTCTCGGGAGACAGGAATGCTGAACACAGAGCCTTGGTCTCAGGAGACAGGAACGCTGAACACAGAGCCTTGGTCTCGGGGGACAGGAATGCTGAACACAGAGCCTTGGTCTCGGGAGACAGGAACGCTGAACACAGAGCCTTGGTCTCCGGAGCCAGGAATGCTGAACACAGAGCCTTGGTCTCGGGAGACAGGAACGCTGAACACAGAGCCTTGGGAGACAGGAACGCTGAACACAGAGCCTTGGTCTTGGGAGAGAGGAACACTGAACACAGAGCTTTGGTCTCGGGAGACAGGAATGCTGAACACAGAGCCTTGGGAGACAGGAACGACGACACAGAGCCTTGGTCTCGGGAGCCAGGAACGCTGAACACAGAGCCTTGGTCTTGGGAGACAGGAACGCTGAACACAGAGCCTTGGTCTCGGGGGACAGGAATGCTGAACACAGAGCCTTGGTCTCGGGAGACAGGAATGCTGAACATAGAGACTTGGGAGACAGGAATGCCGAGCACAAACCCTTGGCCTTGGGGGACAGGAACGCTGAACGCAGAGCCTTGGTCTCAGGAGACAGGAATGCTGAGCACAGAGCCCTGGCCTTGGGAGACAGGAACGCTGAACACAGAGCCTTGGTCTCGGGAGACAGTAATGCCGAACACAAAGCCTTGGTCTTGGGAGACAGGAACGCCGAACACATAGCCTTGGTCTCGGGAGACAGGAACGCTGAACACAGAGCGCTGGTCTCGGGAGACAGGAATGCCGAACACAGAGCCTTGGTCTCGGGAGACAGGAACGCCGAAAACCGAGCCTTGGTCTCGGGAGACAGGAACGACGAACACAGAGCCTTGGTCTCGGGAGACAGGAATGCTGAACACAGAGCCTTGGGAGACAGGAATGCCGAGCACAAAGCCTTGGCCTTGGGAGACAGGAACGCTGAACGCTGAGCCCTGGTCTCGGGACACAGGAATGCTGAACACAGAGCCTTGGCCTTGGGAGACAGGAATGCCGAGCACAGAGCCTTGGTCTCAGGAGACAGGAACGCTGAACACAGAGCCTTGGTCTCGGGAGACAGGAACGCTGAACACAGAGCCTTGGTCTCGGGAGCCAGGAACGCTGAACACAGAGCCTTGGTCTCGGGAGACAGGAATGCTGAACACAGAGCCTTGGTCTCGGGAGACAGCAACGACGAACACAGAGCCTTGGCCTTGGGAGACTGGAATGCTGAACACAGAGCTTTGGTCTCGGGAGACAGGAACGACGAACACAGAGCCTTGGTCTCGGGAGACAGTAACGCTGAACACAGAGCCTTGGCCTTGGGAGACAGGAATGCCGAGCACAGAGCCTTGGTCTCGGGAGACAGGAACGACGAACACAGAGCCTTGGTCTCGGGAGACAGGAACGCTGAACACAGAGCCTTGGTCTCGGGAGACAGGAATGCCGAGCACAGACCCTTGGCCTTGGGAGACAGGAACGCTGAACGCAGAGCCTTGGTCTCGGGAGACAGGAATGCTGAACACAGAGCCTTGGTCTCGGGAGACAGGAATGCTGAACACAGAGCCTTGGGAGACAGGAATGCCGAGCACAGAGCCTTGGCCTTGGGAGTCAGGAACGCTGAACGCTGAGCCCTGGTCTCGGGACACAGGAATGCTGAACACAGAACCTTGGCCTTGGGAGACAGGAATGCCGAGCACGGAGTCTTGGTCTCAGGAGACAGGAACGACAAACACAGAGCCTTGGTCTAGGGAGACAGGAACGCTGAACACAGATCCTTGGTCTCGGGAGACAGGAATGCTGAACACAGAGCCTTGGTCTCGGGAGACAGCAACGACGAACACAGAGCCTTGGCCTTGGGAGACAGGAATGCTGAACACAGAGCCTTGGCCTTGGGAGTCAGCAACGACGACACAGAGCCTTGGTCTCGGGGGACAGGAACGCTGAACACAGAGCCTTGGTCTCGGGGGACAGGAACGCTGAACACAGAGACTTGGTCTCGGGGGACAGGAACGCTGAACACAGAGCCTTGGTCTCAGGGGACAGGAATGCTGAACACAGAGCCTTGGTCTCGGGAGACAGGAACGACGAACACAGAGCCTTGGTCTCGGGAGACAGGAACGCTGAAAACAGAGCCTTGGCCTTGGGAGACAGGAATGCTGAACACAGAGCCTTGGTCTTGGGAGACTGGAATGCTGAACACAGAGCCTTGGTCTCGGGAGACAGGAACGACGTACACAGAGCCTTGGTCTCGGGAGACAGGAACGCTGAAAACAGAGTCTTGGTCTTGGGAGACAGGAACGCTGAACACAGAGCCTTGGTCTTGGGAGACAGGAACACTGAACACAGAGCTTTGGTCTCGGGAGACAGGAACGCTGAACACAGAGCCTTGGTCTCGGGAGACAGGAATGCTGAACACAGAGCCTTTGTTCTCGGGAGACAGGAACGCTGAACACAGAGCCTTGGTCTCGGGAGACAGGAATGCTGAACACAGAGCCTTGGTCTCAGGAGACAGGAACGCTGAAAACAGAGTCTTGGTCTCGGGAGACAGGAACGCTGAAAACAGAGCCTTGGCCTTGGGAGACAGGAATGCTGAACACAGAGCCTTGGTCTTGGGAGACTGGAATGCTGAACACAGAGCCTTGGTCTCGGGAGACAGGAACGACGTACACAGAGCCTTGGTCTCGGGAGACAGGAACGCTGAAAACAGAGTCTTGGTCTTGGGAGACAGGAACGCTGAACACAGAGCCTTGGTCTTGGGAGACAGGAACACTGAACACAGAGCTTTGGTCTCGGGAGACAGGAATGCTGAACACAGAGCCTTGGTCTCGGGAGACAGGAATGCTGAACACAGAGCCTTGGTCTCGGGAGACTGGAACGCTGAACACAGAGCCTTGGTCTCGGGAGACAGGAATGCTGAACACAGAGCCTTGGTCTCAGGAGACAGGAACGCTGAAAACAGAGTCTTGGTCTCGGGAGACAGGAACGCTGAACACAGAGCCTTGGGAGACAGGAACGACGACACAGAGCCTTGGTCTCGGGAGACAGGAACGCTGAACACAGAGCCTTGGTCTTGGGAGACAGGAACGCTGAACACAGAGCCTTTGTCTCAGGGGACAGGAACGCTGAACACAGAGCGCTGGTCTCGGGAGACAGGAATGCCGAACACAGAGCCTTGGTCTTGGGAGACAGGAACGCCGAAAACAGAGCCTTGGTCTCGGGAGACAGGAACGACGAACACAGAGCCTTGGTCTCGGGAGACAGGAATGCTGAACACAGAGCCTTGGGAGACAGGAATGCCGAGCACAGAGCCTTGGCTTTGGGAGACAGGAACGCTGAACGCTGAGCCCTGGTCTCGGGACACAGGAATGCTGAACACAGAGCCTTGGTCTCGGGAGACAGGAATGCTGAACACAGAGCCTTGGCCTTGGGAGACAGGAATGCCGAGCACAGAGCCTTGGTCTCAGGAGACAGGAACGACAAACACAGAGCCTTGGTCTCGGGAGACAGGAACGCTGAACACAGAGCCTTGGTCTCGGGAGACAGGAATGCTGAACACAGAGCCTTGGTCTCGGGAGACAGCAACGACGAACACAGAGCCTTGGCCTTGGGAGACTGGAATGCTGAACACAGAGCTTTGGTCTCGGGAGACAGGAACGACGAACACAGAGCCTCGGTCTCGGGAGACAGGAACGCTGAACACAGAGCCTTGGTCTTGGGAGACAGGAACACTGAACACAGAGCTTTTGTCTCGGGAGACAGGAATGCTGAACACAGAGCCTTGGGAGACAGGAATGCCGAGCACAGAGCCTTGGCCTTGGGAGACAGGAACGCTGAACACAGTACCTTGGTCTCGGGAGACAGGAATGCTGAACACAGAGCCTTGGTCTCGGGAGACAGGAATGCCGAGCACAGAGCCTTGGTCTTGGGAGACAGGAATGCTGAACACAGAGCCTTGGTCTCGGGAGACAGGAATGCTGAACACAGAGCCTCGGGAGACAGGAATGCCGAGCACAGAGCCTTGGCCTTGGTAGACAGGAACGCTGAACACAGAGCCTTGGTCTTGGGAGACAGGAACGCTGAACACAGAGCCTTGGTCTCGGGGGACAGGAATGCTGAACACAGAGCCTTGGTCTCGGGAGACAGGAACGCTGAACACAGAGCGCTGGTCTCGGGAGACAGGAATGCCGAACACAGAGCCTTGGTCTCGGGAGACAGTAATGCCGAACACAAAGCTTTGGTCTTGGGAGACAGGAACGCGGAACACATAGCCTTGGTCTCGGGAGACAGGAATGCTGAACACAGAGCCTTGGTCTCAGGGGACAGGAACGCTGAACACAGAGCGCTGGTCTCGGGAGACAGGAATGCCGAACACAGAGCCTTGGTCTTGGGAGACAGGAACACTGAACACAGAGCCTTGGTCTCGGGAGACAGGAATGCTGAACACAGAGCCTTGGGAGACAGGAATGCCGAGCACAGAGCCTTGGCCTTGGGAGACAGGAACGCTGAACGCTGAGCCCTGGTCTCGGGACACAGGAATGCTGAACACAGAACCTTGGCCTTGGGAGACAGGAATGCCGAGCACAGAGTCTTGGTCTCAGGAGACAGGAACCACAAACACAGAGCCTTGGTCTAGGGAGACAGGAACGCTGAACACAGAGCCTTGGTCTCGGGAGACAGGAACGCTGAACACAGAGCCTTGGTCTCGGGAGACAGGAATGCTGAACACAGAGCCTTGGTCTCGGGAGACAGCAACGACGAACACAGAGCCTTGGCCTTGGGAGACTGGAATGCTGAACACAGAGCTTTGGTCTCGGGAGACAGGAACGATGAACACAGAGCCTTGGTCTCGGGAGACTGGAACGCTGAACACAGAGCCTTGGCCTTGGGAGACAGGAATGCTGAACACAGAGCCTTGGCCTTGGGAGTCAGGAACGACGACACAGAGCCTTGGTCTCGGGGGACAGGAACGCTGAACACAGAGCCTTGGTCTCGGGGGACAGGAACGCTGAACACAGAGCCTTGGTCTCGGGGGACAGGAACGCTGAACACAGAGCCTTGGTTTCAGGGGACAGGAACGCTGAACACAGAGCGTTGGTCTTGGGAGACTGGAACGCTGAACACAGAGCCTTGGTCTCGGGGGACAGGAACGCTGAACACAGAGCCTTGGTCTCAGGGGACAGGAATGCTGAACACAGAGCCTTGGTCTCGGGAGACAGGAACGACGAACACAGAGCCTTGGTCTCGGGAGACAGGAACGCTGAAAACAGAGCCTTGGCCTTGGGAGACAGGAATGCTGAACACAGAGCCTTGGTCTTGGGAGACTGGAATGCTGAACACAGAGCCTTGGTCTCGGGAGACAGGAACGACGTACACAGAGCCTTGGTCTCGGGAGACAGGAACGCTGAAAACAGAGTCTTGGTCTTGGGAGACTGGAACGCTGAACACAGAGCTTTGGTCTCGGGAGACAGGAACGCTGAACACAGAGCCTTGGTCTTGGGAGACAGGAACACTGAACACAGAGCTTTGGTCTCGGGAGACAGGAATACTGAACACAGAGCCTTGGGAGACAGGAACGACGACACAGAGCCTTGGTCTCGGGAGACAGGAACGCTGAACACAGAGCCTTGGTCTTGGGAGACAGGAACACTGAACACAGAGCCTTGGTCTCGGGGGACAGGAATGCTGAACACAGAGCCTTGGTCTCGGGAGACAGGAATGCTGAACACAGAGCCTTGGGAGACAGTAATGCCGAGCACAGACCCTTGGCCTTGGGAGACAGGGACGCTGAACGCAGAGCCTTGGTCTCAGGAGACAGGAATGCTGAGCACAGAGCCCTGGCCTTGGGAGACAGGAACGCTGAACACAGAGCCTTGTTCTCGGGAGACAGTAATGCCGAACACAAAGCCTTGGTCTTGGGAGACAGGAACGCCGAACACATAGCCTTGGTCTCGGGAGACAGGAATGCTGAACACAGAGCCTTGGTCTCAGGGGACAGGAACGCTGAACACAGAGCGCTGGTCTCGGGAGACAGGAATGCCGAACACAGAGCCTTGGTCTTGGGAGACAGGAACGCCGAAAACAGAGCCTTGGTCTCGGGAGACAGGAACGACGAACACAGAGCCTTGGTCTCGGGAGACAGGAATGCTGAACACAGAGCCTTGGGAGACAGGAATGCCGAGCACAGAGCCTTGGCCTTGGGAGACAGGAACGCTGAACGCTGAGCCCTGGTCTCGGGACACAGGAATGCTGAACACAGAGCCTTGGCCTTGGGAGACAGGAATGCCGAGCACAGAGCCTTGGCCTTGGGAGACAGGAACGCTGAACGCTGAGCCCTGGTCTCGGGACACAGGAATGCCGAGCACAGAGCCTTGGTCTCAGGAGACAGGAACGACAAACACAGAGCCTTGGTCTCGGGAGACAGGAACGCTGAACACAGAGCCTTGGTCTCTGGAGACAGGAACGCTGAACACAGAGCCTTGGTCTCGGGAGACAGGAACGCTGAACACAGAGCCTTGGTCTCGGGAGACAGGAATGCCGAACACAGAGCCTTGGTCTCGGGAGACAGCAACGACGAACACAGAGCCTTGGCCTTGGGAGACTGGAATGCTGAACACAGAGCTTTGGTCTCGGGAGACAGGAACGACGAACACAGAGCCTTGGTCTCGGGAGACAGGAACGCTGAACACAGAGCCTTGGTCTTGGGAGACAGGAACACTGAACACAGAGCTTTTGTCTCGGGAGACAGGAATGCTGAACACAGAGCCTTGGGAGACAGGAATGCCGAGCACAGAGCCTTGGCCTTGGGAGACAGGAACGCTGAACGCAGAGCCTTGGTCCCGGGAGACAGGAATGCTGAGCACAGAGCCTCGGGAGACAGGAATGCCGAGCACAGAGCCTTGGCCTTGGGAGACAGGAACGCTGAACACAGAGCCTTGGTCTCGGGAGACAGGAATGCCGAACACAGTGCCTTGGTCTTGGGAGACAGGAATGCCGAGCACAGAGCCTTGGCCTTGGAAGACAGGAACACTGAACACAGAGCCTTGGTCTCGGGAGACAGGAACGCTGAACACAGACCCTTGGTCTCGGGAGACAGGAACGCTGAACACAGAGCCTTGGTCTCGGGAGACAGGAACGCTGAACACAGAGCCTTGGTCTCGGGAGACTGGAACGCTGAACCCAGAGCCTTGGTCTCGGGAGACAGGAACGCTGAACACAGAGCCTTGGGAGACAGGAATGCCTAGCTCAGAGCCTTGGCCTTGGGAAACAGGAACGCTGAACACAGAGCTTTGGTCTCGGGAGACAGGAACGCTGAACACAGAGCCTTGGTCTTGGGAGACAGGAATGCCGAGCACAGAGCCTTGGTCTCGGGGGACAGGAACGCTGAACACAGAGCCTTGGTCTAGGGAGACAGGAATGCCGAGCTCAGAGCCTTGGCCTTGGGAGACAGGAACGCTGAACACAGAGCCTTGGTCTCGGGAGACAGGAACGCTGAACACAGAGCCTTGGTCTCCGGAGACAGGAACGCTGAACATAGAGCCTTGGGAGACAGGAATGCCGAGCTCAGAGCCTTGGCCTTGGGAGACAGGAACGCTGAACACAGAGCCTTGGACTCGGGAGACAGGAACGCTGAACACAGAGCCTTAGTCTCAGGAGACAGGAACGCTGAACACAGTGCCTTGGGAGACAGGAATGCCGAGCACAGAGCCTTGGCCTTGGGAGACAGGAACGCTGAACACAGAGCCTTGGTCTCGGGAGACAGGAACGCTGAACACAGAGACTTGGACTCGGGAGACAGGAACGCTGAACACAGAGCCTTGGGAGACAGGAATGCGAGCTCAGAGCCTTGGCCTTGGGAGACAGGAACGCTGAACACAGTGCCTTGGTCTCGGGAGACAGGAACGCTGAACGCACAGCCTTGGTCTCGGGAGACAGGAATGCCGAGCACAGACCCTTGGCCTTGGGAGACAGGAACGCTGAACGCAGAGCCTTGGTCTCGGGGGCAGGAACGCTGAACACAGATCCTTGGTCTCGGGAGACAGGAACGCTGAACACAGATCCTTGGTCTCGGGGGCAGGAACGCTGAACACAGAGCCTTGGTCTCGGGAGACAGGAACGCTGAACACAGAGCCTTGGGAGACAGGAATGCCGAACACAGAGCCTTGGTCTCGGGAGACAGGAACGACGAACACAGAGCCTTGGTCTCGGGAGACAGGAATGCTGAACACAGAGCCTTGGTCTCGGGAGACAGGAACGCTGAACACAGAGCCTTGGGAGACAGGAATGCCGAACACAGAGCCTTGGTCTCGGGAGACAGGAACGACGAACACAGAGCCTTGGTCTCGGGGGCAGGAACGCTGAACACAGAGCATTGGTCTCGGGAGACAGGAATGCTGAACACAGAGCCTTGGTCTCGGGAGACAGGAATGCTGAACACAGAGCCGTGGTCTCGGGAGACAGGAACGCCGAACACAGAGCCTTGGGAGACAGGAATGCCGAACACGGTGCCTTGGTCTCGGGAGACAGGAATGACGAACACAGAGCCTTGGTCTCGGGAGACAGGAATGCTGAACACAGAGCCTTGGCCTTGGGAGACAGGAATGCCGAGCACAGAGCCTTGATCTAGGGAGACAGGAATGCTGAACACAGAGCCTTGGTCTCGGGAGACAGGAATGCTGAACACAGAGCCTTGGTCTCGGGAGACCAGGAACGCTGAACACAGAGCCTTGGTCTCGGGAGCCAGGAATGCTGAACACAGAGCCTTGGTCTCGGGAGACAGGAACGCTGAACACAGAGCCTTGGCCTTGGGAGACAGGAATTCTGAACACAGAGCCTTGGTCTCGGGGGACAGGAACGCTGAACACAGAGCCTTGGTCTTGGGACACAGGAACGACGAACACAGAGCCTTGGTCTCGGGGGACAGGAATGCTGAACACAGAGCCTTGGGAGACAGGAATGCCGAACACAGTGCCTTGGTCTCGGGAGACAGGAACGACGAACACAGAGCCTTGGTCTCGGGAGACAGGAATGCTGAACACTGAGCCTTGGGAGACAGGAATGCCGAGCCCAGAGCCTTGGCCTTGGGAGACAGGAACTCTGAACGCAGAGCCTTGGTCTCGGGTGACAGGAATGCTGAACACAGAGCCTTGGCCTTGGGAGACAGGAATGCCGAGCACAGAGCCTTGCTCTCGGGAGACAGGAATGCTGAACACAGAGCCTTGGTCTCGGGAGACAGGAATGCTGAACACAGAGCCTTGGTCTCGGGAGACAGGAACGCTGAACACAGAGCCTTGGTCTCGGGAGACAGGAACGCTGAACACAGAGCCTTGGTCTCGGGAGCCAGGAATGCTGAACACAGAGCCTTGGTCTCGGGAGACAGGAACGATGAACACAGAGCCTTGGTCTCGGGAGACAGGAACGCTAAACACAGAGCCTTGGCCTTGGGACACAGGAACGACGAACACAGAGCCTTGGTCTCGGGGGACAGGAATGCTGAACACAGAGCCTTGGTCTCGGGAGACAGGAACGACGAACACAGAGCCTTGGTCTCGGGAGACAGGAACGCTGAACACAGAGCCTTGGGAGACAGGAATGCCGAGCACAGAGCCTTGGCCTTGGGAGACAGGAACGCTGAACACAGAGCCTTGGTCTCGGGAGACAGGAACGCTGAACACAGAGCCTTGGTCTCGGGAGACAGGAACACTGAACACAGAGCCTTGGTCTCGGGAGACAGGAACGCTGAACACAGAGCCTTGGTCTCGGGAGACAGGAACGCTGAACACAGAGCCTTGGTCTCGGGAGACAGGAACGCTGAACACAGAGCCTTGGTCTCAGGAGACAGGAACGCTGAACACAGTGCCTTGGGAGACAGGAATGCCGAGCACAGAGCCTTGGCCTTGGGAGACAGGAACGCTGAACACAGAGCCTTGGTCTCGGGAGACAGGAACGCTGAACACAGAGACTTGGTCTCGGGAGACAGGAACGCTGAACACAGAGCCTTGGTCTCGGGAGACAGGAACGCTGAACACAGAGCCTTGGTCTCGGGAGACAGGTACGCTGAACACAGAGCCTTGGTCTCGGGGGACAGGAATGCTGAACACAGAGCCTTGATCTTGGGAGACAGGAACGCTGAACACAGAGCCTTGGTCTCGGGGGACAGGAATGCTGAACACAGAGCCTTGGTCTCGGGAGACAGGAATGCTGAACACAGAGCCTTGGGAGACAGGAAGGCCGAGCACAGAGCCTTGGTCTCGGGAGACAGGAACGCTGGGCACAGAGCCTTGGTCTCGAGAGACAGCAACGACGACACAGAGCCTTGGTCTCGAGAGACAGGAACGACGAACACAGAGCCTTGGTCTCGGGAGACTGGAACTACGAACACAGAGCCTTGGTCTCGGGAGACAGGAACGCTGAACACAGAGCCTTGGTCTCGAGAGACAGGAACGACGACACAGAGCCTTGGCCTTGGGAGACAGGAATGCCGAGCACAGAGCCTTGGTCTCGGGAGACAGGAATGCTGAACACAGAGCCTTGGTCTCGGGAGACAGGAACGCTGAACACAGAGCCTTGGTCTCGGGAGACAGGAACGCTGAACACAGAGCCTTGGTCTCGGGTGACTGGAACGCTGAACACAGAGCCTTGATCTAAGGAGACAGGAACGCTGAACACAGAGCCTTGGTCTCGGGGGAAAGGAATGCTGAACACAGAGCCTTGGTCTCGGGAGACAGGAATGCTGAACACAGAGCCTTGGGAGACAGGAAGGCCGAGCACAGAGCCTTGGTCTCGGGAGACAGGAACGCTGAGCACAGAGCCTTGGTCTCGAGAGACAGGAACGACGACACAGAGCCTTGGTCTCGAGAGACAGGAACGACGAACACAGAGCCTTGGTCTCGGGAGACTGGAACTACGAACACAGAGCCTTGGTCTCGGGAGACAGGAATTCTGAACACAGAGCCTTGGTCTCGAGAGACAGGAACGACGACACAGATCCTTGGCCTTGGGAGACAGGAATGCCGAGCACAGAGCCTTGGTCTCGGGGGACAGGAATGCTGAACACAGAGCCTTGGTCTCGGGAGACAGGAACGACGAACACAGAGCCTTGGTCTCGGGAGACAGGAACGCTGAACACAGAGCCTTGGTCTCGGGAGCCAGGAATGCTGAACACAGAGCCTTGGTCTCGGGAGACAGGAACGCTGAACACAGAGCCTTGGCCTTGGGAGACAGGAATTCTGATCACAGAGCCTTGGTCTCGGGGGACAGGAACGCTGAACACAGAGCCTTGGTCTTGGGACACAGGAACGACGAACACAGAGCCTTGGTCTCGGGGGACAGGAATGCTGAACACAGAGCCTTGGTCTCGGGAGACAGGAACGACGAACACAGAGCCTTGGTCTCGGGAGACAGGAACGCTGAACACAGAGCCATGGGAGACAGGAATGCCGAGCACAGAGCCTTGGTCTCGGGAGACAGGAACGCTGAACACAGAGCCTTGGGAGACAGGAATGCGGAGCACAGAACCTTGGCCTTGGGAGACAGGAACGCTGAACACAGAGCCTTGGTCTCGGGAGACAGGAACGCTGAACACAGAGCCTTGGTCTTAGGAGACAGGAACGCTGAACACAGTGCCTTGGGAGACAGGAATGCCGAGCACAGAGCCTTGGCCTTGGGAGACAGGAACGCTGAACACAGAGCCTTGGTCTCGGGAGACAGGAACGCTGAACACAGAGACTTGGTCTCGGGAGACAGGAACGCTGAACACAGAGCCTTGGTCTCGGGAGACAGGAACGCTGAACACAGAGCCTTGGTCTCGGGAGACAGGAACGCTGAACACAGAGCCTTGATCTTGGGATACAGGAACGCTGAACACAGAGCCTTGGTCTCGGGGGACAGGAATGCTGAACACAGAGCCTTGGTCTCGGGAGACAGGAATGCTGAACACAGAGCCTTGGGAGACAGGAATGCCGAGCACAGAGCCTTGGTCTCGGGAGACAGGAACGCTGGGCACAGAGCCTTGGTCTCGAGAGACAGGAACGACGACACAGAGCCTTGGTCTCGATAGACAGGAACGACGAACACAGAGCCTTGGTCTCGGGAGACTGGAACTACGAACACAGAGCCTTGGTCTCGGGAGACAGGAACGCTGAACACAGAGCCTTGGTCTCGAGAGACAGGAACGACGACACAGAGCCTTGGCCTTGGGAGACAGGAATGCCGAGCACAGAGCCTTGGTCTCGGGAGACAGGAATGCTGAACACAGAGCCTTAGTCTCGGGAGACAGGAACGCTGAACACAGAGCCTTGGTCTCGGGAGACAGGAACGCTGAACACAGAGCCTTGGTCTCGGGAGACAGGAACGCTGAACACAGAGCCTTGGTCTCGGGAGACAGGAACGCTGAACACAGAGCCTTGATCTTGGGAGACAGGAACGCTGAACACAGAGCCTTGGTCTCGGGGGACAGGAATGCTGAACACAGAGCCTTGGTCTCAGGAGACAGGAATGCTGAACACAGAGCCTTGGGAGACAGGAAGGCCGAGCACAGAGCCTTGGTCTCGGGAGACAGGAACGCTGAGCACAGAGCCTTGGTCTCGAGAGACAGGAACGACGACACAGAGCCTTGGTCTCGAGAGACAGGAACGACGAACACAGAGCCTTGGTCTCGGGAGACTGGAACTACGAACACAGAGCCTTGGTCTCGGGAGACAGGAACGCTGAACACAGAGCCTTGGTCTCGAGAGACAGGAATGCTGAACACAGAGCCTTGGTCTCGGGAGACAGGAATGCTGAACACAGAGCCTTGTTCTCGGGAGACAGGAACGCTGAACACAGAGCCTTGGTCTCGGGAGCCAGGAATGCTGAACACAGAGCCTTGGTCTCGGGAGACAGGAACGCTGAACACAGAGCCTTGGCCTTGGGAGACAGGAATTCTGATCACAGAGCCTTGGTCTCGGGGGACAGGAACGCTGAACACAGAGCCTTGGGAGACAGGAATGCCGAGCACAGAGCCTTGGTCTCGGGAGACAGGAACGCTGAACACAGAGCCTTGGGAGACAGGAATGCGGAGCACAGAGCCTTGGCCTTGGGAGACAGGAACGCTGAACGCAGAGCCTTGGTCTCGGGTGACAGGAATGCTGAACACAGAGCCTTGGCCTTGGGAGACAGGAATGCCGAGCACAGAGCCTTGGTCTCGGGAGACAGGAATGCTGAACACAGAGCCTTGTTCTCGGGAGACAGGAATGCTGAACACAGAGCCTTGGTCTCGGGAGACAGGAACGCTGAACACAGAGCCTTGGTCTCGGGAGCCAGGAATGCTGAACACAGAGCCTTGGTCTCGGGAGACAGGAACGCTGAACACAGAGCCTTGGCCTTGGGAGACAGGAATTCTAAACACACAGCCTTGGTCTCGGTGGACAGGAACGCTGAACACAGAGCCTTGGTCTTGGGACACAGGAACGACGAACACAGAGCCTTGGTCTCGGGGGACAGGAATGCTGAACACAGAGCCTTGGTCTCGGGAGACAGGAACGACGAACACAGAGCCTTGTTCTCGGGGGACAGGAATGCTGAACACAGAGCCTTGGTCTCGAGAGACAGGAACGACGAACACAGAGCCTTGGTCTCGGGAGATTGGAACTACGAACACAGAGCCTTGGTCTCGGGAGACAGGAACGCTGAACACAGAGCCTTGGTCTCGAGAGACAGGAACGACGACACAGAGCCTTGGCCTTGGGAGACAGGAATGCCGAGCACAGAGCCTTGGTCTCGGGAGACAGGAATGCTGAACACAGAGCCTTGGTCTAGGGAGACAGGAATGCTGAACACAGAGCCTTGGTCTCGGGAGACAGGAACGCTGAACACAGAGCCTTGGTCTCGGGAGACAGTAACGCTGAACACAGAGCCTTGGTCTCGGGAGACAGGAACGCTGAACACAGAGCCTTGATCTTGGGAGACAGGAACGCTGAACACAGAGCCTTGGTCTCGGGGGACAGGAATGCTGAACACAGAGCCTTGGTCTCGGGAGACAGGAACGACGAACACAGAGCCTTGGTCTCGGGAGACAGGAACGCTGAGCACAGAGCCTTGGTCTCGGGAGACAGGAACGACGAACACAGAGCCTTGGTCTCGGGAGACAGGAATGCAGAACACAGAGCCTTGGGAGACAGGAAGGCCGAGCACAGAGCCTTGGTCTCGGGAGACAGGAACGCTGAGCACAGAGCCTTGGTCTCGAGAGACAGGAACGACCACACAGAGCCTTGGTCTCGAGAGACAGGAACGACGAACACAGAGCCTTGGTCTCGGGAGACTTGAACTACGAACACAGAGCCTTGGTCTCGGGAGACAGGAACGCTGAACACAGAGCCTTGGTCTCGAGAGACAGGAACGACGACACAGAGCCTTGGCCTTGGGAGACAGGAATGCCGAGCACAGAGCCTTGGTCTCGGGAGACAGGAATGCTGAACACAGAGCCTTGGTCTCGGGAGACAGGAATGCTGAACACAGAGCCTTGGTCTCGGGAGACAGGAACGCTGAACACAGAGCCTTGGTCTCGGGAGCCAGGAATGCTGAACACAGAGCCTTGGTCTCGGGAGACAGGAACGCTGAACACAGAGCCTTGGCCTTGGGAGACAGGAATTCTGATCACAGAGCCTTGGTCTCGGGGGACAGGAACGCTGAACACAGAGCCTTGGTCTTGGGACACAGGAACGACGAACACAGAGCCTTGGTCTCGGGGGACAGGAATGCTGAACACAGAGCCTTGGTCTCGGGAGACAGGAACGACGAACACAGAGCCTTGGTCTCGGGAGACAGGAACGCTGAACACAGAGCCTTGGGAGACAGGAATGCGGAGCACAGAGCCTTGGGAGACAGGAATGCGGAGCACAGAGCCTTGGCCTTGGGAGACAGGAACGCTGAACGCAGAGCCTTGGTCTCGGGTGACAGGAACGCTGAACACAGAGCCTTGGTCTCGGGAGACAGGAACGCTGAACACAGAGCCATGGTCTCGGGAGACAGGAACGCTGAACACAGAGCTTTGGTCTCGGGAGACAGGAACGCTGAACACAGAGCCTTGGTCTCGGGAGACAGGAACGCTGAACACAGAGCCTTGGTCTCGGGAGACAGGAACGCTGAACACAGAGCCTTGGCCTTGGGAGACAGGAATTCTGATCACAGAGCCTTGGTCTCGGGGGACAGGAACGCTGAACACAGAGCCTTGGGAGACAGGAATGCCGAGCACAGAGCCTTGGTCTCGGGAGACAGGAACGCTGAACACAGAGCCTTGGGAGACAGGAATGCGGAGCACAGAGCCTTGGCCTTGGGAGACAGGAACGCTGAACGCAGAGCCTTGGTCTCGGGTGACAGGAATGCTGAACACAGAGCCTTGGCCTTGGGAGACAGGAATGCCGAGCACAGAGCCTTGGTCTCGGGAGACAGGAATGCTGAACACAGAGCCTTGTTCTCGGGAGACAGGAATGCTGAACACAGAGCCTTGGTCTCGGGAGACAGGAACGCTGAACACAGAGCCTTGGTCTCGGGAGCCAGGAATGCTGAACACAGAGCCTTGGTCTCGGGAGACAGGAACGCTGAACACAGAGCCTTGGCCTTGGGAGACAGGAATTCTAAACACACAGCCTTGGTCTCGGTGGACAGGAACGCTGAACACAGAGCCTTGGTCTTGGGACACAGGAACGACGAACACAGAGCCTTGGTCTCGGGGGACAGGAATGCTGAACACAGAGCCTTGGTCTCGGGAGACAGGAACGACGAACACAGAGCCTTGTTCTCGGGGGACAGGAATGCTGAACACAGAGCCTTGGTCTCGAGAGACAGGAACGACGAACACAGAGCCTTGGTCTCGGGAGATTGGAACTACGAACACAGAGCCTTGGTCTCGGGAGACAGGAACGCTGAACACAGAGCCTTGGTCTCGAGAGACAGGAACGACGACACAGAGCCTTGGCCTTGGGAGACAGGAATGCCGAGCACAGAGCCTTGGTCTCGGGAGACAGGAATGCTGAACACAGAGCCTTGGTCTAGGGAGACAGGAATGCTGAACACAGAGCCTTGGTCTCGGGAGACAGGAACGCTGAACACAGAGCCTTGGTCTCGGGAGACAGTAACGCTGAACACAGAGCCTTGGTCTCGGGAGACAGGAACGCTGAACACAGAGCCTTGATCTTGGGAGACAGGAACGCTGAACACAGAGCCTTGGTCTCGGGGGACAGGAATGCTGAACACAGAGCCTTGGTCTCGGGAGACAGGAACGACGAACACAGAGCCTTGGTCTCGGGAGACAGGAACGCTGAGCACAGAGCCTTGGTCTCGGGAGACAGGAACGACGAACACAGAGCCTTGGTCTCGGGAGACAGGAATGCAGAACACAGAGCCTTGGGAGACAGGAAGGCCGAGCACAGAGCCTTGGTCTCGGGAGACAGGAACGCTGAGCACAGAGCCTTGGTCTCGAGAGACAGGAACGACGACACAGAGCCTTGGTCTCGAGAGACAGGAACGACGAACACAGAGCATTGGTCTCGGGAGACTTGAACTACGAACACAGAGCCTTGGTCTCGGGGGACAGGAATGCTGAACACAGAGCCTTGGTCTCGGGAGACAGGAACGACGAACACAGAGCCTTGGTCTCGGGAGACAGGAACGCTGAGCACAGAGCCTTGGTCTCGGGAGACAGGAACGACGAACACAGAGCCTTGGTCTCGGGAGACAGGAATGCAGAACACAGAGCCTTGGGAGACAGGAAGGCCGAGCACAGAGCCTTGGTCTCGGGAGACAGGAACGCTGAGCACAGAGCCTTGGTCTCGAGAGACAGGAACGACGACACAGAGCCTTGGTCTCGAGAGACAGGAACGACGAACACAGAGCATTGGTCTCGGGAGACTTGAACTACGAACACAGAGCCTTGGTCTCGGGAGACAGGAACGCTGAACACAGAGCCTTGGTCTCGAGAGACAGGAACGACGACACAGAGCCTTGGCCTCGGGAGACAGGAATGCCGAGCACAGAGCCTTGGTCTCGGGAGACAGGAATGCTGAACACAGAGCCTTGGTCTCGGGAGACAGGAATGCTGAACACAGAGCCTTGGTCTCGGGAGACAGGAACGCTGAACACAGAGCCTTGGTATCGGGAGCCAGGAATGCTGAACACAGAGCCTTGGTCTCGGGAGACAGGAACGCTGAACACAGAGCCTTGGCCTTGGGAGACAGGAATTCTGATCACAGAGCCTTGGTCTCGGGGGACAGGAACGCTGAACACAGAGCCTTGGTCTTGGGACACAGGAACGACGAACACAGAGCCTTGGTCTCGGGGGACAGGAATGCTGAACACAGAGCCTTGGTCTCGGGAGACAGGAACGACGAACACAGAGCCTTGGTCTCGGGAGACAGGAACGCTGAACACAGAGCCTTGGGAGACAGGAATGCGGAGCACAGAGCCTTGGGAGACAGGAATGCGGAGCACAGAGCCTTGGCCTTGGGAGACAGGAACGCTGAACGCAGAGCCTTGGTCTCGGGTGACAGGAACGCTGAACACAGAGCCTTGGTCTCGGGAGACAGGAACGCTGAACACAGAGCCATGGTCTCGGGAGACAGGAACGCTGAACACAGAGCTTTGGTCTCGGGAGACAGGAACGCTGAACACAGAGCCTTGGTCTCGGGAGACAGGAATGCTGAACACAGAGCCTTGGGAGACAGGAATGCCGAACACAGAGCCTTGGCTTTGGGAGACGGGAATGCCGAGCACAGAGCCTTGGTCTCGGGAGACAGGAATGCTGAACACAGAGCCTTGGTCTCGGGAGACAGGAATGCTGAACACAGAGCCTTGGTCTCGGGAGCCAGGAATGCTGAACACATAGCCTTGGGAGACAGGAACGCTGAACACAGAGCCTTGGCTTTGGGAGACAGGAATGCCGAGCACAGAGCCTTGGTCTCGGGAGACAGGAATGCTGAACACAGAGCCTTGGTCTCGGGAGACAGGAATGCTGAACACAGAGCCTTGGTCTCGGGAGACAGGAACGCTGAACACAGAGCCTTGGTCTCGGGAGCCAGGAATGCTGAACACAGAGCCTTGGGAGACAGGAATGCGGAGCACAGAGCCTTGGCCTTGGGAGACAGGAACGCTGAACGCAGAGCCTTGGTCTCGGGTGACAGGAATGCTGAACACAGAGCCTTGGCTTTGGGAGACAGGAATGCCGAGCACAGAGCCTTGGTCTCAGGAGACAGGAATGCTGAACACAGAGCCTTGGTCTCGGGAGACAGGAACGCTGAACACAGAGCCTTGGTCTCGGGAGCCAGGAATGCTGAACACTGAGCCTTGGTCTCGGGAGACAGGAACGCTGAACACAGAGCCTTGGCCTTGGGAGACAGGAATTCTGAACACACAGCCTTGGTCTCGGTGGACAGGAACGCTGAACACAGAGCCTTGGTCTTGGGACACAGGAACGACGAACACAGAGCCTTGGTCTCGGGGGACAGGAATGCTGAACACAGAGCCTTGGTCTCGGGAGACAGGAACGAGGAACACAGAGCCTTGGTCTCGGGAGACAGAAATGCTGAACACAGAGCCTTGGGAGACAGGAAGGCGGAGCACAGAGCCTTGGCCTTGGGAGACAGGAACGCTGAACGCAGAGCCTTGGTCTCGGGTGACAGGAATGCTGAACACAGAGCCTTGGCCTTGGGAGACAGGAATGCCGAGCACAGAGCCTTGGTCTCGGGAGACAGGAATGCTGAACACAGAGCCTTGGTCTCGGGAGACAGGAACGCTGAACACAGAGCCTTGGTCTCGGGAGACAGGAACGCTGAACACAGAGCCTTGGTCTCGGGAGCCAGGAATGCTGAACACAGAGCCTTGGTCTCGGGAGACAGGAACGCTGAACACAGAGCATTGGTCTCGGGAGACAGGAACGCTGAACACAGAGCCTTGGTCTCGGGAGACAGGAACGCTGAACACAGAGCCTTGGTCTCGGGAGACAGGAACGCTGAACACAGAGCCTTGGTCTCGGGAGACAGGAACGCTGAACACAGAGCCTTGGCCTTGGGAGACAGGAATGCTGAACACAGAGCCTTGGTCTCGGTGGACAGGAACGCTGAACACAGAGCCTTGGTCTTGGGACACAGGAACGACGAACACAGAGCCTTGGTCTCGGGGGACAGGAATGCTGAACACAGAGCCTTGGTCTCGGTAGACAGGAACGACGAACACAGAGCCTTGGTCTCGGGAGACAGGAACGCTGAACACAGAGCCTTGGGAGACAGGAATGCCGAGCACAGAGCCTTGGCCTTGGGAGACAGGAACGCTGAACACAGATCCTTGGTCTCGGGAGACAGGAACGCTGAACACAGAGCCTTGGTCTCGGGAGACAGGAACGCTGAACACAGAGCCTTGGTCTCGGGAGTCAGGAACGCTGAACACAGAGCCTTGGTCTCGGGAGACAGGAACGCTGAACACAGTGCCTTGGGAGTCTGGAATGCCGAGCACAGAGCCTTGGCCTTGGGAGACAGGAACGCTGAACACAGAGCCTTGGTCTCGGGAGACAGGAACGCTGAACACAGAGACTTGGTCTCGGGAGACAGGAACGCTGAACACAGAGCCTTGGGAGACAGGAATGCCGAGCTCAGAGCCTTGGCCTTGGGAGACAGGAACGCTGAACACAGTACCTTGGTCTCGGGAGACAGGTACGCTGAACACAGAGCCTTGGTCTCGGGAGACAGGAATGCCGAGCACAGACCCTTGGCCTTGGGAGACAGGAACGCTGAACACAGAGCCTTGGTCTCGGGAGACAGGAATGCCGAACACAGAGCCTTGGTCTTGGAAGACAGGAACACTGAACACAGAGCCTTGGTCTCGGGAGACAGGAACGCTGAACACAGAGCCTTGGTCTCGGGAGACAGGAACGCTGAACACAGAGCCTTGGTCTCGGGAGACAGGAACGCTGAACACAGAGCCTTGGTCTCGGGAGACAGGAACGCTGAACCCAGTGCCTTGGTCTCGGGAGACAGGAACGCTGAACACAGAGCCTTGGGAGACAGGAATGCCTAGCTCAGAGCCTTGGCCTTGGGAAACAGGAATGCTGAACACAGAGCCTTGGTCTCGGGAGACAGGAACGCTGAACACAGAGCCTTGGCCTTGGGAGACAGGAATTCTGATCACAGAGCCTTGGTCTCGGGGGACAGGAACGCTGAACACAGAGCCTTGGTCTTGGGACACAGGAACGACGAACACAGAGCCTTGGTCTCTGGGGACAGGAATGCTGAACACAGAGCCTTGGTCTCGGGAGACAGGAACGACGAACACAGAGCCTTGGTCTCGGGAGACAGGAACGCTGAACACAGAGCCTTGGGAGACAGGAATGCGGAGCACAGAGTCTTGGGAGACAGGAATGCGGAGCACAGAGCCTTGGCCTTGGGAGACAGGAACGCTGAACGCAGAGCCTTGGTCTCGGGTGACAGGAATGCTGAACACAGAGCCTTGGCTTTGGGAGACAGGAATGCCGAGCACAGAGCCTTGGTCTCGGGAGACAGGAATGCCGAGCACAGAGCCTTGGTCTCGGGAGACAGGAATGCTGAACACAGAGCCTTGGTCTCGGGAGACAGGAATGCTGAACACAGAGCCTTGGTCTCGGGAGCCAGGAATGCTGAACACAGAGCCTTGGGAGACAGGAATGCGGAGCACAGAGCCTTGGCCTTGGGAGACAGGAACGCTGAACGCAGAGCCTTGGTCTCGGGTGACAGGAATGCTGAACACAGAGCCTTGGCTTTGGGAGACAGGAATGCCGAGCACAGAGCCTTGGTCTCGGGAGACAGGAATGCTGAACACAGAGCCTTGGTCTCGGGAGACAGGAATGCTGAACACAGATCCTTGGTCTCGGGAGACAGGAACGCTGAACACAGAGCCTTGGTCTCGGGAGCCAGGAATGCTGAACACAGAGCCTTGGTCTCGGGAGACAGGAACGCTGAACACAGAGCCTTGGCCTTGGGAGACAGGAATTCTGAACACACAGCCTTGGTCTCGGTGGACAGGAACGCTGAACACAGAGCCTTGGTCTTGGGACACAGGAACGACGAACACAGAGCCTTGGTCTCGGGGGACAGGAATGCTGAACACAGAGCCTTGGTCTCGGGAGACAGGAACGACGAACACAGAGCCTTGGTCTCGGGAGACAGAAATGCTGAACACAGAGCCTTGGGAGACAGGAATGCGGAGCACAGAGCCTTGGCCTTGGGAGACAGGAACGCTGAACGCAGAGCCTTGGTCTCGGGTGACAGGAATGCTGAACACAGAGCCTTGGCCTTGGGAGACAGGAATGCCGAGCACAGAGCCTTGGTCTCGGGAGACAGGAATGCTGAACACAGAGCCTTGGTCTCGGGAGATAGGAACGCTGAACACAGAGCCTTGGTCTCGGGAGACAGGAACGCTGAACACAGAGCCTTGGTCTCGGGAGCCAGGAACGCTGAACACAGAGCCTTGGTCTCGGGAGACAGGAACGCTGAACACAGAGCCTTGGTCTCGGGAGACAGGAACGCTGAACACAGAGCCTTGGTCTCGGGAGACAGGAACGCTGAACACAGAGCCTTGGTCTCGGGAGACAGGAACGCTGAACACAGAGCCTTGGTCTCGGGTGACAGGAACGCTGAACACAGAGCCTTGGCCTTGGGAGACAGGAATGCTGAACACAGAGCCTTGGTCTCGGTGGACAGGAACGCTGAACACAGAGCCTTGGTCTTGGGACACAGGAACGACGAACACAGAGCCTTGGTCTCGGGGGACAGGAATGCTGAACACAGAGCCTTGGTCTCGGTAGACAGGAACGACGAACACAGAGCCTTGGTCTCGGGAGACAGGAACGCTGAACACAGAGCCTTGGGAGACAGGAATGCCGAGCACAGAGCCTTGGCCTTGGGAGACAGGAACGCTGAACACAGATCCTTGGTCTCGGGAGACAGGAACGCTGAACGCAGAGCCTTGGTCTCGGGAGACAGGAACGCTGAACACAGAGCCTTGGGAGACTGGAATGCCGAGCTCAGAGCCTTGGCCTTGGGAGACAGGAACGCTGAACACAGAGCCTTGGTCTCGGGAGACAGGAACGCTGAACACAGAGCCTTGGTCTCAGGAGACAGGAACGCTGAACACAGTGCCTTGGGAGTCAGGAATGCCGAGCACAGAGCCTTGGCCTTGGGAGACAGGAACGCTGAACACAGAGCCTTGGTCTCGGGAGACAGGAACGCTGAACACAGAGACTTGGTCTCGGGAGACAGGAACGCTGAACACAGAGCCTTGGGAGACAGGAATGCCGAGCTCAGAGCCTTGGCCTTGGGAGACAGGAACGCTGAACACAGTACCTTGGTCTCGGGAGACAGGAACGCTGAACACAGAGCCTTGGTCTCGGGAGACAGGAATGCCGAGCACAGACCCTTGGCCTTGGGAGACAGGAACGCTGAACACAGAGCCTTGGTCTCGGGAGACAGGAATGCCGAACACAGAGCCTTGGTCTCGGGAGACAGGAACGCTGAACACAGAGCCTTGGTCTCGGGAGACAGGAACGCTGAACACAGAGCCTTGGTCTCGGGAGACAGGAACGCTGAACCCAGTGCCTTGGTCTCGGGAGACAGGAACGCTGAACACAGAGCCTTGGGAGACAGGAATGCCTAGCTCAGAGCCTTGGCCTTGGGAAACAGGAACGCTGAACACAGAGCTTTGGTCTCGGGAGACAGGAACGCTGAACACAGAGCCTTGGTCTTGGGAGACAGGAATGCCGAGCACAGAGCCTTGGTCTCGGGAGACAGGAACGCTGAACACAGAGCCTTGATCTTGGGAGACAGGAACGCTGAACACAGAGCCTTGGTCTCGGGGGACAGGAATGCTGAACACAGAGCCTTGGTCTCGGGAGACAGGAATGCTGAACACAGAGCCTTGGGAGACAGGAAGGCCGAGCACTTAGCCTTGGTCTCGGGGGACAGGAATGCTGAACACAGAGCCTTGGTCTCGGGAGACAGGAATGCTGAACACAGAGCCTTGGTCTCGGGAGACAGGAATGCTGAACACAGAGCCTTGGTCTCGGGAGACAGGAACGCTGAACACAGAGCCTTGGTCTCGGGAGACAGGAATGCCGAGCACAGAGCCTTGGTCTCGGGGGACAGGAATGCTGAACACAGAGCCTTGGTCTTGGGAGACAGGAACGACAAACACAGAGCCTTGGTCTCGGGGGACAGGAATGCTGAACACAGAGCCTTGGTCTCGGGAGACAGGAATGCTGAACACAGAGCCTTGGTCTCGGGAGACAGGAACGCTGAACACAGATCCTTGGTCTCGGGAGACAGGAACGCTGAACACAGAGCCTTGGTCTCGGGAGCCAGGAACGCTGAACACAGAGCCTTGGTCTCGGGAGACAGGAACGCTGAACACAGAGCCTTGGTCTCGGGAGACAGGAACGCTGAACACAGAGCCTTGGTCTCGGGAGACAGGAACGCTGAACACAGAGCCTTGGTCTCGGGAGACAGGAAAGCTGAACACAGAGCCTTGGTCTCGGGGGACAGGAACGCTGAACACAGAGCCTTGGTCTTGGGACACAGGAACGACGAACACAGAGCCTTGGTCTCGGGGGACAGGAACGCTGAACACAGAGCCTTGATCTTGGGAGACAGGAACGCTAAACACAGAGCCTTGGTCTCGGGGGACAGGAATGCTGAACACAGAGCCTTGGTCTCGAGAGACAGGAATGCTGAACACAGAGCCTTGGTCTCGGGAGACAGGAATGCTGAACACAGAGCCTTGGTCTCGGGAGACAGGAACGCTGAACACAGAGCCTTGGTCTCGGGAGACAGGAACGCTGAACACAGAGCCTTGGTCTCGGGAGACAGGAACGCTGAACACAGAGCCTTGGTCTCGGGAGACAGGAACGCTGAACACAGAGCCTTGGTCTCGGGATACAGGAACGCTGAACACAGAGCCTTGATCTTGGGAGACAGGAACGCTGAACACAGAGCCTTGGTCTCGGGGGACAGGAATGCTGAACACAGAGCCTTGGTCTCGGGAGACAGGAACGACGAACACAGAGCCTTGGTCTCGGGAGACAGTAATGCCGAGCACAGAGCCTTGGTCTCGGGGGACAGGAACGCTGAACACAGAGCCTTGGTCTTGGGAGACAGGAACGACAAACACAGAGCCTTGGTCTCGGGGGACAGGAATGCTGAACACAGAGCCTTGGTCTCGGGAGACAGGAATGCTGAACACAGAGCCTTGGTCTCGGGAGACAGGAACGCTGAACACAGAGCCTTGGTCTCGGGAGACAGGAACGCTGAACACAGAGCCTTGGTCTCGGGAGCCAGGAATACTGAACACAGAGCCTTGGTCTCGGGAGACAGGAACGCTGAACACAGAGCCTTGGTCTCGGGAGACAGGAACGCTGAACACAGAGCCTTGGTCTCGGGAGACAGGAACGCTGAACACAGAGCCTTGGTCTCGGGAGACAGGAACGCTGAACACAGAGCCTTGGTCTCGGGAGACAGGAACGACGAACACAGAGCCTTGGTCTCGGGAGACAGGAATGCCGAGCACAGAGCCTTGGTCTCGGGGGACAGGAACGCTGAACACAGAGCCTTGGTCTTGGGAGACAGGAACGACAAACACAGAGCCTTGGTCTCGGGGGACAGGAATGCTGAACACAGAGCCTTGGTCTCGGGAGACAGGAATGCTGAACACAGAGCCTTGGTCTCGGGAGACAGGAACGCTGAACACAGAGCCTTGGTCTCGGGAGACAGGAACGCTGAACACAGAGCCTTGGTCTCGCGAGCCAGGAATGCTGAACACAGAGCCTTGGTCTCGGGAGACAGGAACGCTGAACACAGAGCCTTGGTCTCGGGAGACAGGAACGCTGAACACAGAGCCTTGGTCTCGGGAGTCAGGAACGCTGAACACAGAGCCTTGGTCTCGGGAGACAGGAACGCTGAACACAGAGCCTTGGTCTCGGGGGACAGGAACGCTGAACACAGAGCCTTGGTCTTGGGACACAGGAACGACGAACACAGAGCCTTGGTCTCGGGGGACAGGAATGCTGAACACAGAGCCTTGGTCTCGGGAGACAGGAACGACGAACACAGAGCCTTGGTCTCGGGAGACAGGAACGCTGAACACAGAGCCTTGGGAGACAGGAATGCCGAACACAGTGCCTTGGTCTCGGGAGACAGGAACGACGAACACAGAGCCTTGGTCTCGTGAGACAGAAATGCTGAACACAGAGCCTTGGGAGACAGGAATGCGGAGCACAGAGCCTTGGCCTTGGGAGACAGGAACGCTGAACGCAGAGCCTTGGTCTCGGGTGACAGGAATGCCGAGCACAGAGCCTTGGTCTCGGGAGACAGGAAAGCTGAACACAGAGCCTTGGTCTCGGGAGACAGGAACGCTGAACACAGAGCCTTGGTCTCGGGAGACAGGAACGCTGAACACAGAGCCTTGGTCTCGGGAGACAGGAACGCTGAACACAGAGCCTTGGTCTCGGGAGACAGGAACGCTGAACACAGAGCCTTGATCTTGGGAGACAGGAACGCTGAACACAGAGCCTTGGTCTCGGGGGACAGGAATGCTGAACACAGAGCCTTGGTCTCGGGAGACAGGAATGCAGAACACAGAGCCTTGGGAGACAGGAAGGCCGAGCACAGAGCCTTGGTCTCGGGAGACAGGAACGCTGAGCACAGAGCCTTGGTCTCGAGAGACAGGAACGACGACACAGAGCCTTGGTCTCGAGAGACAGGAACGACGAACACAGAGCCTTGGTCTCGGGAGACTTGAACTACGAACACAGAGCCTTGGTCTCGGGAGACAGGAAAGCTGAACACAGAGCCTTGGTCTCGGGAGACAGGAACGCTGAACACAGAGCCTTGGTCTCGCGAGCCAGGAATGCTGAACACAGAGCCTTGGTCTCGGGAGACAGGAACGCTGAACACAGAGCCTTGGTCTCGGGAGACAGGAACGCTGAACACAGAGCCTTGGTCTCGGGAGTCAGGAACGCTGAACACAGAGCCTTGGTCTCGGGAGACAGGAACGCTGAACACAGAGCCTTGGTCTCGGGGGACAGGAACGCTGAACACAGAGCCTTGGTCTTGGGACACAGGAACGACGAACACAGAGCCTTGGTCTCGGGGGACAGGAATGCTGAACACAGAGCCTTGGTCTCGGGAGACAGGAACGACGAACACAGAGCCTTGGTCTCGGGAGACAGGAACGCTGAACACAGAGCCTTGGGAGACAGGAATGCCGAACACAGTGCCTTGGTCTCGGGAGACAGGAACGACGAACACAGAGCCTTGGTCTCGTGAGACAGAAATGCTGAACACAGAGCCTTGGGAGACAGGAATGCGGAGCACAGAGCCTTGGCCTTGGGAGACAGGAACGCTGAACGCAGAGCCTTGGTCTCGGGTGACAGGAATGCCGAGCACAGAGCCTTGGTCTCGGGAGACAGGAAAGCTGAACACAGAGCCTTGGTCTCGGGAGACAGGAACGCTGAACACAGAGCCTTGGTCTCGGGAGACAGGAACGCTGAACACAGAGCCTTGGTCTCGGGAGACAGGAACGCTGAACACAGAGCCTTGGTCTCGGGAGACAGGAACGCTGAACACAGAGCCTTGATCTTGGGAGACAGGAACGCTGAACACAGAGCCTTGGTCTCGGGGGACAGGAATGCTGAACACAGAGCCTTGGTCTCGGGAGACAGGAATGCAGAACACAGAGCCTTGGGAGACAGGAAGGCCGAGCACAGAGCCTTGGTCTCGGGAGACAGGAACGCTGAGCACAGAGCCTTGGTCTCGAGAGACAGGAACGACGACACAGAGCCTTGGTCTCGAGAGACAGGAACGACGAACACAGAGCCTTGGTCTCGGGAGACTTGAACTACGAACACAGAGCCTTGGTCTCGGGAGACAGGAACGCTGAACACAGAGCCTTGGTCTCGAGAGACAGGAACGACGACACAGAGCCTTGGCCTTGGGAGACAGGAATGCCGAGCACAGAGCCTTGGTCTCGGGAGACAGGAATGCTGAACACAGAGCCTTGGTCTCGGGAGACAGGAATGCTGAACACAGAGCCTTGGTCTCGGGAGACAGGATCGCTGAACACAGAGCCTTGGTCTCGGGAGCCAGGAATGCTGAACACAGAGCCTTGGTCTCGGGAGACAGGAACGCTGAACACAGAGCCTTGGCCTTGGGAGACAGGAATTCTGAACACACAGCCTTGGTCTCGGTGGACAGGAACGCTGAACACAGAGCCTTGGTCTTGGGACACAGGAACGACGAACACAGAGCCTTGGTCTCGGGGGACAGGAATGCTGAACACAGTGCCTTGGTCTCGGGAGACAGGAACGACGAACACAGAGCCTTGGGAGACAGGAATGCCGAACACAGTGCCTTGGTCTCGGGAGACAGGAACGACGAACACAGAGCCTTGGTCTCGGGAGACAGAAATGCTGAACACAGAGCCTTGGGAGACAGGAATGCGGAGCACAGAGCCTTGGCCTTGGGAGAACGGAACGCTGAACACAGAGCCTTGGTCTCGGGAGACAGGAACGCTGAACACAGATCCTTGGTCTCGGGAGACAGGAACGCAGAACGCAGAGCCTTGGTCTCGGGAGACAGGAATGCTGAACACAGAGCCTTGGTCTCGGGAGACAGGAACGCTGAACACAGAGCCTTGGTCTCGGGAGACAGGAACGCTGAACACAGAGCCTTGGTCTCGGGAGCCAGGAATGCTGAACACAGAGCCTTGGTCTCGGGAGACAGGAACGCTGAACACAGAGCCTTGGTCTCGGGAGACAGGAACGCTGAACACAGAGCCTTGGTCTCGGGAGACAGGAACGCTGAACACAGAGCCTTGGTCTCGGGAGACAGGAACGCTGAACACAGAGCCTTGGTCTCGGGAGACAGGAACGCTGAACACAGAGCCTTGGTCTCGGGAGCCAGGAATGCTGAACACAGAGCCTTGGTCTCGGGAGACAGGAACGCTGAACACAGAGCCTTGGTCTCGGGAGACAGGAACGCTGAACACAGAGCCTTGGTCTCGGGAGACAGGAACGCTGAACACAGAGCCTTGGTCTCGGGAGACAGGAACGCTGAACACAGAGCCTTGGTCTCGGGAGACAGGAACGCTGAACACAGAGCCTTGGCCTTGGGAGACAGGAATGCTGAACACAGAGCCTTGGTCTCGGTGGACAGGAACGCTGAACACAGAGCCTTGGTCTTGGGACACAGGAACGACGATCACAGAGCCTTGGTCTCGGGGGACAGGAATGCTGAACACAGAGCCTTGGTCTCGGTAGACAGGAACGACGAACACAGAGCCTTGGTCTCGGGAGACAGGAACACTGAACACAGAGCCTTGGGAGACAGGAATGCCGAGCACAGAGCCTTGGCCTTGGGAGACAGGAACGCTGAACACAGATCCTTGGTCTCGGGAGACAGGAACGCTGAACACAGAGCCTTGGTCTCGGGAGACAGGAACGCTGAACACAGAGCCTTGGTCTCGGGAGTCAGGAACGCTGAACACAGACCCTTGGTCTCGGGAGACAGGAACGCTGAACACAGAGCCTTGGGAGACTGGAATGCCGAGCTCAGAGCCTTGGCCTTGGGAGACAGGAACGCTGAACACAGAGCCTTGGTCTCGGGAGACAGGAACGCTGAACACATAGCCTTGGTCTCAGGAGACAGGAACGCTGATCACAGTGCCTTGGGAGTCAGGAATGCCGAGCACAGAGCCTTGGCCTTGGGAGACAGGAACGCTGAACACAGAGCCTTGGTCTCGGGAGACAGGAACGCTGAACACAGAGACTTGGTCTCGGGAGACAGGAACGCTGAACACAGAGCCTTGGGAGACAGGAATGCCGTGCTCAGAGCCTTGGCCTTGGGAGACAGGAATGCCGAGCACAGAGCCTTGGCCTTGGAAGACAGGAACACTGAACACAGAGCCTTGGTCTCGGGAGACAGGAACGCTGAACACAGAGCCTTGGTCTCGGGAGACAGGAACGCTGAACACAGAGCCTTGGTCTCGGGAGACAGGAACGCTGAACACAGAGCCTTGGTCTCGGGAGACAGGAACGCTGAACCCAGTGCCTTGGTCTCGGGAGACAGGAACGCTGAACACAGAGCCTTGGGAGACAGGAATGCCTAGCTCAGAGCCTTGGCCTTGGGAAACAGGAACGCTGAACACAGAGCTTTGGTCTCGGGAGACAGGAACGCTGAACACAGAGCCTTGGTCTTGGGAGACAGGAATGCCGAGCACAGAGCCTTGGTCTCGGGGGACAGGAACGCTGAACACAGAGCCTTGGTCTTGGGAGACAGGAACGACAAACACAGAGCCTTGGTCTCGGGGGACAGGAATGCTGAACACAGAGCCTTGGTCTCGGGAGACAGTAACGCTGAACACGGATCCTTGGTCTCGGGAGACCGGAACGCTGAACACAGAGCCTTGGTCTAGGGAGACAGGAACGCTGAACACAGAGACTTGGTCTCGGGAGACAGGAACGCTGAACACAGAGCCTTGGGAGACAGGAATGCCGTGCTCAGAGCCTTGGCCTTGGGAGACAGGAACGCTTAACACAGTACCTTGGTCTCGGGAGACAGGAACGCTGATCACAGAGCCTAGGTCTCGGGAGACAGGAACGCTGAACACAGAGCCTTGGTCTCCGGAGACAGGAACGCTGAACATAGAGCCTTGGGAGACAGGAATGCCGAGCTCAGAGCCTTGGCCTTGGGAGACAGGAACGCTGAACACAGAGCCTTGGACTCGGGAGACAGGAACGCTGAACACAGAGCCTTGGTCTCAGGAGACAGGAACGCTGAACACAGTGCCTTGGGAGACAGGAATGCCGAGCACAGAGCCTTGGCCTTGGGAGACAGGAACGCTGAACACAGAGACTTGGACTCGGGAGACAGGAACGCTGAACACAGAGCCTTGGGAGACAGGAATGCTGAACACAGAGCCTTGGTCTCGGGAGACAGGAATGCTGAACACAGAGCCTTGGTCTCGGGAGACAGGAACGCTGAACACAGAGCCTTGGTCTCGGGAGACAGGAACGCTGAACACAGAGCCTTGGTCTCGGGAGACAGGAATGCTGAACACAGAGCCTTGGTCTCGGGAGACAGGATCGCTGAACACAGAGCCTTGGTCTCGGGAGACAGGAACGACGACACAGAGCCTTGGTCTCGAGAGACAGGAACGACGAACACAGAGCCTTGGTCTCGGGAGACTTGAACTACGAACACAGAGCCTTGGTCTCGGGAGACAGGAACGCTGAACACAGAGCCTTGGTCTCGAGAGACAGGAACGACGACACAGAGCCTTGGCCTTGGGAGACAGGAATGCCGAGCACAGAGCCTTGGTCTCGGGAGACAGGAATGCTGAACACAGAGCCTTGGTCTCGGGAGACAGGAATGCTGAACACAGAGCCTTGGTCTCGGGAGACAGGAACGCTGAACACAGAGCCTTGGTCTCGGGAGCCAGGAATGCTGAACACAGAGCCTTGGTCTCGGGAGACAGGAACGCTGAACACAGAGCCTTGGCCTTGGGAGACAGGAATTCTGATCACAGAGCCTTGGTCTCGGGGGACAGGAACGCTGAACACAGAGCCTTGGTCTTGGGACACAGGAACGACGAACACAGAGCCTTGGTCTCGGGGGACAGAAATGCTGAACACAGAGCCTTGGTCTCGGGAGACAGGAACGACGAACACAGAGCCTTGGTCTCGGGAGACAGGAACGCTGAACACAGAGCCTTGGGAGACAGGAATGCCGAACACAGTGCCTTGGTCTCGGGAGACAGGAACGACGAACACAGAGCCTTGGTCTCGGGAGACAGAAATGCTGAACACAGAGCCTTGCGAGACAGGAATGCGGAGCACAGAGCCTTGGCCTTGGGAGACAGGAACGCTGAACGCAGAGCCTTGGTCTCGGGTGACAGGAATGCTGAACACAGAGCCTTGGCTTTGGGAGACAGGAATACCGAGCACAGAGCCTTGGTCTCGGGAGACATGAATGCTGAACACAGAGCCTTGGTCTCAGGAGACAGGAATGCTGAACACAGAGCCTTGGTCTCGGGAGACAGGAACGCTGAACACAGAGCCTTGGTCTCGGGAGCCAGGAATGCTGAACACAGAGTCTTGGTCTCGGGAGACAGGAACGCTGAACACAGAGCCTTGGCCTTGGGAGACAGGAATTCTGAACACACAGCCTTTGTCTCGGTGGACAGGAACGCTGAACACAGAGCCTTGGTCTTGGGACACAGGAACGACGAACACAGAGCCTTGGTCTCGGGGGACAGGAATGCTGAACACAGTGCCTTGGTCTCGGGAGACAGGAACGACGAACACAGAGCCTTGGTCTCGGGGGACAGGAATGCTGAACACAGTGCCTTGGTCTCGGGACACAGGAACGACGAACACAGAGCCTTGGTCTCGGGGGACAGGAATGCTGAACACAGTGCCTTGGTCTCGGGAGACAGGAACGACGAACACAGAGCCTTGGTCTCGGGAGACAGGAACGCTGAACACAGAGCCTTGGGAGACAGGAATGCCGAACACAGTGCCTTGGTCTCGGGAGACAGGAACGACGAACACAGAGCCTTGGTCTCGGGAGACAGAAATGCTGAACACAGAGCCTTGGCCTTGGGAGACAGGAATGCGGAGCACAGAGCCTTGGCCTTGGGAGACAGGAACGCTGAACGCAGAGCCTTGGTCTCGGGTGATAGGAATGCCGAGCACAGAGCCTTGGTCTCGGGAGACAGGAACGCTGAACACAGAGCCTTGGTCTCGGGAGTCAGGAACGCTGAACACAGACCCTTGGTCTCGGGAGACAGGAACGCTGAACACAGAGCCTTGGGAGACTGGAATGCCGAGCTCAGAGCCTTGGCCTTGGGAGACAGGAACGCTGAACACAGAGCCTTGGTCTCGGGAGACAGGAACGCTGAACACATAGCCTTGGTCTCAGGAGACAGGAACGCTGATCACAGTGCCTTGGGAGTCAGGAATGCCGAGCACAGAGCCTTGGCCTTGGGAGACAGGAACGCTGAACACAGAGCCTTGGTCTCGGGAGACAGGAACGCTGAACACAGAGACTTGGTCTCGGGAGACAGGAACGCTGAACACAGAGCCTTGGGAGACAGGAATGCCGTGCTCAGAGCCTTGGCCTTGGGAGACAGGAATGCCGAGCACAGAGCCTTGGCCTTGGAAGACAGGAACACTGAACACAGAGCCTTGGTCTCGGGAGACAGGAACGCTGAACACAGAGCCTTGGTCTCGGGAGACAGGAACGCTGAACACAGAGCCTTGGTCTCGGGAGACAGGAACGCTGAACACAGAGCCTTGGTCTCGGGAGACAGGAACGCTGAACCCAGTGCCTTGGTCTCGGGAGACAGGAACGCTGAACACAGAGCCTTGGGAGACAGGAATGCCTAGCTCAGAGCCTTGGCCTTGGGAAACAGGAACGCTGAACACAGAGCTTTGGTCTCGGGAGACAGGAACGCTGAACACAGAGCCTTGGTCTTGGGAGACAGGAATGCCGAGCACAGAGCCTTGGTCTCGGGGGACAGGAACGCTGAACACAGAGCCTTGGTCTTGGGAGACAGGAACGACAAACACAGAGCCTTGGTCTCGGGGGACAGGAATGCTGAACACAGAGCCTTGGTCTCGGGAGACAGGAACGCTGAACACGGATCCTTGGTCTCGGGAGACCGGAACGCTGAACACAGAGCCTTGGTCTAGGGAGACAGGAACGCTGAACACAGAGACTTGGTCTCGGGAGACAGGAACGCTGAACACAGAGCCTTGGGAGACAGGAATGCCGTGCTCAGAGCCTTGGCCTTGGGAGACAGGAACGCTTAACACAGTACCTTGGTCTCGGGAGACAGGAACGCTGATCACAGAGCCTAGGTCTCGGGAGACAGGAACGCTGAACACAGAGCCTTGGACTCGGGAGACAGGAACGCTGAACACAGAGCCTTGGTCTCAGGAGACAGGAACGCTGAACACAGTGCCTTGGGAGACAGGAATGCCGAGCACAGAGCCTTGGCCTTGGGAGACAGGAACGCTGAACACAGAGACTTGGACTCGGGAGACAGGAACGCTGAACACAGAGCCTTGGGAGACAGGAATGCTGAACACAGAGCCTTGGTCTCGGGAGACAGGAATGCTGAACACAGAGCCTTGGTCTCGGGAGACAGGAACGCTGAACACAGAGCCTTGGTCTCGGGAGACAGGAACGCTGAACACAGAGCCTTGGTCTCGGGAGACAGGAATGCTGAACACAGAGCCTTGGTCTCGGGAGACAGGATCGCTGAACACAGAGCCTTGGTCTCGGGAGACAGGAACGACGACACAGAGCCTTGGTCTCGAGAGACAGGAACGACGAACACAGAGCCTTGGTCTCGGGAGACTTGAACTACGAACACAGAGCCTTGGTCTCGGGAGACAGGAACGCTGAACACAGAGCCTTGGTCTCGAGAGACAGGAACGACGACACAGAGCCTTGGCCTTGGGAGACAGGAATGCCGAGCACAGAGCCTTGGTCTCGGGAGACAGGAATGCTGAACACAGAGCCTTGGTCTCGGGAGACAGGAATGCTGAACACAGAGCCTTGGTCTCGGGAGACAGGAACGCTGAACACAGAGCCTTGGTCTCGGGAGCCAGGAATGCTGAACACAGAGCCTTGGTCTCGGGAGACAGGAACGCTGAACACAGAGCCTTGGCCTTGGGAGACAGGAATTCTGATCACAGAGCCTTGGTCTCGGGGGACAGGAACGCTGAACACAGAGCCTTGGTCTTGGGACACAGGAACGACGAACACAGAGCCTTGGTCTCGGGGGACAGAAATGCTGAACACAGAGCCTTGGTCTCGGGAGACAGGAACGACGAACACAGAGCCTTGGTCTCGGGAGACAGGAACGCTGAACACAGAGCCTTGGGAGACAGGAATGCCGAACACAGTGCCTTGGTCTCGGGAGACAGGAACGACGAACACAGAGCCTTGGTCTCGGGAGACAGAAATGCTGAACACAGAGCCTTGCGAGACAGGAATGCGGAGCACAGAGCCTTGGCCTTGGGAGACAGGAACGCTGAACGCAGAGCCTTGGTCTCGGGTGACAGGAATGCTGAACACAGAGCCTTGGCTTTGGGAGACAGGAATACCGAGCACAGAGCCTTGGTCTCGGGAGACATGAATGCTGAACACAGAGCCTTGGTCTCAGGAGACAGGAATGCTGAACACAGAGCCTTGGTCTCGGGAGACAGGAACGCTGAACACAGAGCCTTGGTCTCGGGAGCCAGGAATGCTGAACACAGAGTCTTGGTCTCGGGAGACAGGAACGCTGAACACAGAGCCTTGGCCTTGGGAGACAGGAATTCTGAACACACAGCCTTTGTCTCGGTGGACAGGAACGCTGAACACAGAGCCTTGGTCTTGGGACACAGGAACGACGAACACAGAGCCTTGGTCTCGGGGGACAGGAATGCTGAACACAGTGCCTTGGTCTCGGGAGACAGGAACGACGAACACAGAGCCTTGGTCTCGGGGGACAGGAATGCTGAACACAGTGCCTTGGTCTCGGGACACAGGAACGACGAACACAGAGCCTTGGTCTCGGGGGACAGGAATGCTGAACACAGTGCCTTGGTCTCGGGAGACAGGAACGACGAACACAGAGCCTTGGTCTCGGGAGACAGGAACGCTGAACACAGAGCCTTGGGAGACAGGAATGCCGAACACAGTGCCTTGGTCTCGGGAGACAGGAACGACGAACACAGAGCCTTGGTCTCGGGAGACAGAAATGCTGAACACAGAGCCTTGGCCTTGGGAGACAGGAATGCGGAGCACAGAGCCTTGGCCTTGGGAGACAGGAACGCTGAACGCAGAGCCTTGGTCTCGGGTGACAGGAATGCCGAGCACAGAGCCTTGGTCTCGGGAGACAGGAACGCTGAACACAGAGCCTTGGTCTCGGGAGTCAGGAACGCTGAACACAGACCCTTGGTCTCGGGAGACAGGAACGCTGAACACAGAGCCTTGGGAGACTGGAATGCCGAGCTCAGAGCCTTGGCCTTGGGAGACAGGAACGCTGAACACAGAGCCTTGGTCTCGGGAGACAGGAACGCTGAACACATAGCCTTGGTCTCAGGAGACAGGAACGCTGATCACAGTGCCTTGGGAGTCAGGAATGCCGAGCACAGAGCCTTGGCCTTGGGAGACAGGAACGCTGAACACAGAGCCTTGGTCTCGGGAGACAGGAACGCTGAACACAGAGACTTGGTCTCGGGAGACAGGAACGCTGAACACAGAGCCTTGGGAGACAGGAATGCCGTGCTCAGAGCCTTGGCCTTGGGAGACAGGAATGCCGAGCACAGAGCCTTGGCCTTGGAAGACAGGAACACTGAACACAGAGCCTTGGTCTCGGGAGACAGGAACGCTGAACACAGAGCCTTGGTCTCGGGAGACAGGAACGCTGAACACAGAGCCTTGGTCTCGGGAGACAGGAACGCTGAACACAGAGCCTTGGTCTCGGGAGACAGGAACGCTGAACCCAGTGCCTTGGTCTCGGGAGACAGGAACGCTGAACACAGAGCCTTGGGAGACAGGAATGCCTAGCTCAGAGCCTTGGCCTTGGGAAACAGGAACGCTGAACACAGAGCTTTGGTCTCGGGAGACAGGAACGCTGAACACAGAGCCTTGGTCTTGGGAGACAGGAATGCCGAGCACAGAGCCTTGGTCTCGGGGGACAGGAACGCTGAACACAGAGCCTTGGTCTTGGGAGACAGGAACGACAAACACAGAGCCTTGGTCTCGGGGGACAGGAATGCTGAACACAGAGCCTTGGTCTCGGGAGACAGGAACGCTGAACACGGATCCTTGGTCTCGGGAGACCGGAACGCTGAACACAGAGCCTTGGTCTAGGGAGACAGGAACGCTGAACACAGAGACTTGGTCTCGGGAGACAGGAACGCTGAACACAGAGCCTTGGGAGACAGGAATGCCGTGCTCAGAGCCTTGGCCTTGGGAGACAGGAACGCTTAACACAGTACCTTGGTCTCGGGAGACAGGAACGCTGATCACAGAGCCTAGGTCTCGGGAGACAGGAACGCTGAACACAGAGCCTTGGTCTCCGGAGACAGGAACGCTGAACATAGAGCCTTGGGAGACAGGAATGCCGAGCTCAGAGCCTTGGCCTTGGGAGACAGGAACGCTGAACACAGAGCCTTGGACTCGGGAGACAGGAACGCTGAACACAGAGCCTTGGTCTCAGGAGACAGGAACGCTGAACACAGTGCCTTGGGAGACAGGAATGCCGAGCACAGAGCCTTGGCCTTGGGAGACAGGAACGCTGAACACAGAGACTTGGACTCGGGAGACAGGAACGCTGAACACAGAGCCTTGGGAGACAGGAATGCTGAACACAGAGCCTTGGTCTCGGGAGACAGGAATGCTGAACACAGAGCCTTGGTCTCGGGAGACAGGAACGCTGAACACAGAGTCTTGGTCTCGGGAGACAGGAACGCTGAACACAGAGCCTTGGCCTTGGGAGACAGGAATACCGAGCACAGAGCCTTGGTCTCGGGAGACATGAATGCTGAACACAGAGCCTTGGTCTCGGGAGACAGGAATGCTGAACACAGAGCCTTGGTCTCGGGAGACAGGAACGCTGAACACAGAGCCTTGGTCTCGGGAGCCAGGAATGCTGAACACAGAGTCTTGGTCTCGGGAGACAGGAACGCTGAACACAGAGCCTTGGCCTTGGGAGACAGGAATTCTGAACACACAGCCTTTGTCTCGGTGGACAGGAACGCTGAACACAGAGCCTTGGTCTTGGGACACAGGAACGACGAACACAGAGCCTTGGTCTCGGGGGACAGGAATGCTGAACACAGTGCCTTGGTCTCGGGAGACAGGAACGACGAACACAGAGCCTTGGTCTCGGGGGACAGGAATGCTGAACACAGTGCCTTGGTCTCGGGACACAGGAACGACGAACACAGAGCCTTGGTCTCGGGGGACAGGAATGCTGAACACAGTGCCTTGGTCTCGGGAGACAGGAACGACGAACACAGAGCCTTGGTCTCGGGAGACAGGAACGCTGAACACAGAGCCTTGGGAGACAGGAATGCCGAACACAGTGCCTTGGTCTCGGGAGACAGGAACGACGAACACAGAGCCTTGGTCTCGGGAGACAGAAATGCTGAACACAGAGCCTTGGCCTTGGGAGACAGGAATGCGGAGCACAGAGCCTTGGCCTTGGGAGACAGGAACGCTGAACGCAGAGCCTTGGTCTCGGGTGACAGGAATGCCGAGCACAGAGCCTTGGTCTCGGGAGACAGGAATGCTGAACACAGAGCCTTGGTCTCGGGAGACAGGAACGCTGAACACAGAGCCTTGGTCTCGGGAGACAGGAACGCTGAACACAGAGCCTTGGTCTCGGGAGCCAGGAATGCTGAACACAGAGCCTTGGTCTCGGGAGACAGGAACGCTGAACACAGAGCCTTGGTCTCGGGAGACAGGAACGCTGAACACAGAGCCTTGGTCTCGGGAGACAGGAACGCTGAACACAGAGCCTTGGTCTCGGGAGACTTGAACTACGAACACAGAGCCTTGGTCTCGGGAGACAGGAACGCTGAACACAGAGCCTTGGTCTCGAGAGACAGGAACGATGACACAGAGCCTTGGCCTTGGGAGACAGGAATGATGAACACAGAGCCTTGGTCTCGGGAGACAGGAATGCTGAACACAGAGCCTTGGTCTCGGGAGACAGGAATGCTGAACACAGAGCCTTGGTCTCGGGAGACAGGAACGCTGAACACAGAGCCTTGGTCTCGGGAGACAGGAACGCTGAACACAGAGCCTTGGCCTTGGGAGACAGGAATTCTGATCACAGAGCCTTGGTCTCGGGAGACAGGAACGCTGAACACAGAGCCTTGGTCTCGGGAGACAGGAACGCTGAACACAGAGCCCTGGTCTCGGGAGCCAGGAATGCTGAACACAGAGCCTTGGTCTCGGGAGACAGGAACGCTGAACACAGAGCCTTGGTCTCGGGAGACAGGAACGCTGAACACAGAGCCTTGGTCTCGGGAGACAGGAACGCTGAACACAGAGCCTTGGTCTCGGGAGACAGGAACGCTGAACACAGAGCCTTGGTCTCGGGAGACAGGAACGCTGAACACAGAGCCTTGGCCTTGGGAGACAGGAATGCTGAACACAGAGCCTTGGTCTCGGTGGACAGGAACGCTGAACACAGAGCCTTGGTCTTGGGACACAGGAACGACGAACACAGAGCCTTGGTCTCGGGGGACAGGAATGCTGAACACAGAGCCTTGGTCTCGGTAGACAGGAACGACGAACACAGAGCCTTGGTCTCGGGAGACAGGAACGCTGAACACAGAGCCTTGGGAGACAGGAATGCCGAGCACAGAGCCTTGGCCTTGGGAGACAGGAACGCTGAACACAGATCCTTGGTCTCGGGAGACAGGAACGCTGAACACAGAGCCTTGGTCTCGGGAGAGAGGAACGCTGAACACAGAGCCTTGGTCTCGGGAGTCAGGAACGCTGAACACAGAGCCTTGGTCTCGGGAGACAGGAACGCTGAACACAGAGCCTTGGGAGACTGGAATGCCGAGCTCAGAGCCTTGGCCTTGGGAGACAGGAACGCTGAACACAGAGCCTTGGTCTCGGGAGACAGGAACGCTGAACACAGAGCCTTGGTCTCAGGAGACAGGAACTCTGAACACAGTGCCTTGGGAGTCAGGAATGCCGAGCACAGAGCCTTGGCCTTGGGAGACAGGAACGCTGAACACAGAGCCTTGGTCTCGGGAGACAGGAACGCTGAACACAGAGACTTGGTCTCGGGAGACAGGAACGCTGAACACAGAGCCTTGGGAGACAGGAATGCCGAGCTCAGAGCCTTGGCCTTGGGAGACAGGAACGCTGAACACAGTACCTTGGTCTCGGGAGACAGGAACGCTGAACACAGAGCCTTGGTCTCGGGAGACAGGAATGCCGAGCACAGACCCTTGGCCTTGGGAGACAGGAACGCTGAACACAGAGCCTTGGTCTCGGGAGACAGGAATGCCGAACACAGAGCCTTGGTCTTGGGAGACAGGAATGCCGAGCACAGAGCCTTGGCCTTGGAAGACAGGAACACTGAACACAGAGCCTTGGTCTCGGGAGACAGGAACGCTGAACACAGAGCCTTGGTCTCGGGAGACAGGAACGCTGAACACAGAGCCTTGGTCTCGGGAGACAGGAACGCTGAACACAGAGCCTTGGTCTCGGGAGACAGGAACGCTGAACCCAGTGCCTTGGTCTCGGGAGACAGGAACGCTGAACACAGAGCCTTGGGAGACAGGAATGCCTAGCTCAGAGCCTTGGCCTTGGGAAACAGGAACGCTGAACACAGAGCTTTGGTCTCGGGAGACAGGAACGCTGAACACAGAGCCTTGGTCTTGGGAGACAGGAATGCCGAGCACAGAGCCTTGGTCTCGGGGGACAGGAACGCTGAACACAGAGCCTTGGTCTTGGGAGACAGGAACGACAAACACAGAGCCTTGGTCTCGGGGGACAGGAATGCTGAACACAGAGCCTTGGTCTCGGGAGACAGGAACGCTGAACACAGATCCTTGGTCTCGGGAGACCGGAACGCTGAACACAGAGCCTTGGTCTCGGGAGACAGGAACGCTGAACACAGAGCCTTGGTCTCCGGAGACTGGAACGCTGAACATAGAGCCTTGGGAGACAGGAATGCCGAGCTCAGAGCCTTGGCCTTGGGAGACAGGAACGCTGAACACAGAGCCTTGGACTCGGGAGACAGGAACGCTGAACACAGAGCCTTGGTCTCAGGAGACAGGAACGCTGAACACAGTGCCTTGGGAGACAGGAATGCCGAGCACAGAGCCTTGGCCTTGGGAGACAGGAACGCTGAACACAGAGACTTGGACTCGGGAGACAGGAACGCTGAACACAGAGCCTTGGGAGACAGGAATGCCGAGCTCAGAGCCTTTGCCTTGGGAGACAGGAACGCTGAACACAGTGCCTTGGTCTCGGGAGACAGGAACGCTGAACGCACAGCCTTGGTCTCGGGAGACAGGAATGCCGAGCACAGACCCTTGGCCTTGGGAGACAGGAACGCTGAACGCAGAGCCTTGGTCTCGGGGGCAGGAACGCTGAACACAGAGCCTTTGGTCTCGGGAGACAGGAATGCTGAACACAGAGCCTTGGTCTCGGGAGACAGGAACGCTGAACACAGAGCCTTGGGAGACAGGAATGCCGAACACAGAGCCTTGGTCTCGGGAGACAGGAACGACGAACACAGAGCCTTGGTCTCGGGAGACAGGAATGCTGAACACAGAGCCTTGGTCTCGGCGGCAGGAACGCTGAACACAGAGCCTTGGTCTCGGGAGACAGGAATGCTGAACACAGAGCCGTGGTCTCGGGAGACAGGAATGCTGAACACAAGAGCTTTGGCCTTGGGAGACAGGAATGCCGAGCACAGAGCCTTGGTCTCGGGAGACAGGAATGCTGAACACAGAGCCTTGGCCTTGGGAGACAGGAATGCCGAGCACAGAGCCTTGATCTCGGGACACAGGAATGCTGAACACAGAGCCTTGGTCTCGAGAGACAGGAATGCTGAACACAGAGCCTTGGTCTCGGGAGACAGGAACGCTGAACACAGAGCCTTGGTCTCGGGAGACAGGAACGCTGAACACAGAGCCTTGGCCTTGGGAGACAGGAATTCTGAACACAGAGCCTTGGTCTCGGGGGACAGGAACGCTGAACACAGAGCCTTGGTCTTGTGACTCAGGAACGACGAACACAGAGCCTTGGTCTAGGGGGACAGGAATGCTGAACACAGAGCCTTGGTCTCGGGAGACAGGAACGACGAACACAGAGCCTTGGTCTCGGGAGACAGGAACGACGAACACAGTGCCTTGGTCTCGGGAGACAGGAACGACGAACACAGTGCCTTGGTCTCGGGAGACAGGAACGACGAACACAGAGCCTTGGTCTCGGGAGACAGGAACGCTGAACGCAGAGCCTTGGTCTCGGGAGACAGGAACGCCGAGCACAGAGCCTTGGTCTCGGGAGACAGGAATGCTGAACACAGAGCCTTGGTCTCGGGAGACAGGAATGCTGAACACAGAGCCTTGGTCTCGGGAGACAGGAACGCTGAACACAGAGCCTTGGTCTCGGGAGCCAGGAATGCTGAACACAGAGCCTTGGTCTCGGGAGACAGGAACGCTGACCACAGAGCCTTGGCCTTGGGAGACAGGAATTCTGAAAACTGAGCCTTGGTCTCGGGGGACAGGAACGCTGAACACAGAGCCTTGGCCTTGGGAGACAGGAATTCTGAAAACTGAGCCTTGGTCTCGGGGGACAGGAACGCTGAACACAGAGCCTTGGTCTTGGGACACAGGAACGACGAACACAGAGCCTTGGTCTCGGGGGACAGGAATGCTGAACACAGAGCCTTGGTCTCGGGAGACAGGAACGACGAACACAGAGCCTTGGTCTCGGGAGACAGTAACGCTGAACACAGAGCCTTGGGAGACAGGAATGCCGAGCACAGAGCCTTGGTCTCGGGAGACAGGAACGCTGAACCCAGAGCCTTGGTCTCGGGAGACAGGAACGCTGAACACAGAGCCTTGGGAGCCAGGAATGCCTAGCTCACAGCCTTGGACTTGGGAAACAGGAACGCTGAACACAGAGCTTTGGTCTCGGGAGACAGGAACGCTGAACACAGAGCCTTGGTCTTGGGAGACAGGAATGCCGAGCACAGAGCCTTGGTCTCGGGGGACAGGAATGCTGAACACAGAGCCTTGGTCTCGGGAGACAGGAACGCTGAACACAGATCCTTGGTCTCGGGAGACAGGAATGCTGAACACAGAGCCTTGGTCTCGGGAGACAGGAACGCTGAACACAGATCCTTGGTCTTGGGAGACAGGAATGCCGAGCACAGACCCTTGGCCTTGGGAGACAGGAACGCTGAACGCAGAGCCTTGGTCTCAGGGGCAGGAACGCTGAACACAGAGCCTTGGTCTCGGGAGACAGGAATGCTGAACACAGAGCCTTGGGAGACAGGAATGCCGAGCACAGAGCCTTGGCCTTGGGAGACAGGAATGCCGAGCACAGAGCCTTGATCTCGGGAGACAGGAATGCTGAACACAGAGCCTTGGTCTCGGGAGACAGGAATGCTGAACACAGAGCCTTGGTCTCGGGAGACAGGAATGCTGAACACAGAGATGTGGTCTCGGGAGACAGGAACGCTGAACACAGAGCCTTGGCCTTGGGAGACAGGAATTCTGAACACAGAGCCTTGGTCTCGGGGGACAGGAACTCTGAACACAGAGTGTTGGTCTCGGGAGACAGGAACGCTGAACACAGAGCCTTGGTCTTGTGACACAGGAACGACGAACACAGAGCCTTGGTCTCGGGAGACAGGAACGACGAACACAGAGCCTTGGGAGACACGAATGCCGAACACAGTGCCTTGGTCTCGGGAGACAGGAACGACGAACACAGAGCCTTGGCCTTGGGAGACAGGAATGCCGAGCACAGAGCCTTGGTCTCGGGGGACAGGAATGCTGAACACAGAGCCTTGGTCTCGGGAGACAGGAACGACGAACACAGAGCCTTGGTCTCGGGAGACAGGAACGCTGAACACAGAGCCTTGGGAGACAGGAATGCCGAGCACAGAGCCTTGGCCTTGGGAGACAGGAACGCTGAACACAGAGCCTTGGTCTCGGGAGACAGGAACGCTGAACACAGAGCCTTGGTCTCGGGAGACAGGAACGCTGAACACAGAGCCTTGGGAGACAGGAATGCCGAGCTCAGAGCCTTGGCCTTGGGAGACAGGAACGCTGAACACAGAGCCTTGGTCTCGGGGGCAGGAATGCTGAACACAGAGCCTTGGGAGACAGGAACGCTGAACACAGAGCCTTGGTCTCGGGAGACAGGAACGCTGAACACAGAGCCTTGGTCTCAGGAGACAGGAACGCTGAACACAGTGCCTTGGGAGACAGGAATGCCGAGCACAGAGCCTTGGCCTTGGGAGACAGGTACGCTGAACACAGAGCCTTGGTCTCGGGAGACAGGAACGCTGAACACAGAGACTTGGTCTCGGGAGACAGGAACGCTGAACACAGAGCCTTGGTCTCGGGAGACAGGAACGCTGAACACAGAGCCTTGCTCTCGGGAGACAGGAACGCTGAACACAGAGCCTTGATCTTGGGAGACAGGAACGCTGAACACAGAGCCTTGGTCTCGGGGGACAGGAATGCTGAACACAGAGCCTTGGTCTCGGGAGACAGGAATGCTGAACACAGAGCCTTGGGAGACAGGAAGGCCGAACACTGAGCCTTGGTCTCGAGAGACAGGAACGACGACACAGAGCCTTGGTCTCGAGAGACAGGAACGACGAACACAGAGCCTTGGTCTCGGGAGACTGGAACTACGAACACAGAGCCTTGGTCTCGGGAGACAGGAACGCTGAACACAGAGCCTTGGTCTCGAGAGACAGGAACGACGACACAGAGCCTTGGCCTTGGGAGACAGGAATGCCGAGCACAGAGCCTTGGTCTCGGGAGACAGGAATGCTGAACACAGAGCCTTGGTCTCGGGAGACAGGAATGCTGAACACAGAGCCTTGGTCTCGGGAGACAGGAACGCTGAACACAGAGCCTTGGTCTCAGGAGACAGGAACGCTGAACACAGAGCCTTGGTCTCGGGAGACAGGAACGCTGAACACAGAGCCTTGATCTTGGGAGACAGGAACGCTGAACACAGAGCCTTGGTCTCGGGGGACAGGAATGCTGAACACAGAGCCTTGGTCTCGGGAGACAGGAATGCTGAACACAGAGCCTTGGGAGACAGGAAGGCCGAGCACAGAGCCTTGGTCTCGGGAGACAGGAACGCTGAGCACAGAGCCTTGGTCTCGAGAGACAGGAACGACGAACACAGAGCCTTGGTCTCGGGAGACTTGAACTACGAACACAGAGCCTTGGTCTCGGGAGACAGGAACGCTGAACACAGAGCCTTGGTCTCGAGAGACAGGAACGACGACACAGAGCCTTGCCCTTGGGAGACAGGAATGCCGAGCACAGAGCCTTGGTCTCGGGAGACAGGAATGCTGAACACAGAGCCTTGGTCTCGGGAGACAGGAATGCTGAACACAGAGCCTTGGTCTCGGGAGACAGGAACGCTGAACACAGAGCCTTGGTCTCAGGAGACAGGAACGCTGAACACAGAGCCTTGGTCTCGGGAGACAGGAACGCTGAACACAGAGCCTTGATCTTGGGAGACAGGAACGCTGAACACAGAGCCTTGGTCTCGGGGGACAGGAATGCTGAACACAGAGCCTTGGTCTCGGGAGACAGGAATGCTGAACACAGAGCCTTGGGAGACAGGAAGGCCGAGCACAGAGCCTTGGTCTCGAGAGACAGGAACGACGAACACAGAGCCTTGGTCTCGGGAGACAGGAACGCTGAGCACAGAGCCTTGGTCTCGAGAGACAGGAACGACGAACACAGAGCCTTGGTCTCGGGAGACTTGAACTACGAACACAGAGCCTTGGTCTCGGGAGACAGGAACGCTGAACACAGAGCCTTGGTCTCGAGAGACAGGAACGACGACACAGAGCCTTGCCCTTGGGAGACAGGAATGCCGAGCACAGAGCCTTGGTCTCGGGAGACAGGAATGCTGAACACAGAGCCTTGGTCTCGGGAGACAGGAATGCTGAACACAGAGCCTTGGTCTCGGGAGACAGGAACGCTGAACACCAAGCCTTGGTCTCGGGAGCCAGGAATGCTGAACACAGAGCCTTGGTCTCGGGAGACAGGAACGCTGAACACAGAGCCTTGGCCTTGGGAGACAGGAATTCTGATCACAGAGCCTTGGTCTCGGGGGACCGGAACGCTGAACACAGAGCCTTGGTCTTGGGACACAGGAACGACGAACACAGAGCCTTGGTCTCGGGGGACAGGAATGCTGAACACAGAGCCTTGGTCTCGGGAGACAGGAACGACGAACACAGAGCCTTGGTCACGGGGGACCGGAACGCTGAACACAGAGCCTTGGACTTGGGACACAGGAACGACGAACATAGAGCCTTGGTCTCGGGGGACAGGAATGCTGAACACAGAGCCTTGGTCTCGGGAGACAGGAACGCTGAACACAGAGCCTTGGGAGACAGGAATGCCGAACACAGTGCCTTGGTCTCGGGAGACAGGAACGTCGAACACAGAGCCTTGGTCTCGGGAGACAGAAATGCTGAACACAGAGCCTTGGGAGACAGGAATGCAGAGCACAGAGCCTTGGCCTTGGGAGACAGGAACGCTGAACGCAGAGCCTTGGTCTCGGGTGACAGGAATGCTGAACACAGAGCCTTGGCTTTGGGAGACAGGAATGCCGAGCACAGAGCCTTGGTCTCGGGAGACAGGAATGCTGAACACAGAGCCTTGGTCTCGGGAGACAGGAATGCTGAACACAGAGTCTTGGTCTCGGGAGACAGGAACGCTGAACACAGAGCCTTGGTCTCGGGAGCCAGGAATGCTGAACACAGAGCCTTGGTCTCGGGAGACAGGAACGCTGAACACAGAGCCTTGGCCTTGGGAGACAGGAATTCTGAACACACAGCCTTGGTCTCGGTGGACAGGAACGCTGAACACAGAGCCTTGGTCTTGGGACACAGGAACGACGAACACAGAGCCTTGGTCTCGGGGGACAGGAATGCTGAACACAGTGCCTTGGTCTCGGGAGACAGGAACGACGAACACAGAGCCTTGGTCTCGGGAGACAGGAACGCTGAACACAGAGCCTTGGGAGACAGGAATGCCGAACACAGTGCCTTGGTCTCGGGAGACAGGAACGACGAACACAGAGCCTTGGTGTCGGGAGACAGAAATGCTGAACACAGAGCCTTGCGAGACAGGAATGCGGAGCACAGAGCCTTGGCCTTGGGAGACAGGAACGCTGAACGCACAGCCTTGGTCTCAGGTGACAGGAATGCTGAACACAGAGCCTTGGCCTTGGAGACAGGAATGCCGAGCACAGAGCCTTGGTCTCGGGAGACAGGAATGCTGAACACAGAGCCTTGGTCTCGGGAGACAGGAATGCTGAACACAGAGCCTTGGTCTCGGGAGACAGGAACGCTGAACACAGAGCCTTGATCTCGGGAGCCAGGAATGCTGAACACAGAGACTTGGTCTCGGGAGACAGGAACGCTGAACACAGAGCCTTGGTCTCGCGAGACAGGAACGCTGAACACAGAGCCTTGGTCTCGGGAGACAGGAACGCTGAACACAGAGCCTTGGTCTCGGGAGACAGGAACGCTGAACACAGAGCCTTGGTCTCGGGAGACAGGAACGCTGAACACAGAGCCTTGGCCTTGGGAGACAGGAATGCTGAACACAGAGCCTTGGTCTTGGGACACAGGAACGACGAACACAGAGCCTTGGTCTCGGGGGACAGGAATGCTGAACACAGAGCCTTGGTCTCGGTAGACAGGAACGACGAACACAGAGCCTTGGTCTCGGGAGACAGGAACGCTGAACACAGAGCCTTGGTCTTGGGACACAGGAACGACGAACACAGAGCCTTGGTCTCGGGGGACAGGAATGCTGAACACAGAGCCTTGGTCTCGGTAGACAGGAACGACGAACACAGAGCCTTGGTCTCGGGAGACAGGAAAGCTGAACACAGAGCCTTGGGAGACAGGAATGCCGAGCACAGAGCCTTGGCCTTGGGAGACAGGAACGCTGAACGCAGAGCCTTGGTCTCGGGTGACAGGAATGCTGAACACAGAGCCTTGGCCTTGGGAGACAGGAATGCCGAGCACAGAGCCTTGGTCTCGGGAGACAGGAATGCTGAACACAGAGCCTTGGTCTCGGGAGACAGGAACGCTGAACACAGAGCCTTGGTCTCGGGAGACAGGAACGACGAACACAGAGCCTTGGTCACGGGGGACCGGAACGCTGAACACAGAGCCTTGGTCTTGGGACACAGGAACGACGAACATAGAGCCTTGGTCTCGGGGGACAGGAATGCTGAACACAGAGCCTTGGTCTCGGGAGACAGGAACGCTGAACACAGAGCCTTGGGAGACAGGAATGCCGAACACAGTGCCTTGGTCTCGGGAGACAGGAACGTCGAACACAGAGCCTTGGTCTCGGGAGACAGAAATGCTGAACACAGAGCCTTGGGAGACAGGAATGCAGAGCACAGAGCCTTGGCCTTGGGAGACAGGAACGCTGAACGCAGAGCCTTGGTCTCGGGTGACAGGAATGCTGAACACAGAGCCTTGGCTTTGGGAGACAGGAATGCCGAGCACAGAGCCTTGGTCTCGGGAGACAGGAATGCTGAACACAGAGCCTTGGTCTCGGGAGACAGGAATGCTGAACACAGAGCCTTGGTCTCGGGAGACAGGAACGCTGAACACAGAGCCTTGGTCTCGGGAGCCAGGAATGCTGAACACAGAGCCTTGGTCTCGGGAGACAGGAACGCTGAACACAGAGCCTTGGCCTTGGGAGACAGGAATTCTGAACACACAGCCTTGGTCTCGGTGGACAGGAACGCTGAACACAGAGCCTTGGTCTTGGGACACAGGAACGACGAACACAGAGCCTTGGTCTCGGGGGACAGGAATGCTGAACACAGTGCCTTGGTCTCGGGAGACAGGAACGACGAACACAGAGCCTTGGTCTCGGGAGACAGGAACGCTGAACACAGAGCCTTGGGAGACAGGAATGCCGAACACAGTGCCTTGGTCTCGGGAGACAGGAACGACGAACACAGAGCCTTGGTGTCGGGAGACAGAAATGCTGAACACAGAGCCTTGCGAGACAGGAATGCGGAGCACAGAGCCTTGGCCTTGGGAGACAGGAACGCTGAACGCACAGCCTTGGTCTCAGGTGACAGGAATGCTGAACACAGAGCCTTGGCCTTGGAGACAGGAATGCCGAGCACAGAGCCTTGGTCTCGGGAGACAGGAATGCTGAACACAGAGCCTTGGTCTCGGGAGACAGGAATGCTGAACACAGAGCCTTGGTCTCGGGAGACAGGAACGCTGAACACAGAGCCTTGATCTCGGGAGCCAGGAATGCTGAACACAGAGACTTGGTCTCGGGAGACAGGAACGCTGAACACAGAGCCTTGGTCTCGCGAGACAGGAACGCTGAACACAGAGCCTTGGTCTCGGGAGACAGGAACGCTGAACACAGAGCCTTGGTCTCGGGAGACAGGAACGCTGAACACAGAGCCTTGGTCTCGGGAGACAGGAACGCTGAACACAGAGCCTTGGCCTTGGGAGACAGGAATGCTGATCACAGAGCCTTGGTCTTGGGACACAGGAACGACGAACACAGAGCCTTGGTCTCGGGGGACAGGAATGCTGAACACAGAGCCTTGGTCTCGGTAGACAGGAACGACGAACACAGAGCCTTGGTCTCGGGAGACAGGAACGCTGAACACAGAGCCTTGGTCTTGGGACACAGGAACGACGAACACAGAGCCTTGGTCTCGGGGGACAGGAATGCTGAACACAGAGCCTTGGTCTCGGTAGACAGGAACGACGAACACAGAGCCTTGGTCTCGGGAGACAGGAACGCTGAACACAGAGCCTTGGGAGACAGGAATGCCGAGCACAGAGCCTTGGCCTTGGGAGACAGGAACGCTGAACGCAGAGCCTTGGTCTCGGGTGACAGGAATGCTGAACACAGAGCCTTGGCCTTGGGAGACAGGAATGCCGAGCACAGAGCCTTGGTCTCGGGAGACAGGAATGCTGAACACAGAGCCTTGGTCTCGGGAGACAGGAACGCTGAACACAGAGCCTTGGTCTCGGGAGCCAGGAATGCTGAACACAGAGCCTTGGTCTCGGGAGACAGGAACGCTGAAAACAGAGCCTTGGTCTTGGGAGACAGGAATGCTGAACACAGAGCCTTGGTCTCGGGGGATAGGAATGCTGAACACAGAGCCTTGGTCTCGGGAGACAGGAACGACGAACACAGAGCCTTGGTCTCGGGAGACAGGAACGCTGAACACAGAGCCTTGGGAGACAGGAATGCCGAGCACAGAGCCTTGGCCTTGGGAGACAGGAACGCTGAACACAGAGCCTTGGTCTCGGGAGACAGGAACGCTGAACACAGAGCCTTGGTCTCGGGAGACAGGAACGCTGAACACAGAGCCTTGGGAGACAGGAATGCCGAGCTCAGAGCCTTGGCCTTGGGAGACAGGAACGCTGAACACAGAGCCTTGGTCTCGGGAGACAGGAACGCTGAACACAGAGCCTTGGTCTCAGGAGACAGGAACGCTGAACACAGTGCCTTGGGAGACAGGAATGCCGAGCACAGAGCCTTGGCCTTGGGAGACAGGAACGCTGAACACAGAGCCTTGGTCTCGGGAGACAGGAACGCTGAACACAGAGACTTGGTCTCGGGAGACAGGAACGCTGAACACAGAGCCTTGGTCTCGGGAGACAGGAACGCTGAACACAGAGCCTTGGTCTCGGGAGACAGGAACGCTGAACACAGAGCCTTGGTCTCGGGAGACAGGAACGCTGAACACAGAGCCTTGATCTTGGGAGACAGGAACGCTGAACACAGAGCCTTGGTCTCGGGGGACAGGAATGCTGAACACAGAGCCTTGGTCTCGGGAGACAGGAATGCTGAACACAGAGCCTTGGGAGACAGGAAGGCCGAGCACTTAGCCTTGGTCTCGGGAGACAGGAACGCTGAGCACAGAGCCTTGGTCTGGAGAGACAGGAACGACGGCACAGAGCCTTGGTCTCGAGAGACAGGAACGACGAACACAGAGCCTTGGTCTCGGGAGACTGGAACTACGAACACAGAGCCTTGGTCTCGGGAGACAGGAACGCTGAACACAGAGCCTTGGTCTCGAGAGACAGGAACGACGACACAGAGCCTTGGCCTTGGGAGACAGGAATGCCGAGCACAGAGCCTTGGTCTCGGGAGACAGGAATGCTGAACACAGAGCCTTGGTCTCGGGAGACAGGAACGCTGAACACAGAGCCTTGGTCTCGGGAGACAGGAACGCTGAACACAGAGCCTTGGTCTCGGGAGACAGGAACGCTGAACACAGAGCCTTGGTCTCGGGAGACAGGAACGCTGAACACAGAGCCTTGGTCTCAGGAGACAGGAACGCTGAACACAGAGCCTTGGTCTCGTGAGACAGGAACGCTGAACACAGAGCCTTGATCTTGGGAGACAGGAACGCTGAACACAGAGCCTTGGTCTCGGGGTACAGGAATGCTGAACACAGAGCCTTGGTCTCGGGAGACAGGAATGCTGAACACAGAGCCTTGGGAGACAGGAATGCCGAGCACAGAGCCTTGGTCTCGGGAGACAGGAACGCTGAGCACAGAGCCTTGGTCTCGAGAGACAGGAACGACGACACAGAGCCTTGGTCTCGAGAGACAGGAACGACGAACACAGAGCCTTGGTCTCGGGAGACTTGAACTACGAACACAGAGCCTTGGTCTCGGGAGACAGGAACGTTGAACACAGAGCCTTGGTCTCGAGAGACAGGAACGACGACACAGAGCCTTGCCCTTGGGAGACAGGAATGCCGAGCACAGAGCCTTGGTCTCGGGAGACAGGAATGCTGAACACAGAGCCTTGGTCTCGGGAGACAGGAATGCTGAACACAGAGCCTTGGTCTCGGGAGACAGGAACGCTGAACACAGAGCCTTGGTCTCGGGAGCCAGGAATGCTGAACACAGAGCCTTGGTCTCGGGAGACAGGAACGCTGAACACAGAGCCTTGGCCTTGGGAGACAGGAATTCTGATCACAGAGCCTTGGTCTCGGGGGACCGGAACGCTGAACACAGAGGCTTGGTCTTGGGACACAGGAACGACGAACACAGAGCCTTGGTCTCGGGGGACAGGAATGCTGAACACAGAGCCTTGGTCTCGGGAGACAGGAACGACGAACACATAGCCTTGGTCTCGGGAGACAGGAACGCTGAACACACAGCCTTGGGAGACAGGAATGCCGAACACAGTGCCTTGGTCTCGGGAGACAGGAACGACGAACACAGAGCCTTGGTCTCGGGAGACAGAAATGCTGAACACAGAACCTTGGGAGACAGGAACGCTGAACACAGAGCCTTGGTCTCGGGAGACAGGAACGCTGAACACAGAGCCTTGGTCTCGGGAGACAGGAACGCTGAACACAGAGCCTTGGGAGACAGGAATGCCGAGCTCAGTGCCTTGGCCTTGGGAGACAGGAACGCTGAACACAGAGCCTTGCTCTCGGGAGACAGGAACGCTGAACACAGAGCCTTGATCTTGGGAGACAGGAACGACGAACATAGAGCCTTGGTCTCGGGGGACAGGAATGCTGAACACAGAGCCTTGGTCTCGGGAGACAGGAACGCTGAACACAGAGCCTTGGGAGACAGGAATGCCGAACACAGTGCCTTGGTCTCGGGAGACAGGAACGTCGAACACAGAGCCTTGGTCTCGGGAGACAGAAATGCTGAACACAGAGCCTTGGGAGACAGGAATGCAGAGCACAGAGCCTTGGCCTTGGGAGACAGGAACGCTGAACGCAGAGCCTTGGTCTCGGGTGACAGGAATGCTGAACACAGAGCCTTGGCTTTGGGAGACAGGAATGCCGAGCACAGAGCCTTGGTCTCGGGAGACAGGAATGCTGAACACAGAGCCTTGGTCTCGGGAGACAGGAATGCTGAACACAGAGTCTTGGTCTCGGGAGACAGGAACGCTGAACACAGAGCCTTGGTCTCGGGAGCCAGGAATGCTGAACACAGAGCCTTGGTCTCGGGAGACAGGAACGCTGAACACAGAGCCTTGGCCTTGGGAGACAGGAATTCTGAACACACAGCCTTGGTCTCGGTGGACAGGAACGCTGAACACAGAGCCTTGGTCTTGGGACACAGGAACGACGAACACAGAGCCTTGGTCTCGGGGGACAGGAATGCTGAACACAGTGCCTTGGTCTCGGGAGACAGGAACGACGAACACAGAGCCTTGGTCTCGGGAGACAGGAACGCTGAACACAGTGCCTTGGGAGACAGGAATGCCGAACACAGTGCCTTGGTCTCGGGAGACAGGAACGACGAACACAGAGCCTTGGTGTCGGGAGACAGAAATGCTGAACACAGAGCCTTGCGAGACAGGAATGCGGAGCACAGAGCCTTGGTCTCGGGAGACAGGAACGCTGAACACAGAGCCTTGGGAGACAGGAATGCCGAGCACAGAGCCTTGGCCTTGGGAGACAGGAACGCTGAACACAGAGCCTTGGTCTCGGGAGACAGGAACGCTGAACACAGAGCCTTGGTCTCGGGAGACAGGAACGCTGAACACAGAGCCTTGGGAGACAGGAATGCCGAGCTCAGAGCCTTGGCCTTGGGAGACAGGAACGCTGAACACAGAGCCTTGGTCTCGGGAGACAGGAACGCTGAACACAGAGCCTTGGTCTCAGGAGACAGGAACGCTGAACACAGTGCCTTGGGAGACAGGAATGCCGAGCACAGAGCCTTGGCCTTGGGAGACAGGAACGCTGAACACAGAGCCTTGGTCTCGGGAGACAGGAACGCTGAACACAGAGACTTGGTCTCGGGAGACAGGAACGCTGAACACAGAGCCTTGGTCTCGGGAGACAGGAACGCTGAACACAGAGCCTTGGTCTCGGGAGACAGGAACGCTGAACACAGAGCCTTGGTCTCGGGAGACAGGAACGCTGAACACAGAGCCTTGATCTTGGGAGACAGGAACGCTGAACACAGAGCCTTGGTCTCGGGGGACAGGAATGCTGAACACAGAGCCTTGGTCTCGGGAGACAGGAATGCTGAACACAGAGCCTTGGGAGACAGGAAGGCCGAGCACTTAGCCTTGGTCTCGGGAGACAGGAACGCTGAGCACAGAGCCTTGGTCTGGAGAGACAGGAACGACGACACAGAGCCTTGGTCTCGAGAGACAGGAACGACGAACACAGAGCCTTGGTCTCGGGAGACTGGAACTACGAACACAGAGCCTTGGTCTCGGGAGACAGGAACGCTGAACACAGAGCCTTGGTCTCGAGAGACAGGAACGACGACACAGAGCCTTGGCCTTGGGAGACAGGAATGCCGAGCACAGAGCCTTGGTCTCGGGAGACAGGAATGCTGAACACAGAGCCTTGGTCTCGGGAGACAGGAACGCTGAACACAGAGCCTTGGTCTCGGGAGACAGGAACGCTGAACACAGAGCCTTGGTCTCGGGAGACAGGAACGCTGAACACAGAGCCTTGGTCTCGGGAGACAGGAACGCTGAACACAGAGCCTTGGTCTCAGGAGACAGGAACGCTGAACACAGAGCCTTGGTCTCGTGAGACAGGAACGCTGAACACAGAGCCTTGATCTTGGGAGACAGGAACGCTGAACACAGAGCCTTGGTCTCGGGGTACAGGAATGCTGAACACAGAGCCTTGGTCTCGGGAGACAGGAATGCTGAACACAGAGCCTTGGGAGACAGGAATGCCGAGCACAGAGCCTTGGTCTCGGGAGACAGGAACGCTGAGCACAGAGCCTTGGTCTCGAGAGACAGGAACGACGACACAGAGCCTTGGTCTCGAGAGACAGGAACGACGAACACAGAGCCTTGGTCTCGGGAGACTTGAACTACGAACACAGAGCCTTGGTCTCGGGAGACAGGAACGTTGAACACAGAGCCTTGGTCTCGAGAGACAGGAACGACGACACAGAGCCTTGCCCTTGGGAGACAGGAATGCCGAGCACAGAGCCTTGGTCTCGGGAGACAGGAATGCTGAACACAGAGCCTTGGTCTCGGGAGACAGGAATGCTGAACACAGAGCCTTGGTCTCGGGAGACAGGAACGCTGAACACAGAGCCTTGGTCTCGGGAGCCAGGAATGCTGAACACAGAGCCTTGGTCTCGGGAGACAGGAACGCTGAACACAGAGCCTTGGCCTTGGGAGACAGGAATTCTGATCACAGAGCCTTGGTCTCGGGGGACCGGAACGCTGAACACAGAGGCTTGGTCTTGGGACACAGGAACGACGAACACAGAGCCTTGGTCTCGGGGGACAGGAATGCTGAACACAGAGCCTTGGTCTCGGGAGACAGGAACGACGAACACAGAGCCTTGGTCTCGGGAGACAGGAACGCTGAACACACAGCCTTGGGAGACAGGAATGCCGAACACAGTGCCTTGGTCTCGGGAGACAGGAACGACGAACACAGAGCCTTGGTCTCGGGAGACAGAAATGCTGAACACAGAACCTTGGGAGACAGGAACGCTGAACACAGAGCCTTGGTCTCGGGAGACAGGAACGCTGAACACAGAGCCTTGGTCTCGGGAGACAGGAACGCTGAACACAGAGCCTTGGGAGACAGGAATGCCGAGCTCAGAGCCTTGGCCTTGGGAGACAGGAACGCTGAACACAGAGCCTTGCTCTCGGGAGACAGGAACGCTGAACACAGAGCCTTGATCTTGGGAGACAGGAACGACGAACATAGAGCCTTGGTCTCGGGGGACAGGAATGCTGAACACAGAGCCTTGGTCTCGGGAGACAGGAACGCTGAACACAGAGCCTTGGGAGACAGGAATGCCGAACACAGTGCCTTGGTCTCGGGAGACAGGAACGTCGAACACAGAGCCTTGGTCTCGGGAGACAGAAATGCTGAACACAGAGCCTTGGGAGACAGGAATGCAGAGCACAGAGCCTTGGCCTTGGGAGACAGGAACGCTGAACGCAGAGCCTTGGTCTCGGGTGACAGGAATGCTGAACACAGAGCCTTGGCTTTGGGAGACAGGAATGCCGAGCACAGAGCCTTGGTCTCGGGAGACAGGAATGCTGAACACAGAGCCTTGGTCTCGGGAGACAGGAATGCTGAACACAGAGTCTTGGTCTCGGGAGACAGGAACGCTGAACACAGAGCCTTGGTCTCGGGAGCCAGGAATGCTGAACACAGAGCCTTGGTCTCGGGAGACAGGAACGCTGAACACAGAGCCTTGGCCTTGGGAGACAGGAATTCTGAACACACAGCCTTGGTCTCGGTGGACAGGAACGCTGAACACAGAGCCTTGGTCTTGGGACACAGGAACGACGAACACAGAGCCTTGGTCTCGGGGGACAGGAATGCTGAACACAGTGCCTTGGTCTCGGGAGACAGGAACAACGAACACAGAGCCTTGGTCTCGGGAGACAGGAACGCTGAACACAGTGCCTTGGGAGACAGGAATGCCGAACACAGTGCCTTGGTCTCGGGAGACAGGAACGACGAACACAGAGCCTTGGTGTCGAGAGACAGAAATGCTGAACACAGAGCCTTGCGAGACAGGAATGCGGAGCACAGAGCCTTGGCCTTGGGAGACAGGAACGCTGAACGCACAGCCTTGGTCTCAGGTGACAGGAATGCTGAACACAGAGCCTTGGCCTTGGAGACAGGAATGCCGAGCACAGAGCCTTGGTCTCGGGAGACAGGAATGCTGAACACAGAGCCTTGGTCTCGGGAGACAGGAATGCTGAACACAGAGCCTTGGTCTCGGGAGACAGGAACGCTGAACACAGAGCCTTGATCTCGGGAGCCAGGAATGCTGAACACAGAGACTTGGTCTCGGGAGACAGGAACGCTGAACACAGAGCCTTGGTCTCGCGAGACAGGAACGCTGAACACAGAGCCTTGGTCTCGGGAGACAGGAACGCTGAACACAGAGCCTTGGTCTCGGGAGACAGGAACGCTGAACACAGAGCCTTGGTCTCGGGAGACAGGAACGCTGAACACAGAGCCTTGGCCTTGGGAGACAGGAATGCTGAACACAGAGCCTTGGTCTTGGGACACAGGAACGACGAACACAGAGCCTTGGTCTCGGGGGACAGGAATGCTGAACACAGAGCCTTGGTCTCGGTAGACAGGAACGACGAACACAGAGCCTTGGTCTCGGGAGACAGGAACGCTGAACACAGAGCCTTGGTCTTGGGACACAGGAACGACGAACACAGAGCCTTGGTCTCGGGGGACAGGAATGCTGAACACAGAGCCTTGGTCTCGGTAGACAGGAACGACGAACACAGAGCCTTGGTCTCGGGAGACAGGAACGCTGAACACAGAGCCTTGGGAGACAGGAATGCCGAGCCCAGAGCCTTGGCCTTGGGAGACAGGAACGCTGAACGCAGAGCCTTGGTCTCGGGTGACAGGAATGCTGAACACAGAGCCTTGGCCTTGGGAGACAGGAATGCCGAGCACAGAGCCTTGGTCTCGGGAGACAGGAATGCTGAACACAGAGCCTTGGTCTCGGGAGACAGGAACGCTGAACACAGAGCCTTGGTCTCGGGAGCCAGGAATTCTGAACACAGAGCCTTGGTCTCGGGAGACAGGAACGCTGAAAACAGAGCCTTGGTCTTGGGAGACAGGAATGCTGAACACAGAGCCTTGGTCTCGGGGGATAGGAATGCTGAACACAGAGCCTTGGTCTCGGGAGACAGGAACGACGAACACAGAGCCTTGGTCTCGGGAGACAGGAACGCTGAACACAGAGCCTTGGGAGACAGGAATGCCGAGCACAGAGCCTTGGCCTTGGGAGACAGGAACGCTGAACACAGAGCCTTGGTCTCGGGAGACAGGAACGCTGAACACAGAGCCTTGGTCTCGGGAGACAGGAACGCTGAACACAGAGCCTTGGGAGACAGGAATGCCGAGCTCAGAGCCTTGGCCTTGGGAGACAGGAACGCTGAACACAGAGCCTTGGTCTCGGGAGACAGGAACGCTGAACACAGAGCCTTGGTCTCAGGAGACAGGAACGCTGAACACAGTGCCTTGGGAGACAGGAATGCCGAGCACAGAGCCTTGGCCTTGGGAGACAGGAACGCTGAACACAGAGCCTTGGTCTCGGGAGACAGGAACGCTGAACACAGAGACTTGGTCTCGGGAGACAGGAACGCTGAACACAGAGCCTTGGTCTCGGGAGACAGGAACGCTGAACACAGAGCCTTGGTCTCGGGAGACAGGAACGCTGAACACAGAGCCTTGGTCTCGGGAGACAGGAACGCTGAACACAGAGCCTTGATCTTGGGAGACAGGAACGCTGAACACAGAGCCTTGGTCTCGGGGGACAGGAATGCTGAACACAGAGCCTTGGTCTCGGGAGACAGGAATGCTGAACACAGAGCCTTGGGAGACAGGAAGGCCGAGCACTTAGCCTTGGTCTCGGGAGACAGGAACGCTGAGCACAGAGCCTTGGTCTGGAGAGACAGGAACGACGACACAGAGCCTTGGTCACGAGAGACAGGAACGACGAACACAGAGCCTTGGTCTCGGGAGACTGGAACTACGAACACAGAGCCTTGGTCTCGGGAGACAGGAACGCTGAACACAGAGCCTTGGTCTCGAGAGACAGGAACGACGACACAGAGCCTTGGCCTTGGGAGACAGGAATGCCGAGCACAGAGCCTTGGTCTCGGGAGACAGGAATGCTGAACACAGAGCCTTGGTCTCGGGAGACAGGAACGCTGAACACAGAGCCTTGGTCTCGGGAGACAGGAACGCTGAACACAGAGCCTTGGTCTCGGGAGACAGGAACGCTGAACACAGAGCCTTGGTCTCGGGAGACAGGAACGCTGAACACAGAGCCTTGGTCTCAGGAGACAGGAACGCTGAACACAGAGCCTTGGTCTCGTGAGACAGGAACGCTGAACACAGAGCCTTGATCTTAGGAGACAGGAACGCTGAACACAGAGCCTTGGTCTCGGGGTACAGGAATGCTGAACACAGAGCCTTGGTCTCGGGAGACAGGAATGCTGAACACAGAGCCTTGGGATACAGGAATGCCGAGCACAGAGCCTTGGTCTCGGGAGACAGGAACGCTGAGCACAGAGCCTTGGTCTCGAGAGACAGGAACGACGACACAGAGCCTTGGTCTCGAGAGACAGGAACGACGAACACAGAGCCTTGGTCTCGGGACACAGGAACGACGAACACAGAGCCTTGGTCTCGGGGGACAGGAATGCTGAACACAGAGCCTTGGTCTCGGGAGACAGGAACGACGAACACAGAGCCTTGGTCTCGGGAGACAGGAACGCTGAACACACAGCCTTGGGAGACAGGAATGCCGAACACAGTGCCTTGGTCTCGGGAGACAGGAACGACGAACACAGAGCCTTGGTCTCGGGAGACAGAAATGCTGAACACAGAACCTTGGGAGACAGGAACGCTGAACACAGAGCCTTGGCCTTGGGAGACAGGAATTCTGATCACAGAGCCTTGGTCTCGGGGGACCGGAACGCTGAACACAGAGGCTTGGTCTTGGGACACAGGAACGACGAACACAGAGCCTTGGTCTCGGGGGACAGGAATGCTGAACACAGAGCCTTGGTCTCGGGAGACAGGAACGACGAACACAGAGCCTTGGTCTCGGGAGACAGGAACGCTGAACACACAGCCTTGGGAGACAGGAATGCCGAACACAGTGCCTTGGTCTCGGGAGACAGGAACGACGAACACAGAGCCTTGGTCTCGGGAGACAGAAATGCTGAACACAGAACCTTGGGAGACAGGAACGCTGAACACAGAGCCTTGGTCTCGGGAGACAGGAACGCTGAACACAGAGCCTTGGTCTCGGGAGACAGGAACGCTGAACACAGAGCCTTGGGAGACAGGAATGCCGAGCTCAGAGCCTTGGCCTTGGGAGACAGGAACGCTGAACACAGAGCCTTGCTCTCGGGAGACAGGAACGCTGAACACAGAGCCTTGATCTTGGGAGACAGGAACGACGAACATAGAGCCTTGGTCTCGGGGGACAGGAATGCTGAACACAGAGCCTTGGTCTCGGGAGACAGGAACGCTGAACACAGAGCCTTGGGAGACAGGAATGCCGAACACAGTGCCTTGGTCTCGGGAGACAGGAACGTCGAACACAGAGCCTTGGTCTCGGGAGACAGAAATGCTGAACACAGAGCCTTGGGAGACAGGAATGCAGAGCACAGAGCCTTGGCCTTGGGAGACAGGAACGCTGAACGCAGAGCCTTGGTCTCGGGTGACAGGAATGCTGAACACAGAGCCTTGGCTTTGGGAGACAGGAATGCCGAGCACAGAGCCTTGGTCTCGGGAGACAGGAATGCTGAACACAGAGCCTTGGTCTCGGGAGACAGGAATGCTGAACACAGAGTCTTGGTCTCGGGAGACAGGAACGCTGAACACAGAGCCTTGGTCTCGGGAGCCAGGAATGCTGAACACAGAGCCTTGGTCTCGGGAGACAGGAACGCTGAACACAGAGCCTTGGCCTTGGGAGACAGGAATTCTGAACACACAGCCTTGGTCTCGGTGGACAGGAACGCTGAACACAGAGCCTTGGTCTTGGGACACAGGAACGACGAACACAGAGCCTTGGTCTCGGGGGACAGGAATGCTGAACACAGTGCCTTGGTCTCGGGAGACAGGAACGACGAACACAGAGCCTTGGTCTCGGGAGACAGGAACGCTGAACACAGTGCCTTGGGAGACAGGAATGCCGAACACAGTGCCTTGGTCTCGGGAGACAGGAACGACGAACACAGAGCCTTGGTGTCGGGAGACAGAAATGCTGAACACAGAGCCTTGCGAGACAGGAATGCGGAGCACAGAGCCTTGGCCTTGGGAGACAGGAACGCTGAACGCACAGCCTTGGTCTCAGGTGACAGGAATGCTGAACACAGAGCCTTGGCCTTGGAGACAGGAATGCCGAGCACAGAGCCTTGGTCTCGCGAGACAGGAATGCTGAACACAGAGCCTTGGTCTCGGGAGACAGGAATGCTGAACACAGAGCCTTGGTCTCGGGAGACAGGAACGCTGAACACAGAGCCTTGATCTCGGGAGCCAGGAATGCTGAACACAGAGACTTGGTCTCGGGAGACAGGAACGCTGAACACAGAGCCTTGGTCTCGCGAGACAGGAACGCTGAACACAGAGCCTTGGTCTCGGGAGACAGGAACGCTGAACACAGAGCCTTGGTCTCGGGAGACAGGAACGCTGAACACAGAGCCTTGGTCTCGGGAGACAGGAACGCTGAACACAGAGCCTTGGCCTTGGGAGACAGGAATGCTGAACACAGAGCCTTGGTCTTGGGACACAGGAACGACGAACACAGAGCCTTGGTCTCGGGGGACAGGAATGCTGAACACAGAGCCTTGGTCTCGGTAGACAGGAACGACGAACACAGAGCCTTGGTCTCGGGAGACAGGAACGCTGAACACAGAGCCTTGGTCTTGGGACACAGGAACGACGAACACAGAGCCTTGGTCTCGGGGGACAGGAATGCTGAACACAGAGCCTTGGTCTCGGTAGACAGGAACGACGAACACAGAGCCTTGGTCTCGGGAGACAGGAACGCTGAACACAGAGCCTTGGGAGACAGGAATGCCGAGCACAGAGCCTTGGCATTGGGAGACAGGAACGCTGAACGCAGAGCCTTGGTCTCGGGTGACAGGAATGCTGAACACAGAGCCTTGGCCTTGGGAGACAGGAATGCCGAGCACAGAGCCTTGGTCTCGGGAGACAGGAATGCTGAACACAGAGCCTTGGTCTCGGGAGACAGGAACGCTGAACACAGAGCCTTGGTCTCGGGAGCCAGGAATGCTGAACACAGAGCCTTGGTCTCGGGAGACAGGAACGCTGAAAACAGAGCCTTGGTCTTGGGAGACAGGAATGCTGAACACAGAGCCTTGGTCTCGGGGGATAGGAATGCTGAACACAGAGCCTTGGTCTCGGGAGACAGGAACGACGAACACAGAGCCTTGGTCTCGGGAGACAGGAACGCTGAACACAGAGCCTTGGGAGACAGGAATGCCGAGCACAGAGCCTTGGCCTTGGGAGACAGGAACGCTGAACACAGAGCCTTGGTCTCGGGAGACAGGAACGCTGAACACAGAGCCTTGGTCTCGGGAGACAGGAACGCTGAACACAGAGCCTTGGGAGACAGGAATGCCGAGCTCAGAGCCTTGGCCTTGGGAGACAGGAACGCTGAACACAGAGCCTTGGTCTCGGGAGACAGGAACGCTGAACACAGAGCCTTGGTCTCAGGAGACAGGAACGCTGAACACAGTGTCTTGGGAGACAGGAATGCCGAGCACAGAGCCTTGGCCTTGGGAGACAGGAACGCTGAACACAGAGCCTTGGTCTCGGGAGACAGGAACGCTGAACACAGAGACTTGGTCTCGGGAGACAGGAACGCTGAACACAGAGCCTTGGTCTCGGGAGACAGGAACGCTGAACACAGAGCCTTGGTCTCGGGAGACAGGAACGCTGAACACAGAGCCTTGGTCTCGGGAGACAGGAACGCTGAACACAGAGCCTTGATCTTGGGAGACAGGAACGCTGAACACAGAGCCTTGGTCTCGGGGGACAGGAATGCTGAACACAGAGCCTTGGTCTCGGGAGACAGGAATGCTGAACACAGAGCCTTGGGAGACAGGAAGGCCGAGCACTTAGCCTTGGTCTCGGGAGACAGGAACGCTGAGCACAGAGCCTTGGTCTGGAGAGACAGGAACGACGACACAGAGCCTTGGTCACGAGAGACAGGAACGACGAACACAGAGCCTTGGTCTCGGGAGACTGGAACTACGAACACAGAGCCTTGGTCTCGGGAGACAGGAACGCTGAACACAGAGCCTTGGTCTCGAGAGACAGGAACGACGACACAGAGCCTTGGCCTTGGGAGACAGGAATGCCGAGCACAGAGCCTTGGTCTCGGGAGACAGGAATGCTGAACACAGAGCCTTGGTCTCGGGAGACAGGAACGCTGAACACAGAGCCTTGGTCTCGGGAGACAGGAACGCTGAACACAGAGCCTTGGTCTCGGGAGACAGGAACGCTGAACACAGAGCCTTGGTCTCGGGAGACAGGAACGCTGAACACAGAGCCTTGGTCTCAGGAGACAGGAACGCTGAACACAGAGCCTTGGTCTCGTGAGACAGGAACGCTGAACACAGAGCCTTGATCTTAGGAGACAGGAACGCTGAACACAGAGCCTTGGTCTCGGGGTACAGGAATGCTGAACACAGAGCCTTGGTCTCGGGAGACAGGAATGCTGAACACAGAGCCTTGGGAGACAGGAATGCCGAGCACAGAGCCTTGGTCTCGGGAGACAGGAACGCTGAGCACAGAGCCTTGGTCTCGAGAGACAGGAACGACGACACAGAGCCTTGGTCTCGAGAGACAGGAACGACGAACACAGAGCCTTGGTCTCGGGAGACTTGAACTACGAACACAGAGCCTTGGTCTCGGGAGACAGGAACGTTGAACACAGAGCCTTGGTCTCGAGAGACAGGAACGACGACACAGAGCCTTGCCCTTGGGAGACAGGAATGCCGAGCACAGAGCCTTGGTCTCGGGAGACAGGAATGCTGAACACAGAGCCTTGGTCTCGGGAGACAGGAATGCTGAACACAGAGCCTTGGTCTCGGGAGACAGGAACGCTGAACACAGAGGCTTGGTCTTGGGACACAGGAACGACGAACACAGAGCCTTGGTCTCGGGGGACAGGAATGCTGAACACAGAGCCTTGGTCTCGGGAGACAGGAACGACGAACACAGAGCCTTGGTCTCGGGAGACAGGAACGCTGAACACACAGCCTTGGGAGACAGGAATGCCGAACACAGTGCCTTGGTCACGGGAGACAGGAACGACGAACACAGAGCCTTGGTCTCGGGAGACAGAAATGCTGAACACAGAACCTTGGGAGACAGGAACGCTGAACACAGAGCCTTGGTCTCGGGAGACAGGAACGCTGAACACAGAGCCTTGGTCTCGGGAGACAGGAACGCTGAACACAGAGCCTTGGGAGACAGGAATGCCGAGCTCAGAGCCTTGGCCTTGGGAGACAGGAACGCTGAACACAGAGCCTTGCTCTCGGGAGACAGGAACGCTGAACACAGAGCCTTGATCTTGGGAGACAGGAACGCTGAACACAGAGCCTTGGTCTCGGGGGACAGGAATGCTGAACACAGAGCCTTGGTCTCGGGAGACAGGAATGCTGAACACAGAGCCTTGGGAGACAGGAAGGCCGAACACTGAGCCTTGGTCTCGAGAGACAGGAACGACGACACAGAGCCTTGGTCTCGAGAGACAGGAACGACGAACACAGAGCCTTGGTCTCGGGAGACTGGAACTACGAACACAGAGCCTTGGTCTCGGGAGACAGGAACGCTGAACACAGAGCCTTGGTCTCGAGAGACAGGAACGACGACACAGAGCCTTGGCCTTGGGAGACAGGAATGCCGAGCACAGAGCCTTGGTCTCGGGAGACAGGAATGCTGAACACAGAGCCTTGGTCTCGGGAGACAGGAATGCTGAACACAGAGCCTTGGTCTCGGGAGACAGGAACGCTGAACACAGAGCCTTGGTCTCAGGAGACAGGAACGCTGAACACAGAGCCTTGGTCTCGGGAGACAGGAACGCTGAACACAGAGCCTTGATCTTGGGAGACAGGAACGCTGAACACAGAGCCTTGGTCTCGGGGGACAGGAATGCTGAACACAGAGCCTTGGTCTCGGGAGACAGGAATGCTGAACACAGAGCCTTGGGAGACAGGAAGGCCGAGCACAGAGCCTTGGTCTCGGGAGACAGGAACGCTGAGCACAGAGCCTTGGTCTCGAGAGACAGGAACGACGAACACAGAGCCTTGGTCTCGGGAGACTTGAACTACGAACACAGAGCCTTGGTCTCGGGAGACAGGAACGCTGAACACAGAGCCTTGGTCTCGAGAGACAGGAACGACGACACAGAGCCTTGGCCTTGGGAGACAGGAATGCCGAGCACAGAGCCTTGGTCTCGGGAGACAGGAATGCCGAACACAGAGCCTTGGTCTTGGGAGACAGGAATGCCGAGCACAGAGCCTTGGCCTTGGAAGACAGGAACACTGAACACAGAGCCTTGGTCTCGGGAGACAGGAACGCTGAACACAGAGCCTTGGTCTCGGGAGACAGGAACGCTGAACACAGAGCCTTGGTCTCGGGAGACAGGAACGCTGAACACAGAGCCTTGGTCTCGGGAGACAGGAACGCTGAACCCAGTGCCTTGGTCTCGGGAGACAGGAACGCTGAACACAGAGCCTTGGGAGACAGGAATGCCTAGCTCAGAGCCTTGGCCTTGGGAAACAGGAACGCTGAACACAGAGCTTTGGTCTCGGGAGACAGGAACGCTGAACACAGAGCCTTGGTCTTGGGAGACAGGAATGCCGAGCACAGAGCCTTGGTCTCGGGGGACAGGAACGCTGAACACAGAGCCTTGGTCTTGGGAGACAGGAACGACAAACACAGAGCCTTGGTCTCGGGGGACAGGAATGCTGAACACAGAGCCTTGGTCTCGGGAGACAGGAACGCTGAACACAGATCCTTGGTCTCGGGAGACCGGAACGCTGAACACAGAGCCTTGGTCTCGGGAGACAGGAACGCTGAACACAGAGCCTTGGTCTCCGGAGACAGGAACGCTGAACATAGAGCCTTGGGAGACAGGAATGCCGAGCTCAGAGCCTTGGCCTTGGGAGACAGGAACGCTGAACACAGAGCCTTGGACTCGGGAGACAGGAACGCTGAACACAGAGCCTTGGTCTCAGGAGACAGGAACGCTGAACACAGTGCCTTGGGAGACAGGAATGCCGAGCACAGAGCCTTGGCCTTGGGAGACAGGAACGCTGAACACAGAGACTTGGACTCGGGAGACAGGAACGCTGAACACAGAGCCTTGGGAGACAGGAATGCCGAGCTCAGAGCCTTTGCCTTGGGAGACAGGAACGCTGAACACAGTGCCTTGGTCTCGGGAGACAGGAACGCTGAACGCACAGCCTTGGTCTCGGGAGACAGGAATGCCGAGCACAGACCCTTGGCCTTGGGAGACAGGAACGCTGAACGCAGAGCCTTGGTCTCGGGGGCAGGAACGCTGAACACAGAGCCTTTGGTCTCGGGAGACAGGAATGCTGAACACAGAGCCTTGGTCTCGGGAGACAGGAACGCTGAACACAGAGCCTTGGGAGACAGGAATGCCGAACACAGAGCCTTGGTCTCGGGAGACAGGAACGACGAACACAGAGCCTTGGTCTCGGGGGCAGGAACGCTGAACACAGAGCCTTGGTCTCGGGAGACAGGAATGCTGAACACAGAGCCTTGGTCTCGGCGGCAGGAACGCTGAACACAGAGCCTTGGTCTCGGGAGACAGGAATGCTGAACACAGAGCCGTGGTCTCGGGAGACAGGAATGCTGAACACAAGAGCTTTGGACTTGGGAGACAGGAATGCCGAGCACAGAGCCTTGGTCTCGGGAGACAGGAATGCTGAACACAGAGCCTTGGCCTTGGGAGACAGGAATGCCGAGCACAGAGCCTTGATCTCGGGACACAGGAATGCTGAACACAGAGCCTTGGTCTCGAGAGACAGGAATGCTGAACACAGAGCCTTGGTCTCGGGAGACAGGAACGCTGAACACAGAGCCTTGGTCTCGGGAGACAGGAACGCTGAACACAGAGCCTTGGCCTTGGGAGACAGGAATTCTGAACACAGAGCCTTGGTCTCGGGGGACAGGAACGCTGAACACAGAGCCTTGGTCTTGTGACACAGGAACGACGAACACAGAGCCTTGGTCTAGGGGGACAGGAATGCTGAACACAGAGCCTTGGTCTCGGGAGACAGGAACGACGAACACAGAGCCTTGGTCTCGGGAGACAGGAACGACGAACACAGTGCCTTGGTCTCGGGAGACAGGAACGACGAACACAGAGTCTTGGTCTCGGGAGACAGGAACGACGAACACAGTGCCTTGGTCTCGGGAGACAGGAACGCTGAACACAGAGCCTTGGTCTCGGGAGACAGGAACGACGAACACAGTGCCTTGGTCTCGGGAGACAGGAACGACGAACACAGAGCCTTGGTCTCGGGAGACAGGAACGCTGAACGCAGAGCCTTGGTCTCGGGAGACAGGAACGCCGAGCACAGAGCCTTGGTCTCGGGAGACAGGAATGCTGAACACAGAGCCTTGGTCTCGGGAGACAGGAATGCTGAACACAGAGCCTTGGTCTCGGGAGACAGGAACGCTGAACACAGAGCCTTGGTCTCGGGAGCCAGGAATGCTGAACACAGAGCCTTGGTCTCGGGAGACAGGAACGCTGACCACAGAGCCTTGGCCTTGGGAGACAGGAATTCTGAAAACTGAGCCTTGGTCTCGGGGGACAGGAACGCTGAACACAGAGCCTTGGTCTTGGGACACAGGAACGACGAACACAGAGCCTTGGTCTCGGGGGACAGGAATGCTGAACACAGAGCCTTGGTCTCGGGAGACAGGAACGACGAACACAGAGCCTTGGTCTCGGGAGACAGGAACGCTGAACACAGAGCCTTGGGAGACAGGAATGCCGAGCACAGAGCCTTGGCCTTGGGAGACAGGAACGCTGAACGCAGAGCCTTGGTCTCGGGAGACAGGAACGCTGAACACAGAGCCTTGGTCTCGGGAGACAGGAACGCTGAACCCAGAGCCTTGGTCTCGGGAGACAGGAACGCTGAACACAGAGCCTTGGGAGCCAGGAATGCCTAGCTCACAGCCTTGGACTTGGGAAACAGGAACGCTGAACACAGAGCTTTGGTCTCGGGAGACAGGAACGCTGAACACAGAGCCTTGGTCTTGGGAGACAGGAATGCCGAGCACAGAGCCTTGGTCTCGGGGGACAGGAATGCTGAACACAGAGCCTTGGTCTCGGGAGACAGGAACGCTGAACACAGATCCTTGGTCTCGGGAGACAGGAATGCTGAACACAGAGCCTTGGTCTCGGGAGACAGGAACGCTGAACACAGATCCTTGGTCTTGGGAGACAGGAATGCCGAGCACAGACCCTTGGCCTTGGGAGACAGGAACGCTGAACGCAGAGCCTTGGTCTCAGGGGCAGGAACGCTGAACACAGAGCCTTGGTCTCGGGAGACAGGAATGCTGAACACAGAGCCTTGGGAGACTGGAATGCCGAGCACAGAGCCTTGGCCTTGGGAGACAGGAATGCCGAGCACAGAGCCTTGATCTCGGGAGACAGGAATGCTGAACACAGAGCCTTTGTCTCGGGAGACAGGAATGCTGAACACAGAGCCTTGGTCTCGGGAGACAGGAATGCTGAACACAGAGATGTGGTCTCGGGAGACAGGAACGCTGAACACAGAGCCTTGGCCTTGGGAGACAGGAATTCTGAACACAGAGCCTTGGTCTCGGGGGACAGGAACTCTGAACACAGAGTGTTGGTCTCGGGAGACAGGAACGCTGAACACAGAGCCTTGGTCTTGTGACACAGGAACGACGAACACAGAGCCTTGGTCTCGGGAGACAGGAACGACGAACACAGAGCCTTGGGAGACACGAATGCCGAACACAGTGCCTTGGTCTCGGGAGACAGGAACGACGAACACAGAGCCTTGGCCTTGGGAGACAGGAATGCCGAGCACAGAGCCTTGGTCTCGGGGGACAGGAATGCTGAACACAGAGCCTTGGTCTCGGGAGACAGGAACGACGAACACAGAGCCTTGGTCTCGGGAGACAGGAACGCTGAACACAGAGCCTTGGGAGACAGGAATGCCGAGCACAGAGCCTTGGCCTTGGGAGACAGGAACGCTGAACACAGAGCCTTGGTCTCGGGAGACAGGAACGCTGAACACAGAGCCTTGGTCTCGGGAGACAGGAACGCTGAACACAGAGCCTTGGGAGACAGGAATGCCGAGCTCAGAGCCTTGGCCTTGGGAGACAGGAACGCTGAACACAGAGCCTTGGTCTCGGGGGCAGGAACGCTGAACACAGAGCCTTGGGAGACAGGAACGCTGAACACAGAGCCTTGGTCTCGGGAGACAGGAACGCTGAACACAGAGCCTTGGTCTCAGGAGACAGGAACGCTGAACACAGTGCCTTGGGAGACAGGAATGCCGAGCACAGAGCCTTGGCCTTGGGAGACAGGTACGCTGAACACAGAGCCTTGGTCTCGGGAGACAGGAACGCTGAACACAGAGACTTGGTCTCGGGAGACAGGAACGCTGAACACAGAGCCTTGGTCTCGGGAGACAGGAACGCTGAACACAGAGCCTTGCTCTCGGGAGACAGGAACGCTGAACACAGAGCCTTGATCTTGGGAGACAGGAACGCTGAACACAGAGCCTTGGTCTCGGGGGACAGGAATGCTGAACACAGAGCCTTGGTCTCGGGAGACAGGAATGCTGAACACAGAGCCTTGGGAGACAGGAAGGCCGAACACTGAGCCTTGGTCTCGAGAGACAGGAACGACGACACAGAGCCTTGGTCTCGAGAGACAGGAACGACGAACACAGAGCCTTGGTCTCGGGAGACTGGAACTACGAACACAGAGCCTTGGTCTCGGGAGACAGGAACGCTGAACACAGAGCCTTGGTCTCGAGAGACAGGAACGACGACACAGAGCCTTGGCCTTGGGAGACAGGAACGCTGAACACAGAGCCTTGGTCTTGGGAGACAGGAATGCCGAGCACAGAGCCTTGGTCTCGGGGGACAGGAACGCTGAACACAGAGCCTTGGTCTTGGGAGACAGGAACGACAAACACAGAGCCTTGGTCTCGGGGGACAGGAATGCTGAACACAGAGCCTTGGTCTCGGGAGACAGGAACGCTGAACACAGATCCTTGGTCTCGGGAGACCGGAACGCTGAACACAGAGCCTTGGTCTCGGGAGACAGGAACGCTGAACACAGAGCCTTGGTCTCCGGAGACAGGAACGCTGAACATAGAGCCTTGGGAGACAGGAATGCCGAGCTCAGAGCCTTGGCCTTGGGAGACAGGAACGCTGAACACAGAGCCTTGGACTCGGGAGACAGGAACGCTGAACACAGAGCCTTGGTCTCAGGAGACAGGAACGCTGAACACAGTGCCTTGGGAGACAGGAATGCCGAGCACAGAGCCTTGGCCTTGGGAGACAGGAACGCTGAACACAGAGACTTGGACTCGGGAGACAGGAACGCTGAACACAGAGCCTTGGGAGACAGGAATGCCGAGCTCAGAGCCTTTGCCTTGGGAGACAGGAACGCTGAACACAGTGCCTTGGTCTCGGGAGACAGGAACGCTGAACGCACAGCCTTGGTCTCGGGAGACAGGAATGCCGAGCACAGACCCTTGGCCTTGGGAGACAGGAACGCTGAACGCAGAGCCTTGGTCTCGGGGGCAGGAACGCTGAACACAGAGCCTTTGGTCTCGGGAGACAGGAATGCTGAACACAGAGCCTTGGTCTCGGGAGACAGGAACGCTGAACACAGAGCCTTGGGAGACAGGAATGCCGAACACAGAGCCTTGGTCTCGGGAGACAGGAACGACGAACACAGAGCCTTGGTCTCGGGGGCAGGAACGCTGAACACAGAGCCTTGGTCTCGGGAGACAGGAATGCTGAACACAGAGCCTTGGTCTCGGCGGCAGGAACGCTGAACACAGAGCCTTGGTCTCGGGAGACAGGAATGCTGAACACAGAGCCGTGGTCTCGGGAGACAGGAATGCTGAACACAAGAGCTTTGGACTTGGGAGACAGGAATGCCGAGCACAGAGCCTTGGTCTCGGGAGACAGGAATGCTGAACACAGAGCCTTGGCCTTGGGAGACAGGAATGCCGAGCACAGAGCCTTGATCTCGGGACACAGGAATGCTGAACACAGAGCCTTGGTCTCGAGAGACAGGAATGCTGAACACAGAGCCTTGGTCTCGGGAGACAGGAACGCTGAACACAGAGCCTTGGTCTCGGGAGACAGGAACGCTGAACACAGAGCCTTGGCCTTGGGAGACAGGAATTCTGAACACAGAGCCTTGGTCTCGGGGGACAGGAACGCTGAACACAGAGCCTTGGTCTTGTGACACAGGAACGACGAACACAGAGCCTTGGTCTAGGGGGACAGGAATGCTGAACACAGAGCCTTGGTCTCGGGAGACAGGAACGACGAACACAGAGCCTTGGTCTCGGGAGACAGGAACGACGAACACAGTGCCTTGGTCTCGGGAGACAGGAACGACGAACACAGAGTCTTGGTCTCGGGAGACAGGAACGACGAACACAGTGCCTTGGTCTCGGGAGACAGGAACGCTGAACACAGAGCCTTGGTCTCGGGAGACAGGAACGACGAACACAGTGCCTTGGTCTCGGGAGACAGGAACGACGAACACAGAGCCTTGGTCTCGGGAGACAGGAACGCTGAACGCAGAGCCTTGGTCTCGGGAGACAGGAACGCCGAGCACAGAGCCTTGGTCTCGGGAGACAGGAATGCTGAACACAGAGCCTTGGTCTCGGGAGACAGGAATGCTGAACACAGAGCCTTGGTCTCGGGAGACAGGAACGCTGAACACAGAGCCTTGGTCTCGGGAGCCAGGAATGCTGAACACAGAGCCTTGGTCTCGGGAGACAGGAACGCTGACCACAGAGCCTTGGCCTTGGGAGACAGGAATTCTGAAAACTGAGCCTTGGTCTCGGGGGACAGGAACGCTGAACACAGAGCCTTGGTCTTGGGACACAGGAACGACGAACACAGAGCCTTGGTCTCGGGGGACAGGAATGCTGAACACAGAGCCTTGGTCTCGGGAGACAGGAACGACGAACACAGAGCCTTGGTCTCGGGAGACAGGAACGCTGAACACAGAGCCTTGGGAGACAGGAATGCCGAGCACAGAGCCTTGGCCTTGGGAGACAGGAACGCTGAACGCAGAGCCTTGGTCTCGGGAGACAGGAACGCTGAACACAGAGCCTTGGTCTCGGGAGACAGGAACGCTGAACCCAGAGCCTTGGTCTCGGGAGACAGGAACGCTGAACACAGAGCCTTGGGAGCCAGGAATGCCTAGCTCACAGCCTTGGACTTGGGAAACAGGAACGCTGAACACAGAGCTTTGGTCTCGGGAGACAGGAACGCTGAACACAGAGCCTTGGTCTTGGGAGACAGGAATGCCGAGCACAGAGCCTTGGTCTCGGGGGACAGGAATGCTGAACACAGAGCCTTGGTCTCGGGAGACAGGAACGCTGAACACAGATCCTTGGTCTCGGGAGACAGGAATGCTGAACACAGAGCCTTGGTCTCGGGAGACAGGAACGCTGAACACAGATCCTTGGTCTTGGGAGACAGGAATGCCGAGCACAGACCCTTGGCCTTGGGAGACAGGAACGCTGAACGCAGAGCCTTGGTCTCAGGGGCAGGAACGCTGAACACAGAGCCTTGGTCTCGGGAGACAGGAATGCTGAACACAGAGCCTTGGGAGACTGGAATGCCGAGCACAGAGCCTTGGCCTTGGGAGACAGGAATGCCGAGCACAGAGCCTTGATCTCGGGAGACAGGAATGCTGAACACAGAGCCTTTGTCTCGGGAGACAGGAATGCTGAACACAGAGCCTTGGTCTCGGGAGACAGGAATGCTGAACACAGAGATGTGGTCTCGGGAGACAGGAACGCTGAACACAGAGCCTTGGCCTTGGGAGACAGGAATTCTGAACACAGAGCCTTGGTCTCGGGGGACAGGAACTCTGAACACAGAGTGTTGGTCTCGGGAGACAGGAACGCTGAACACAGAGCCTTGGTCTTGTGACACAGGAACGACGAACACAGAGCCTTGGTCTCGGGAGACAGGAACGACGAACACAGAGCCTTGGGAGACACGAATGCCGAACACAGTGCCTTGGTCTCGGGAGACAGGAACGACGAACACAGAGCCTTGGCCTTGGGAGACAGGAATGCCGAGCACAGAGCCTTGGTCTCGGGGGACAGGAATGCTGAACACAGAGCCTTGGTCTCGGGAGACAGGAACGACGAACACAGAGCCTTGGTCTCGGGAGACAGGAACGCTGAACACAGAGCCTTGGGAGACAGGAATGCCGAGCACAGAGCCTTGGCCTTGGGAGACAGGAACGCTGAACACAGAGCCTTGGTCTCGGGAGACAGGAACGCTGAACACAGAGCCTTGGTCTCGGGAGACAGGAACGCTGAACACAGAGCCTTGGGAGACAGGAATGCCGAGCTCAGAGCCTTGGCCTTGGGAGACAGGAACGCTGAACACAGAGCCTTGGTCTCGGGGGCAGGAACGCTGAACACAGAGCCTTGGGAGACAGGAACGCTGAACACAGAGCCTTGGTCTCGGGAGACAGGAACGCTGAACACAGAGCCTTGGTCTCAGGAGACAGGAACGCTGAACACAGTGCCTTGGGAGACAGGAATGCCGAGCACAGAGCCTTGGCCTTGGGAGACAGGTACGCTGAACACAGAGCCTTGGTCTCGGGAGACAGGAACGCTGAACACAGAGACTTGGTCTCGGGAGACAGGAACGCTGAACACAGAGCCTTGGTCTCGGGAGACAGGAACGCTGAACACAGAGCCTTGCTCTCGGGAGACAGGAACGCTGAACACAGAGCCTTGATCTTGGGAGACAGGAACGCTGAACACAGAGCCTTGGTCTCGGGGGACAGGAATGCTGAACACAGAGCCTTGGTCTCGGGAGACAGGAATGCTGAACACAGAGCCTTGGGAGACAGGAAGGCCGAACACTGAGCCTTGGTCTCGAGAGACAGGAACGACGACACAGAGCCTTGGTCTCGAGAGACAGGAACGACGAACACAGAGCCTTGGTCTCGGGAGACTGGAACTACGAACACAGAGCCTTGGTCTCGGGAGACAGGAACGCTGAACACAGAGCCTTGGTCTCGAGAGACAGGAACGACGACACAGAGCCTTGGCCTTGGGAGACAGGAATGCCGAGCACAGAGCCTTGGTCTCGGGAGACAGGAATGCTGAACACAGAGCCTTGGTCTCGGGAGACAGGAATGCTGAACACAGAGCCTTGGTCTCGGGAGACAGGAACGCTGAACACAGAGCCTTGGTCTCAGGAGACAGGAACGCTGAACACAGAGCCTTGGTCTCGGGAGACAGGAACGCTGAACACAGAGCCTTGATCTTGGGAGACAGGAACGCTGAACACAGAGCCTTGGTCTCGGGGGACAGGAATGCTGAACACAGAGCCTTGGTCTCGGGAGACAGGAATGCTGAACACAGAGCCTTGGGAGACAGGAAGGCCGAGCACAGAGCCTTGGTCTCGGGAGACAGGAACGCTGAGCACAGAGCCTTGGTCTCGAGAGACAGGAACGACGAACACAGAGCCTTGGTCTCGGGAGACTTGAACTACGAACACAGAGCCTTGGTCTCGGGAGACAGGAACGCTGAACACAGAGCCTTGGTCTCGAGAGACAGAAACGACGACACAGAGCCTTGCCCTTGGGAGACAGGAATGCCAAGCACAGAGCCTTGGTCTCGGGAGACAGGAATGCTGAACACAGAGCCTTGGTCTCGGGAGACAGGAATGCTGAACACAGAGCCTTGGTCTCGGGAGACAGGAACGCTGAACACAGAGCCTTGGTCTCAGGAGACAGGAACGCTGAACACAGAGCCTTGGTCTCGGGAGACAGGAACGCTGAACACAGAGCCTTGATCTTGGGAGACAGGAACGCTGAACACAGAGCCTTGGTCTCGGGGGACAGGAATGCTGAACACAGAGCCTTGGTCTCGGGAGACAGGAATGCTGAACACAGAGCCTTGGGAGACAGGAAGGCCGAGCACAGAGCCTTGGTCTCGGGAGACAGGAACGCTGAGCACAGAGCCTTGGTCTCGAGAGACAGGAACGACGAACACAGAGCCTTGGTCTCGGGAGACTTGAACTACGAACACAGAGCCTTGGTCTCGGGAGACAGGAACGCTGAACACAGAGCCTTGGTCTCGAGAGACAGGAACGACGACACAGAGCCTTGCCCTTGGGAGACAGGAATGCCGAGCACAGAGCCTTGGTCTCGGGAGACAGGAATGCTGAACACAGAGCCTTGGTCTCGGGAGACAGGAATGCTGAACACAGAGCCTTGGTCTCGGGAGACAGGAACGCTGAACACCAAGCCTTGGTCTCGGGAGCCAGGAATGCTGAACACAGAGCCTTGGTCTCGGGAGACAGGAACGCTGAACACAGAGCCTTGGCCTTGGGAGACAGGAATTCTGATCACAGAGCCTTGGTCTCGGGGGACCGGAACGCTGAACACAGAGCCTTGGTCTTGGGACACAGGAACGACGAACACAGAGCCTTGGTCTCGGGGGACAGGAATGCTGAACACAGAGCCTTGGTCTCGGGAGACAGGAACGACGAACACAGAGCCTTGGTCACGGGGGACCGGAACGCTGAACACAGAGCCTTGGTCTTGGGACACAGGAACGACGAACATAGAGCCTTGGTCTCGGGGGACAGGAATGCTGAACACAGAGCCTTGGTCTCGGGAGACAGGAACGCTGAACACAGAGCCTTGGGAGACAGGAATGCCGAACACAGTGCCTTGGTCTCGGGAGACAGGAACGTCGAACACAGAGCCTTGGTCTCGGGAGACAGAAATGCTGAACACAGAGCCTTGGTCTTGGGAGACAGGAATGCTGAACACAGAGCCTTGGTCTCGGGGGATAGGAATGCTGAACACAGAGCCTTGGTCTCGGGAGACAGGAACGACGAACACAGAGCCTTGGTCTCGGGAGACAGGAACGCTGAACACAGAGCCTTGGGAGACAGGAATGCCGAGCACAGAGCCTTGGCCTTGGGAGACAGGAACGCTGAACACAGAGCCTTGGTCTCGGGAGACAGGAACGCTGAACACAGAGCCTTGGTCTCGGGAGACAGGAACGCTGAACACAGAGCCTTGGGAGACAGGAATGCCGAGCTCAGAGCCTTGGCCTTGGGAGACAGGAACGCTGAACACAGAGCCTTGGTCTCGGGAGACAGGAACGCTGAACACAGAGCCTTGGTCTCAGGAGACAGGAACGCTGAACACAGTGCCTTGGGAGACAGGAATGCCGAGCACAGAGCCTTGGCCTTGGGAGACAGGAACGCTGAACACAGAGCCTTTGTCTCGGGAGACAGGAACGCTGAACACAGAGACTTGGTCTCGGGAGACAGGAACGCTGAACACAGAGCCTTGGTCTCGGGAGACAGGAACGCTGAACACAGAGCCTTGGTCTCGGGAGACAGGAACGCTGAACACAGAGCCTTGGTCTCGGGAGACAGGAACGCTGAACACAGAGCCTTGATCTTGGGAGACAGGAACGCTGAACACAGAGCCTTGGTCTCGGGGGACAGGAATGCTGAACACAGAGCCTTGGTCTCGGGAGACAGGAATGCTGAACACAGAGCCTTGGGAGACAGGAAGGCCGAGCACTTAGCCTTGGTCTCGGGAGACAGGAACGCTGAGCACAGAGCCTTGGTCTGGAGAGACAGGAACGACGACACAGAGCCTTGGTCTCGAGAGACAGGAACGACGAACACAGAGCCTTGGTCTCGGGAGACTGGAACTACGAACACAGAGCCTTGGTCTCGGGAGACAGGAACGCTGAACACAGAGCCTTGGTCTCGAGAGACAGGAACGACGACACAGAGCCTTGGCCTTGGGAGACAGGAATGCCGAGCACAGAGCCTTGGTCTCGGGAGACAGGAATGCTGAACACAGAGCCTTGGTCTCGGGAGACAGGAACGCTGAACACAGAGCCTTGGTCTCGGGAGACAGGAACGCTGAACACAGAGCCTTGGTCTCGGGAGACAGGAACGCTGAACACAGAGCCTTGGTCTCGGGAGACAGGAACGCTGAACACAGAGCCTTGGTCTCAGGAGACAGGAACGCTGAACACAGAGCCTTGGTCTCGTGAGACAGGAACGCTGAACACAGAGCCTTGATCTTGGGAGACAGGAACGCTGAACACAGAGCCTTGGTCTCGGGGTACAGGAATGCTGAACACAGAGCCTTGGTCTCGGGAGACAGGAATGCTGAACACAGAGCCTTGGGAGACAGGAATGCCGAGCACAGAGCCTTGGTCTCGGGAGACAGGAACGCTGAGCACAGAGCCTTGGTCTCGAGAGACAGGAACGACGACACAGAGCCTTGGTCTCGAGAGACAGGAACGACGAACACAGAGCCTTGGTCTCGGGAGACTTGAACTACGAACACAGAGCCTTGGTCTCGGGAGACAGGAACGTTGAACACAGAGCCTTGGTCTCGAGAGACAGGAACGACGACACAGAGCCTTGCCCTTGGGAGACAGGAATGCCGAGCACAGAGCCTTGGTCTCGGGAGACAGGAATGCTGAACACAGAGCCTTGGTCTCGGGAGACAGGAATGCTGAACACAGAGCCTTGGTCTCGGGAGACAGGAACGCTGAACACAGAGCCTTGGTCTCGGGAGCCAGGAATGCTGAACACAGAGCCTTGGTCTCGGGAGACAGGAACGCTGAACACAGAGCCTTGGCCTTGGGAGACAGGAATTCTGATCACAGAGCCTTGGTCTCGGGGGACCGGAACGCTGAACACAGAGGCTTGGTCTTGGGACACAGGAACGACGAACACAGAGCCTTGGTCTCGGGGGACAGGAATGCTGAACACAGAGCCTTGGTCTCGGGAGACAGGAACGACGAACACAGAGCCTTGGTCTCGGGAGACAGGAACACTGAACACACAGCCTTGGGAGACAGGAATGCCGAACACAGTGCCTTGGTCTCGGGAGACAGGAACGACGAACACAGAGCCTTGGTCTCGGGAGACAGAAATGCTGAACACAGAACCTTGGGAGACAGGAACGCTGAACACAGAGCCTTGGTCTCGGGAGACAGGAACGCTGAACACAGAGCCTTGGTCTCGGGAGACAGGAACGCTGAACACAGAGCCTTGGGAGACAGGAATGCCGAGCTCAGAGCCTTGGCCTTGGGAGACAGGAACGCTGAACACAGAGCCTTGCTCTCGGGAGACAGGAACGCTGAACACAGAGCCTTGATCTTGGGAGACAGGAACGCTGAACACAGAGCCTTGGTCTCGGGGGACAGGAATGCTGAACACAGAGCCTTGGTCTCGGGAGACAGGAATGCTGAACACAGAGCCTTGGGAGACAGGAAGGCCGAACACTGAGCCTTGGTCTCGAGAGACAGGAACGACGACACAGAGCCTTGGTCTCGAGAGACAGGAACGACGAACACAGAGCCTTGGTCTCGGGAGACTGGAACTACGAACACAGAGCCTTGGTCTCGGGAGACAGGAACGCTGAACACAGAGCCTTGGTCTCGAGAGACAGGAACGACGACACAGAGCCTTGGCCTTGGGAGACAGGAATGCCGAGCACAGAGCCTTGGTCTCGGGAGACAGGAATGCTGAACACAGAGCCTTGGTCTCGGGAGACAGGAATGCTGAACACAGAGCCTTGGTCTCGGGAGACTGGAACGCTGAACACAGAGCCTTGGTCTCAGGAGACAGGAACGCTGAACACAGAGCCTTGGTCTCGGGAGACAGGAACGCTGAACACAGAGCCTTGATCTTGGGAGACAGGAACGCTGAACACAGAGCCTTGGTCTCGGGGGACAGGAATGCTGAACACAGAGCCTTGGTCTCCGGAGACAGGAATGCTGAACACAGAGCCTTGGGAGACAGGAAGGCCGAGCACAGAGCCTTGGTCTCGGGAGACAGGAACGCTGAGCACAGAGCCTTGGTCTCGAGAGACAGGAACGACGAACACAGAGCCTTGGTCTCGGGAGACTTGAACTACGAACACAGAGCCTTGGTCTCGGGAGACAGGAACGCTGAACACAGAGCCTTGGTCTCGAGAGACAGGAACGACGACACAGAGCCTTGGCCTTGGGAGACAGGAATGCCGAGCACAGAGCCTTGGTCTCGGGAGACAGGAATGCTGAACACAGAGCCTTGGTCTCGGGAGACAGGAATGCTGAACACAGAGCCTTGGTCTCGGGAGACAGGAACGCTGAACACAGAGCCTTGGTCTCAGGAGACAGGAACGCTGAACACAGAGCCTTGGTCTCGGGAGACAGGAACGCTGAACACAGAGCCTTGATCTTGGGAGACAGGAACGCTGAACACAGAGCCTTGGTCTCGGGGGACAGGAATGCTGAACACAGAGCCTTGGTCTCGGGAGACAGGAATGCTGAACACAGAGCCTTGGGAGACAGGAAGGCCGAGCACAGAGCCTTGGTCTCGGGAGACAGGAACGCTGAGCACAGAGCCTTGGTCTCGAGAGACAGGAACGACGAACACAGAGCCTTGGTCTCTGGAGACTTGAACTACGAACACAGAGCCTTGGTCTCGGGAGACAGGAACGCTGAACACAGAGCCTTGGTCTCGAGAGACAGGAACGACGACACAGAGCCTTGCCCTTGGGAGACAGGAATGCCGAGCACAGAGCCTTGGTCTCGGGAGACAGGAATGCTGAACACAGAGCCTTGGTCTCGGGAGACAGGAATGCTGAACACAGAGCCTTGGTCTCGGGAGACAGGAACGCTGAACACCAAGCCTTGGTCTCGGGAGCCAGGAATGCTGAACACAGAGCCTTGGTCTCGGGAGACAGGAACGCTGAACACAGAGCCTTGGCCTTGGGAGTCAGGAATTCTGATCACAGAGCCTTGGTCTCGGGGGACCGGAACGCTGAACACAGAGCCTTGGTCTTGGGACACAGGAACGACGAACACAGAGCCTTGGTCTCGGGGGACAGGAATGCTGAACACAGAGCCTTGGTCTCGGGAGACAGGAACGACGAACACAGAGCCTTGGTCACGGGGGACCGGAACGCTGAACACAGAGCCTTGGTCTTGGGACACAGGAACGACGAACATAGAGCCTTGGTCTCGGGGGACAGGAATGCTGAACACAGAGCCTTGGTCTCGGGAGACAGGAACGCTGAACACAGAGCCTTGGGAGACAGGAATGCCGAACACAGTGCCTTGGTCTCGGGAGACAGGAACGTCGAACACAGAGCCTTGGTCTCGGGAGACAGAAATGCTGAACACAGAGCCTTGGGAGACAGGAATGCAGAGCACAGAGCCTTGGCCTTGGGAGACAGGAACGCTGAACGCAGAGCCTTGGTCTCGGGTGACAGGAATGCTGAACACAGAGCCTTGGCTTTGGGAGACAGGAATGCCGAGCACAGAGCCTTGGTCTCGGGAGACAGGAATGCTGAACACAGAGCCTTGGTCTCGGGAGACAGGAATGCTGAACACAGAGTCTTGGTCTCGGGAGACAGGAACGCTGAACACAGAGCCTTGGTCTCGGGAGCCAGGAATGCTGAACACAGAGCCTTGGTCTCGGGAGACAGGAACGCTGAACACAGAGCCTTGGCCTTGGGAGACAGGAATTCTGAACACACAGCCTTGGTCTCGGTGGACAGGAACGCTGAACACAGAGCCTTGGTCTTGGGACACAGGAACGACGAACACAGAGCCTTGGTCTCGGGGGACAGGAATGCTGAACACAGTGCCTTGGTCTCGGGAGACAGGAACGACGAACACAGAGCCTTGGTCTCGGGAGACAGGAACGCTGAACACAGAGCCTTGGGAGACAGGAATGCCGAACACAGTGCCTTGGTCTCGGGAGACAGGAACGACGAACACAGAGCCTTGGTGTCGGGAGACAGAAATGCTGAACACAGAGCCTTGCGAGACAGGAATGCGGAGCACAGAGCCTTGGCCTTGGGAGACAGGAACGCTGAACGCACAGCCTTGGTCTCAGGTGACAGGAATGCTGAACACAGAGCCTTGGCCTTGGAGACAGGAATGCCGAGCACAGAGCCTTGGTCTCGGGAGACAGGAATGCTGAACACAGAGCCTTGGTCTCGGGAGACAGGAATGCTGAACACAGAGCCTTGGTCTCGGGAGACAGGAACGCTGAACACAGAGCCTTGATCTCGGGAGCCAGGAATGCTGAACACAGAGACTTGGTCTCGGGAGACAGGAACGCTGAACACAGAGCCTTGGTCTCGCGAGACAGGAACGCTGAACACAGAGCCTTGGTCTCGGGAGACAGGAACGCTGAACACAGAGCCTTGGTCTCGGGAGACAGGAACGCTGAACACAGAGCCTTGGTCTCGGGAGACAGGAACGCTGAACACAGAGCCTTGGCCTTGGGAGACAGGAATGCTGAACACAGAGCCTTGGTCTTGGGACACAGGAACGACGAACACAGAGCCTTGGTCTCGGGGGACAGGAATGCTGAACACAGAGCCTTGGTCTCGGTAGACAGGAACGACGAACACAGAGCCTTGGTCTCGGGAGACAGGAACGCTGAACACAGAGCCTTGGTCTTGGGACACAGGAACGACGAACACAGAGCCTTGGTCTCGGGGGACAGGAATGCTGAACACAGAGCCTTGGTCTCGGTAGACAGGAACGACGAACACAGAGCCTTGGTCTCGGGAGACAGGAACGCTGAACACAGAGCCTTGGGAGACAGGAATGCCGAGCACAGAGCCTTGGCCTTGGGAGACAGGAACGCTGAACGCAGAGCCTTGGTCTCGGGTGACAGGAATGCTGAACACAGAGCCTTGGCCTTGGGAGACAGGAATGCCGAGCACAGAGCCTTGGTCTCGGGAGACAGGAATGCTGAACACAGAGCCTTGGTCTCGGGAGACAGGAATGCTGAACACAGAGCCTTGGTCTCGGGAGACAGGAACGCTGAAAACAGAGCCTTGGTCTTGGGAGACAGGAATGCTGAACACAGAGCCTTGGTCTCGGGGGACAGGAATGCTGAACACAGAGCCTTGGTCTCGGGAGACAGGAACGACGAACACAGAGCCTTGGTCTCGGGAGACAGGAACGCTGAACACAGAGCCTTGGGAGACAGGAATGCCGAGCACAGAGCCTTGGCCTTGGGAGACAGGAACGCTGAACACAGAGCCTTGGTCTCGGGAGACAGGAACGCTGAACACAGAGCCTTGGTCTCGGGAGACAGGAACGCTGAACACAGAGCCTTGGGAGACAGGAATGCCGAGCTCAGAGCCTTGGCCTTGGGAGACAGGAACGCTGAACACAGAGCCTTGGTCTCGGGAGACAGGAACGCTGAACACAGAGCCTTGGTCTCAGGAGACAGGAACGCTGAACACAGTGCCTTGGGAGACAGGAATGCCGAGCACAGAGCCTTGGCCTTGGGAGACAGGAACGCTGAACACAGAGCCTTGGTCTCGGGAGACAGGAACGCTGAACACAGAGACTTGGTCTCGGGAGACAGGAACGCTGAACACAGAGCCTTGGTCTCGGGAGACAGGAACGCTGAACACAGAGCCTTGGTCTCGGGAGACAGGAACGCTGAACACAGAGCCTTGGTCTCGGGAGACAGGAACGCTGAACACAGAGCCTTGATCTTGGGAGACAGGAACGCTGAACACAGAGCCTTGGTCTCGGGGGACAGGAATGCTGAACACAGAGCCTTGGTCTCGGGAGACAGGAATGCTGAACACAGAGCCTTGGGAGACAGGAAGGCCGAGCACTTAGCCTTGGTCTCGGGAGACAGGAACGCTGAGCACAGAGCCTTGGTCTGGAGAGACAGGAACGACGACACAGAGCCTTGGTCTCGAGAGACAGGAACGACGAACACAGAGCCTTGGTCTCGGGAGACTGGAACTACGAACACAGAGCCTTGGTCTCGGGAGACAGGAACGCTGAACACAGAGCCTTGGTCTCGAGAGACAGGAACGACGACACAGAGCCTTGGCCTTGGGAGACAGGAATGCCGAGCACAGAGCCTTGGTCTCGGGAGACAGGAATGCTGAACACAGAGCCTTGGTCTCGGGAGACAGGAACGCTGAACACAGAGCCTTGGTCTCGGGAGACAGGAACGCTGAACACAGAGCCTTGGTCTCGGGAGACAGGAACGCTGAACACAGAGCCTTGGTCTCGGGAGACAGGAACGCTGAACACAGAGCCTTGGTCTCAGGAGACAGGAACGCTGAACACAGAGCCTTGGTCTCGTGAGACAGGAACGCTGAACACAGAGCCTTGATCTTGGGAGACAGGAACGCTGAACACAGAGCCTTGGTCTCGGGGTACAGGAATGCTGAACACAGAGCCTTGGTCTCGGGAGACAGGAATGCTGAACACAGAGCCTTGGGAGACAGGAATGCCGAGCACAGAGCCTTGGTCTCGGGAGACAGGAACGCTGAGCACAGAGCCTTGGTCTCGAGAGACAGGAACGACGACACAGAGCCTTGGTCTCGAGAGACAGGAACGACGAACACAGAGCCTTGGTCTCGGGAGACTTGAACTACGAACACAGAGCCTTGGTCTCGGGAGACAGGAACGTTGAACACAGAGCCTTGGTCTCGAGAGACAGGAACGACGACACAGAGCCTTGCCCTTGGGAGACAGGAATGCCGAGCACAGAGCCTTGGTCTCGGGAGACAGGAATGCTGAACACAGAGCCTTGGTCTCGGGAGACAGGAATGCTGAACACAGAGCCTTGGTCTCGGGAGACAGGAACGCTGAACACAGAGCCTTGGTTTCGGGAGCCAGGAATGCTGAACACAGAGCCTTGGTCTCGGGAGACAGGAACGCTGAACACAGAGCCTTGGCCTTGGGAGACAGGAATTCTGATCACAGAGCCTTGGTCTCGGGGGACCGGAACGCTGAACACAGAGGCTTGGTCTTGGGACACAGGAACGACGAACACAGAGCCTTGGTCTCGGGGGACAGGAATGCTGAACACAGAGCCTTGGTCTCGGGAGACAGGAACGACGAACACAGAGCCTTGGTCTCGGGAGACAGGAACGCTGAACACACAGCCTTGGGAGACAGGAATGCCGAACACAGTGCCTTGGTCTCGGGAGACAGGAACGACGAACACAGAGCCTTGGTCTCGGGAGACAGAAATGCTGAACACAGAACCTTGGGAGACAGGAACGCTGAACACAGAGCCTTGGTCTCGGGAGACAGGAACGCTGAACACAGAGCCTTGGTCTCGGGAGACAGGAACGCTGAACACAGAGCCTTGGGAGACAGGAATGCCGAGCTCAGAGCCTTGGCCTTGGGAGACAGGAACGCTGAACACAGAGCCTTGGTCTCGGGAGACAGGAACGCTGAACACAGAGCCTTGGTCTCAGGAGACAGGAACGCTGAACACAGTGCCTTGGGAGACAGGAATGCCGAGCACAGAGCCTTGGCCTTGGGAGACAGGAACGCTGAACACAGAGCCTTGGTCTCGGGAGAGAGGAACGCTGAACACAGAGACTTGGTCTCGGGAGACAGGAACGATGAACACAGAGCCTTGGTCTCGGGAGACAGGAACGCTGAACACAGAGCCTTGGTCTCGGGAGACAGGAACGCTGAACACAGAGCCTTGATCTTGGGAGACAGGAACGCTGAACACAGAGCCTTGGTCTCGGGGGACAGGAATGCTGAACACAGAGCCTTGGGAGACATGAAGGCCGAGCACAGAGCCTTGGTCTCGGGAGACTGGAACGCTGAGCACAGAGCCTTGGTCTCGAGAGACAGGAACGACGACACAGAGCCTTGGTCTCGAGAGACAGGAACGACGAACACAGAGCCTTGGTCTTGGGAGACTGGAACTACGAACTCAGAGCCTTGGTCTCGGGAGACAGGAACGCTGAACACAGAGCCTTGGTCTCGAGAGACAGGAACGACGACACAGAGCCTTGGCCTTGGGAGACAGGAATGCCGAGCACAGAGCCTTGGTCTCGGGAGACAGGAATGCTGAACACAGAGCCTTGGTCTCGGGAGACAGGAATGCTGAACACAGAGCCTTGGTCTCGGGAGACAGGAACGCTGAACACAGAGCCTTTGTCTCGGGAGACAGGAACGCTGAACACAGAGCCTTGGTCTCGGGAGACAGGAACGCTGAACACATAGCCTTGATCTTGGGAGACAGGAACGCTGAACACAGAGCCTTGGTCTCGGGGGACAGGAATGCAGAACACAGAGCCTTGGTCTCGGGAGACAGGAATGCTGAACACAGAGCCTTGGGAGACAGGAAGGCCGAGCACAGAGCCTTGGTCTCGAGAGACAGGAACGACGACACAGAGCCTTGGTCTCGAGAGACAGGAACGACGAACACAGAGCCTTGGTCTCGGGAGACTTGAACTACGAACACAGAGCCTTGGTCTCGGGAGACAGGAACGTTGAACACAGAGCCTTGGTCTCGAGAGACAGGAACGACGACACAGAGCCTTGCCCTTGGGAGACAGGAATGCCGAGCACAGAGCCTTGGTCTCGGGAGACAGGAATGCTGAACACAGAGCCTTGGTCTCGGGAGACAGGAATCCTGAACACAGAGCCTTGGTCTCGGGAGCCAGGAATGCTGAACACAGAGCCTTGGTCTCGGGAGACAGGAACGCTGAACACAGAGCCTTGGCCTTGGGAGACAGGAACACTGAACACAGAGCCTTGGTCTTGGGAGACAGGAATTCTGATCACAGAGCCTTGGTCTCGGGGGACCGGAACGCTGAACACAGAGCCTTGGTCTTGGGACACAGGAACGACGAACACAGAGCCTTGGGAGACAGGAATGCCGAACACAGTGCCTTGGTCTCGGGAGACAGGAACGACGAACACAGAGCCTTGGTCTCGGGAGACAGAAATGCTGAACACAGAGCCTTGGGAGACAGGAATGCGGAGCACACAGCCTTGGCCTTGGGAGACAGGAACGCTGAACGCAGAGCCTTGGTCTCGGGTGACAGGAATGCTGAACACAGAGCCTTGGCTTTGGGAGACAGGAATGCCGAGCACAGAGCCTTGGTCTCGGGAGACAGGAATGCTGAACACAGAGCCTTGGTCTCGGGAGACAGGAATGCTGAACACAGAGCCTTGGTCTCGGGAGACAGGAACGCTGAACACAGAGCCTTGGTCTCGGGAGCCAGGAATGCTGAACACAGAGCCTTGGTCTCGGGAGACAGGAACGCTGAACACAGAGCCTTGGCCTTGGGAGACAGGAATTCTGTACACACAGCCTTGGTCTCGGTGGACAGGAACGCTGAACACAGAGCCTTGGTCTTGGGACACAGGAACGACGAACACAGAGCCTTGGTCTCGGGGGACAGGAATGCTGAACACAGTGCCTTGGTCTCGGGAGACAGGAACGACGAACACAGAGCCTTGGTCTCGGGAGACAGGAACGCTGAACACAGAGCCTTGGGAGACAGGAATGCCGAACACAGTGCCTTGGTCTCGGGAGACAGGAACGACGAACACAGAGCCTTGGTCTCGGGAGACAGGAACGCTGAACACAGAGCCTTGGTCTCGGGAGACAGGAACGCTGAACACAGAGCCTTGGTCTCGGGAGACAGGAACGCTGAACACAGAGCCTTGGCCTTGGGAGACAGGAATGCTGAACACAGAGCCTTGGTCTCGGTGGACAGGAACGCTGAACACAGAGCCTTGGTCTTGGGACACAGGAACGACGAACACAGAGCCTTGGTCTCGGGGGACAGGAATGCTGAACACAGAGCCTTGGTCTCGGTAGACAGGAACGACGAACACAGAGCCTTGGTCTCGGGAGACAGGAACGCTGAACACAGAGCCTTGGGAGACAGGAATGCCGAGCACAGAGCCTTGGCCTTGGGAGACAGGAACGCTGAACACAGATCCTTGGTCTCGGGAGACAGGAACGCTGAACACAGAGCCTTGGTCTCGGGAGACAGGAACGCTTAACACAGAGCCTTGGTCTCGGGAGACAGGAACGCTGAACACAGAGCCTTGGTCTCGGGAGACAGGAACGCTGAACACAGAGCCTTGGGAGACTGGAATGCCGAGCTCAGAGCCTTGGCCTTGGGAGACAGGAACGCTGAACACAGAGCCTTGGTCTCGGGAGACAGGAACGCTGAACACAGAGCCTTGGTCTCAGGAGACAGGAACGCTGAACACAGTGCCTTGGGAGTCAGGAATGCCGAGCACAGAGCCTTGGCCTTGGGACAGGAACGCTGAACACAGAGCCTTGGTCTCGGGAGACAGGAACGCTGAACACAGAGACTTGGTCTCGGGAGACAGGAACGCTGAACACAGAGCCTTGGGAGACAGGAATGCCGAGCTCAGAGCCTTGGCCTTGGGAGACAGGAACGCTGAACACAGTACCTTGGTCTCGGGAGACAGGAACGCTGAACACAGAGCCTTGGTCTCGGGAGACAGGAATGCTGAGAACAGACCCTTGGCCTTGGGAGACAGGAACGCTGAACACAGAGCCTTGGTCTCGGGAGACAGGAATGCCGAACATAGAACCTTGGTCTTGGGAGACAGGAATGCCGAGCACAGAGCCTTGGCCTTGGAAGACAGGAACACTGAACACAGAGCCTTGGTCTCGGGAGACAGGAACGCTGAACACAGAGCCTTGGTCTCGGGAGACTGGAACGCTGAACACAGAGCCTTGGTCTCGGGAGACAGGAACGCTGAACACAGAGCCTTGGTCTCGGGAGACAGGAACGCTGAACCCAGAGCCTTGGTCTCGGGAGACAGGAACGCTGAACACAGAGCCTTGGGAGACAGGAATGCCTAGCTCAGAGCCTTGGCCTTGGGAAACAGGAACGCTGAACACAGAGCTTTGGTCTCGGGAGACAGGAACGCTGAACACAGAGCCTTGGTCTTGGGAGACAGGAATGCCGAGCACAGAGCCTTGGTCTCGGGGGACAGGAACGCTAAACACAGAGCCTTGGTCTTGGGAGACAGGAACGACAAACACAGAGCCTTGGTCTCGGGGGACAGGAATGCTGAACACAGAGACTTGGTCTCGGGAGACAGGAACGCTGAACACAGATCCTTGGTCTCGGGAGACCGGAACGCTGAACACAGAGCCTTGATCTAGGGAGACAGGAATGCCGAGCTCAGAGCCTTGGCCTTGGGAGACAGGAACGCTGAACACAGAGCCTTGGTCTCGGGAGACAGGAACGCTGAACACAGAGCCTTGGTCTCCGGAGACAGGAACGCTGAACATAGAGCCTTGGGAGACAGGAATGCCGAGCTCAGAGCCTTGGTCTTGGGAGACAGGAACGCTGAACACAGAGCCTTGGACTCGGGAGACAGGAACGCTGAACACAGAGCCTTGGTCTCAGGAGACAGGAACGCTGAACACAGAGCCTTGGGAGACAGGAATGCCGAGCTCAGAGCCTTTGCCTTGGGAGACAGGAACGCTGAACACAGAGCCTTGGTCTCGGGGGACAGGAATGCTGAACACAGAGCCTTGGTCTCGGGAGACAGGAACGACGAACACAGAGCCTTGGTCTCGGGAGACAGGAACGCTGAACACACAGCCTTGGGAGACAGGAATGCCGAACACAGTGCCTTGGTCTCGGGAGACAGGAACGACGAACACAGAGCCTTGGTCTCGGGAGACAGAAATGCTGAACACAGAACCTTGGGAGACAGGAACGCTGAACACAGAGCCTTGGTCTCGGGAGACAGGAACGCTGAACACAGAGCCTTGGTCTCGGGAGACAGGAACGCTGAACACAGAGCCTTGGGAGACAGGAATGCCGAGCTCAGAGCCTTGGCCTTGGGAGACAGGAACGCTGAACACAGAGCCTTGCTCTCGGGAGACAGGAACGCTGAACACAGAGCCTTGATCTTGGGAGACAGGAACGCTGAACACAGAGCCTTGGTCTCGGGGGACAGGAATGCTGAACACAGAGCCTTGGTCTCGGGAGACAGGAATGCTGAACACAGAGCCTTGGGAGACAGGAAGGCCGAACACTGAGCCTTGGTCTCGAGAGACAGGAACGACGACACAGAGCCTTGGTCTCGAGAGACAGGAACGACGAACACAGAGCCTTGGTCTCGGGAGACTGGAACTACGAACACAGAGCCTTGGTCTCGGGAGACAGGAACGCTGAACACAGAGCCTTGGTCTCGAGAGACAGGAACGACGACACAGAGCCTTGGCCTTGGGAGACAGGAATGCCGAGCACAGAGCCTTGGTCTCGGGAGACAGGAATGCTGAACACAGAGCCTTGGTCTCGGGAGACAGGAATGCTGAACACAGAGCCTTGGTCTCGGGAGACTGGAACGCTGAACACAGAGCCTTGGTCTCAGGAGACAGGAACGCTGAACACAGAGCCTTGGTCTCGGGAGACAGGAACGCTGAACACAGAGCCTTGATCTTGGGAGACAGGAACGCTGAACACAGAGCCTTGGTCTCGGGGGACAGGAATGCTGAACACAGAGCCTTGGTCTCGGGAGACAGGAATGCTGAACACAGAGCCTTGGGAGACAGGAAGGCCGAGCACAGAGCCTTGGTCTCGGGAGACAGGAACGCTGAGCACAGAGCCTTGGTCTCGAGAGACAGGAACGACGAACACAGAGCCTTGGTCTCGGGAGACTTGAACTACGAACACAGAGCCTTGGTCTCGGGAGACAGGAACGCTGAACACAGAGCCTTGGTCTCGAGAGACAGGAACGACGACACAGAGCCTTGGCCTTGGGAGACAGGAATGCCGAGCACAGAGCCTTGGTCTCGGGAGACAGGAATGCTGAACACAGAGCCTTGGTCTCGGGAGACAGGAATGCTGAACACAGAGCCTTGGTCTCGGGAGACAGGAACGCTGAACACAGAGCCTTGGTCTCAGGAGACAGGAACGCTGAACACAGAGCCTTGGTCTCGGGAGACAGGAACGCTGAACACAGAGCCTTGATCTTGGGAGACAGGAACGCTGAACACAGAGCCTTGGTCTCGGGGGACAGGAATGCTGAACACAGAGCCTTGGTCTCGGGAGACAGGAATGCTGAACACAGAGCCTTGGGAGACAGGAAGGCCGAGCACAGAGCCTTGGTCTCGGGAGACAGGAACGCTGAGCACAGAGCCTTGGTCTCGAGAGACAGGAACGACGAACACAGAGCCTTGGTCTCGGGAGACTTGAACTACGAACACAGAGCCTTGGTCTCGGGAGACAGGAACGCTGAACACAGAGCCTTGGTCTCGAGAGACAGGAACGACGACACAGAGCCTTGCCCTTGGGAGACAGGAATGCCGAGCACAGAGCCTTGGTCTCGGGAGACAGGAATGCTGAACACAGAGCCTTGGTCTCGGGAGACAGGAATGCTGAACACAGAGCCTTGGTCTCGGGAGACAGGAACGCTGAACACCAAGCCTTGGTCTCGGGAGCCAGGAATGCTGAACACAGAGCCTTGGTCTCGGGAGACAGGAACGCTGAACACAGAGCCTTGGCCTTGGGAGACAGGAATTCTGATCACAGAGCCTTGGTCTCGGGGGACCGGAACGCTGAACACAGAGCCTTGGTCTTGGGACACAGGAACGACGAACACAGAGCCTTGGTCTCGGGGGACAGGAATGCTGAACACAGAGCCTTGGTCTCGGGAGACAGGAACGACGAACACAGAGCCTTGGTCACGGGGGACCGGAACGCTGAACACAGAGCCTTGGTCTTGGGACACAGGAACGACGAACATAGAGCCTTGGTCTCGGGGGACAGGAATGCTGAACACAGAGCCTTGGTCTCGGGAGACAGGAACGCTGAACACAGAGCCTTGGGAGACAGGAATGCCGAACACAGTGCCTTGGTCTCGGGAGACAGGAACGTCGAACACAGAGCCTTGGTCTCGGGAGACAGAAATGCTGAACACAGAGCCTTGGGAGACAGGAATGCAGAGCACAGAGCCTTGGCCTTGGGAGACAGGAACGCTGAACGCAGAGCCTTGGTCTCGGGTGACAGGAATGCTGAACACAGAGCCTTGGCTTTGGGAGACAGGAATGCCGAGCACAGAGCCTTGGTCTCGGGAGACAGGAATGCTGAACACAGAGCCTTGGTCTCGGGAGACAGGAATGCTGAACACAGAGTCTTGGTCTCGGGAGACAGGAACGCTGAACACAGAGCCTTGGTCTCGGGAGCCAGGAATGCTGAACACAGAGCCTTGGTCTCGGGAGACAGGAACGCTGAACACAGAGCCTTGGCCTTGGGAGACAGGAATTCTGAACACACAGCCTTGGTCTCGGTGGACAGGAACGCTGAACACAGAGCCTTGGTCTTGGGACACAGGAACGACGAACACAGAGCCTTGGTCTCGGGGGACAGGAATGCTGAACACAGTGCCTTGGTCTCGGGAGACAGGAACGACGAACACAGAGCCTTGGTCTCGGGAGACAGGAACGCTGAACACAGAGCCTTGGGAGACAGGAATGCCGAACACGGTGCCTTGGTCTCGGGAGACAGGAACGACGAACACAGAGCCTTGGTGTCGGGAGACAGAAATGCTGAACACAGAGCCTTGCGAGACAGGAATGCGGAGCACAGAGCCTTGGCCTTGGGAGACAGGAACGCTGAACGCACAGCCTTGGTCTCAGGTGACAGGAATGCTGAACACAGAGCCTTGGCCTTGGAGACAGGAATGCCGAGCACAGAGCCTTGGTCTCGGGAGACAGGAATGCTGAACACAGAGCCTTGGTCTCGGGAGACAGGAATGCTGAACACAGAGCCTTGGTCTCGGGAGACAGGAACGCTGAACACAGAGCCTTGATCTCGGGAGCCAGGAATGCTGAACACAGAGACTTGGTCTCGGGAGACAGGAACGCTGAACACAGAGCCTTGGTCTCGCGAGACAGGAACGCTGAACACAGAGCCTTGGTCTCGGGAGACAGGAACGCTGAACACAGAGCCTTGGTCTCGGGAGACAGGAACGCTGAACACAGAGCCTTGGTCTCGGGAGACAGGAACGCTGAACACAGAGCCTTGGCCTTGGGAGACAGGAATGCTGAACACAGAGCCTTGGTCTTGGGACACAGGAACGACGAACACAGAGCCTTGGTCTCGGGGGACAGGAATGCTGAACACAGAGCCTTGGTCTCGGTAGACAGGAACGACGAACACAGAGCCTTGGTCTCGGGAGACAGGAACGCTGAACACAGAGCCTTGGTCTTGGGACACAGGAACGACGAACACAGAGCCTTGGTCTCGGGGGACAGGAATGCTGAACACAGAGCCTTGGTCTCGGTAGACAGGAACGACGAACACAGAGCCTTGGTCTCGGGAGACAGGAACGCTGAACACAGAGCCTTGGGAGACAGGAATGCCGAGCACAGAGCCTTGGCCTTGGGAGACAGGAACGCTGAACGCAGAGCCTTGGTCTCGGGTGACAGGAATGCTGAACACAGAGCCTTGGCCTTGGGAGACAGGAATGCCGAGCACAGAGCCTTGGTCTCGGGAGACAGGAATGCTGAACACAGAGCCTTGGTCTCGGGAGACAGGAATGCTGAACACAGAGCCTTGGTCTCGGGAGACAGGAACGCTGAAAACAGAGCCTTGGTCTTGGGAGACAGGAATGCTGAACACAGAGCCTTGGTCTCGGGGGACAGGAATGCTGAACACAGAGCCTTGGTCTCGGGAGACAGGAACGACGAACACAGAGCCTTGGTCTCGGGAGACAGGAACGCTGAACACAGAGCCTTGGGAGACAGGAATGCCGAGCACAGAGCCTTGGCCTTGGGAGACAGGAACGCTGAACACAGAGCCTTGGTCTCGGGAGACAGGAACGCTGAACACAGAGCCTTGGTCTCGGGAGACAGGAACGCTGAACACAGAGCCTTGGGAGACAGGAATGCCGAGCTCAGAGCCTTGGCCTTGGGAGACAGGAACGCTGAACACAGAGCCTTGGTCTCGGGAGACAGGAACGCTGAACACAGAGCCTTGGTCTCAGGAGACAGGAACGCTGAACACAGTGCCTTGGGAGACAGGAATGCCGAGCACAGAGCCTTGGCCTTGGGAGACAGGAACGCTGAACACAGAGCCTTGGTCTCGGGAGACAGGAACGCTGAACACAGAGACTTGGTCTCGGGAGACAGGAACGCTGAACACAGAGCCTTGGTCTCGGGAGACAGGAACGCTGAACACAGAGCCTTGGTCTCGGGAGACAGGAACGCTGAACACAGAGCCTTGGTCTCGGGAGACAGGAACGCTGAACACAGAGCCTTGATCTTGGGAGACAGGAACGCTGAACACAGAGCCTTGGTCTCGGGGGACAGGAATGCTGAACACAGAGCCTTGGTCTCGGGAGACAGGAATGCTGAACACAGAGCCTTGGGAGACAGGAAGGCCGAGCACTTAGCCTTGGTCTCGGGAGACAGGAACGCTGAGCACAGAGCCTTGGTCTGGAGAGACAGGAACGACGACACAGAGCCTTGGTCTCGAGAGACAGGAACGAGGAACACAGAGCCTTGGTCTCGGGAGACTGGAACTACGAACACAGAGCCTTGGTCTCGGGAGACAGGAACGCTGAACACAGAGCCTTGGTCTCGAGAGACAGGAACGACGACACAGAGCCTTGGCCTTGGGAGACAGGAATGCCGAGCACAGAGCCTTGGTCTCGGGAGACAGGAACGCTGAACACAGAGCCTTGGTCTCGGGAGACAGGAACGCTGAACACAGAGCCTTGGTCTCGGGAGACAGGAACGCTGAACACAGAGCCTTGGTCTCGGGAGACAGGAACGCTGAACACAGAGCCTTGGTCTCAGGAGACAGGAACGCTGAACACAGAGCCTTGGTCTCGTGAGACAGGAACGCTGAACACAGAGCCTTGATCTTGGGAGACAGGAACGCTGAACACAGAGCCTTGGTCTCGGGGTACAGGAATGCTGAACACAGAGCCTTGGTCTCGGGAGACAGGAATGCTGAACACAGAGCCTTGGGAGACAGGAATGCCGAGCACAGAGCCTTGGTCTCGGGAGACAGGAACGCTGAGCACAGAGCCTTGGTCTCGAGAGACAGGAACGACGACACAGAGCCTTGGTCTCGAGAGACAGGAACGACGAACACAGAGCCTTGGTCTCGGGAGACTTGAACTACGAACACAGAGCCTTGGTCTCGGGAGACAGGAACGTTGAACACAGAGCCTTGGTCTCGAGAGACAGGAACGACGACACAGAGCCTTGCCCTTGGGAGACAGGAATGCCGAGCACAGAGCCTTGGTCTCGGGAGACAGGAATGCTGAACACAGAGCCTTGGTCTCGGGAGACAGGAATGCTGAACACAGAGCCTTGGTCTCGGGAGACAGGAACGCTGAACACAGAGCCTTGGTTTCGGGAGCCAGGAATGCTGAACACAGAGCCTTGGTCTCGGGAGACAGGAACGCTGAACACAGAGCCTTGGCCTTGGGAGACAGGAATTCTGATCACAGAGCCTTGGTCTCGGGGGACCGGAACGCTGAACACAGAGGCTTGGTCTTGGGACACAGGAACGACGAACACAGAGCCTTGGTCTCGGGGGACAGGAATGCTGAACACAGAGCCTTGGTCTCGGGAGACAGGAACGACGAACACAGAGCCTTGGTCTCGGGAGACAGGAACGCTGAACACACAGCCTTGGGAGACAGGAATGCCGAACACAGTGCCTTGGTCTCGGGAGACAGGAACGACGAACACAGAGCCTTGGTCTCGGGAGACAGAAATGCTGAACACAGAACCTTGGGAGACAGGAACGCTGAACACAGAGCCTTGGTCTCGGGAGACAGGAACGCTGAACACAGAGCCTTGGTCTCGGGAGACAGGAACGCTGAACACAGAGCCTTGGGAGACAGGAATGCCGAGCTCAGAGCCTTGGCCTTGGGAGACAGGAACGCTGAACACAGAGCCTTGGTCTCGGGAGACAGGAACGCTGAACACAGAGCCTTGGTCTCAGGAGACAGGAACGCTGAACACAGTGCCTTGGGAGACAGGAATGCCGAGCACAGAGCCTTGGCCTTGGGAGACAGGAACGCTGAACACAGAGCCTTGGTCTCGGGAGAGAGGAACGCTGAACACAGAGACTTGGTCTCGGGAGACAGGAACGCTGAACACAGAGCCTTGGTCTCGGGAGACAGGAACGCTGAACACAGAGCCTTGGTCTCGGGAGACAGGAACGCTGAACACAGAGCCTTGATCTTGGGAGACAGGAACGCTGAACACAGAGCCTTGGTCTCGGGGGACAGGAATGCTGAACACAGAGCCTTGGGAGACATGAAGGCCGAGCACAGAGCCTTGGTCTCGGGAGACAGGAACGCTGAGCACAGAGCCTTGGTCTCGAGAGACAGGAACGACGACACAGAGCCTTGGTCTCGAGAGACAGGAACGACGAACACAGAGCCTTGGTCTTGGGAGACTGGAACTACGAACTCAGAGCCTTGGTCTCGGGAGACAGGAACGCTGAACACAGAGCCTTGGTCTCGAGAGACAGGAACGACGACACAGAGCCTTGGCCTTGGGAGACAGGAATGCCGAGCACAGAGCCTTGGTCTCGGGAGACAGGAATGCTGAACACAGAGCCTTGGTCTCGGGAGACAGGAATGCTGAACACAGAGCCTTGGTCTCGGGAGACAGGAACGCTGAACACAGAGCCTTGGTCTCGGGAGACAGGAACGCTGAACACAGAGCCTTGGTCTCGGGAGACAGGAACGCTGAACACATAGCCTTGATCTTGGGAGACAGGAACGCTGAACACAGAGCCTTGGTCTCGGGGGACAGGAATGCTGAACACAGAGCCTTGGTCTCGGGAGACAGGAATGCTGAACACAGAGCCTTGGGAGACAGGAAGGCCGAGCACAGAGCCTTGGTCTCGAGAGACAGGAACGACGACACAGAGCCTTGGTCTCGAGAGACAGGAACGACGAACACAGAGCCTTGGTCTCGGGAGACTTGAACTACGAACACAGAGCCTTGGTCTCGGGAGACAGGAACGTTGAACACAGAGCCTTGGTCTCGAGAGACAGGAACGACGACACAGAGCCTTGCCCTTGGGAGACAGGAATGCCGAGCACAGAGCCTTGGTCTCGGGAGACAGGAATGCTGAACACAGAGCCTTGGTCTCGGGAGACAGGAATCCTGAACACAGAGCCTTGGTCTCGGGAGCCAGGAATGCTGAACACAGAGCCTTGGTCTCGGGAGACAGGAACGCTGAACACAGAGCCTTGGCCTTGGGAGACAGGAACACTGAACACAGAGCCTTGGTCTTGGGAGACAGGAATTCTGATCACAGAGCCTTGGTCTCGGGGGACCGGAACGCTGAACACAGAGCCTTGGTCTTGGGACACAGGAACGACGAACACAGAGCCTTGGGAGACAGGAATGCCGAACACAGTGCCTTGGTCTCGGGAGACAGGAACGACGAACACAGAGCCTTGGTCTCGGGAGACAGAAATGCTGAACACAGAGCCTTGGGAGACAGGAATGCGGAGCACACAGCCTTGGCCTTGGGAGACAGGAACGCTGAACGCAGAGCCTTGGTCTCGGGTGACAGGAATGCTGAACACAGAGCCTTGGCTTTGGGAGACAGGAATGCCGAGCACAGAGCCTTGGTCTCGGGAGACAGGAATGCTGAACACAGAGCCTTGGTCTCGGGAGACAGGAATGCTGAACACAGAGCCTTGGTCTCGGGAGACAGGAACGCTGAACACAGAGCCTTGGTCTCGGGAGCCAGGAATGCTGAACACAGAGCCTTGGTCTCGGGAGACAGGAACGCTGAACACAGAGCCTTGGCCTTGGGAGACAGGAATTCTGTACACACAGCCTTGGTCTCGGTGGACAGGAACGCTGAACACAGAGCCTTGGTCTTGGGACACAGGAACGACGAACACAGAGCCTTGGTCTCGGGGGACAGGAATGCTGAACACAGTGCCTTGGTCTCGGGAGACGGGAACGACGAACACAGAGCCTTGGTCTCGGGAGACAGGAACGCTGAACACAGAGCCTTGGGAGACAGGAATGCCGAACACAGTGCCTTGGTCTCGGGAGACAGGAACGACGAACACAGAGCCTTGGTCTCGGGAGACAGGAACGCTGAACACAGAGCCTTGGTCTCGGGAGACAGGAACGCTGAACACAGAGCCTTGGTCTCGGGAGACAGGAACGCTGAACACAGAGCCTTGGCCTTGGGAGACAGGAATGCTGAACACAGAGCCTTGGTCTCGGTGGACAGGAACGCTGAACACAGAGCCTTGGTCTTGGGACACAGGAACGACGAACACAGAGCCTTGGTCTCGGGGGACAGGAATGCTGAACACAGAGCCTTGGTCTCGGTAGACAGGAACGACGAACACAGAGCCTTGGTCTCGGGAGACAGGAACGCTGAACACAGAGCCTTGGGAGACAGGAATGCCGAGCACAGAGCCTTGGCCTTGGGAGACAGGAACGCTGAACACAGATCCTTGGTCTCGGGAGACAGGAACGCTGAACACAGAGCCTTGGTCTCGGGAGACAGGAACGCTTAACACAGAGCCTTGGTCTCGGGAGACAGGAACGCTGAACACAGAGCCTTGGTCTCGGGAGACAGGAACGCTGAACACAGAGCCTTGGGAGACTGGAATGCCGAGCTCAGAGCCTTGGCCTTGGGAGACAGGAACGCTGAACACAGAGCCTTGGTCTCGGGAGACAGGAACGCTGAACACAGAGCCTTGGTCTCAGGAGACAGGAACGCTGAACACAGTGCCTTGGGAGTCAGGAATGCCGAGCACAGAGCCTTGGCCTTGGGAGACAGGAACGCTGAACACAGAGCCTTGGTCTCGGGAGACAGGAACGCTGAACACAGAGACTTGGTCTCGGGAGACAGGAACGCTGAACACAGAGCCTTGGGAGACAGGAATGCCGAGCTCAGAGCCTTGGCCTTGGGAGACAGGAACGCTGAACACAGTACCTTGGTCTCGGGAGACAGGAACGCTGAACACAGAGCCTTGGTCTCGGGAGACAGGAATGCTGAGAACAGACCCTTGGCCTTGGGAGACAGGAACGCTGAACACAGAGCCTTGGTCTCGGGAGACAGGAATGCCGAACATAGAACCTTGGTCTTGGGAGACAGGAATGCCGAGCACAGAGCCTTGGCCTTGGAAGACAGGAACACTGAACACAGAGCCTTGGTCTCGGGAGACTGGAACGCTGAACACAGAGCCTTGGTCTCGGGAGACAGGAACGCTGAACACAGAGCCTTGGTCTCGGGAGACAGGAACGCTGAACCCAGAGCCTTGGTCTCGGGAGACAGGAACGCTGAACACAGAGCCTTGGGAGACAGGAATGCCTAGCTCAGAGCCTTGGCCTTGGGAAACAGGAACGCTGAACACAGAGCTTTGGTCTCGGGAGACAGGAACGCTGAACACAGAGCCTTGGTCTTGGGAGACAGGAATGCCGAGCACAGAGCCTTGGTCTCGGGGGACAGGAACGCTAAACACAGAGCCTTGGTCTTGGGAGACAGGAACGACAAACACAGAGCCTTGGTCTCGGGGGACAGGAATGCTGAACACAGAGACTTGGTCTCGGGAGACAGGAACGCTGAACACAGATCCTTGGTCTCGGGAGACCGGAACGCTGAACACAGAGCCTTGGTCTAGGGAGACAGGAATGCCGAGCTCAGAGCCTTGGCCTTGGGAGACAGGAACGCTGAACACAGAGCCTTGGTCTCGGGAGACAGGAACGCTGAACACAGAGCCTTGGTCTCCGGAGACAGGAACGCTGAACATAGAGCCTTGGGAGACAGGAATGCCGAGCTCAGAGCCTTGGCCTTGGGAGACAGGAACGCTGAACACAGAGCCTTGGACTCGGGAGACAGGAACGCTGAACACAGAGCCTTGGTCTCAGGAGACAGGAACGCTGAACACAGAGCCTTGGGAGACAGGAATGCCGAGCTCAGAGCCTTTGCCTTGGGAGACAGGAACGCTGAACACAGTGCCTTGGTCTCGGGAGACAGGAACGCTGAACGCACAGCCTTGGTCTCGGGAGACAGGAATGCCGAGCACAGACCCTTGGCCTTGGGAGACAGGAACGCTGAACACAGAGCCTTGGTCTCGGGGGCAGGAACGCTGAACACAGATCCTTGGTCTCGGGAGACAGGAACGCTGAACACAGATCCTTGGTCTCGGGGGCAGGAACGCTGAACACAGAGCCTTGGTCTCGGGAGACAGGAACGCTGAACACAGAGCCTTGGGAGACAGGAATGCCGAACACAGAGCCTTGGTCTCGGGAGACAGGAACGACGAACACAGAGCCTTGGTCTCGGGGGCAGGAACGCTGAACACAGAGCCTTGGTCTCGGGAGACAGGAATGCTGAACACAGAGCCTTGGTCTTGGCGGCAGGAACGCTGAACACAGAGCCTTGGTCTCGGGAGACAGGAATGCTGAACACAGAGCCTTGGTCTCGGGAGACAGGAATGCTGAACACAGAGCCGTGGTCTCGGGAGACAGGACCGCCGAACACAGAGCCTTGGGAGACAGGAATGCCGAACACAGTGCCTTGGTCTCGGGAGACAGGAACGACGAACACAGATCCTTGGTCTCGGGAGACAGGAATGCTGAACACAAGAGCCTTGGCCTTGGGAGACAGGAATGCCGAGCACAGAGCCTTGATCTCGGGAGACAGGAATGCTGAACACAGAGCCTTGGTCTCGGGAGACAGGAATGCTGAACACAGAGCCTTGGTCTCGGGAGACAGGAATGCTGAACACAGAGCCTTGGTCTCGGGAGACAGGAACGCTGAACACAGAGCCTTGGCCTTGGGAGACAGGAATTCTGAACACAGAGCCTTGGTCTCGGGGGACAGGAACGCTGAACACAGAGCCTTGGTCTTGTGACACAGGAACGACGAACACAGATCCTTGGTCTAGGGGGACAGGAACGCTGAACACAGAGCCTTGGTCTCGGGAGACAGGAACGCTGAACACAGAGCCTTGGTCTCGGGAGACAGGAACGCTGAACACAGAGCCTTGGTCTCGGGAGACAGGAACGCTGAACACAGAGCCTTGGCCTTGGGAGACAGGAATGCTGAACACAGAGCCTTGGTCTCGGTGGACAGGAACGCTGAACACAGAGCCTTGGTCTTGGGACACAGGAACGACGAACACAGAGCCTTGGTCTCGGGGGACAGGAATGCTGAACACAGAGCCTTGGTCTCGGTAGACAGGAACGACGAACACAGAGCCTTGGTCTCGGGAGACAGGAACGCTGAACACAGAGCCTTGGGAGACAGGAACGCTGAACACAGTACCTTGGTCTCGGGAGACAGGAACGCTGAACACAGAGCCTTGGTCTCGGGAGACAGGAATGCCGAGCACAGACCCTTGGCCTTGGGAGACAGGAACGCTGAACACAGAGCCTTGGTCTCGGGAGACAGGAATGCCGAACACAGAACCTTGGTCTTGGGAGACAGGAATGCCGAGCACAGAGCCTTGGCCTTGGAAGACAGGAACACTGAACACAGAGCCTTGGTCTCGGGAGACAGGAACGCTGAACACAGAGCCTTGGTCTCGGGAGACAGGAACGCTGAACACAGAGCCTTGGTCTCGGGAGACAGGAACGCTGAACACAGAGCCTTGGTCTCGGGAGACAGGAACGCTGAACCCAGAGCCTTGGTCTCGGGAGACAGGAACGCTGAACACAGAGCCTTGGGAGACAGGAATGCCTAGCTCAGAGCCTTGGCCTTGGGAAACAGGAACGCTGAACACAGAGCTTTGGTCTCGGGAGACAGGAACGCTGAACACAGAGCCTTGGTCTTGGGAGACAGGAATGCCGAGCACAGAGCCTTGGTCTCGGGGGACAGGAACGCTGAACACAGAGCCTTGGTCTTGGGAGACAGGAACGACAAACACAGAGACTTGGTCTCGGGGGACAGGAATGCTGAACACAGAGCCTTGGTCTCGGGAGACAGGAACGCTGAACACAGATCCTTGGTCTCGGGAGACCGGAACGCTGAACACAGAGCCTTAGTCTAGGGAGACAGGAATGCCGAGCTCAGAGCCTTGGCCTTGGGAGACAGGAACGCTGAACACAGAGCCTTGGTCTCGGGAGACAGGAACGCTGAACACAGAGCCTTGGTCTCCGGAGACAGGAACGCTGAACATAGAGTCTTGGGAGACAGGAATGCCGAGCTCAGAGCCTTGGCCTTGGGAGACAGGAACGCTGAACACAGAGACTTGTACTCGGGAGACAGGAACGCTGAACACAGAGCCTTGGGAGACAGGAATGCCGAGCTCAGAGCCTTTGCCTTGGGAGACAGGAACGCTGAACACAGTGCCTTGGTCTCGGGAGACAGGAACGCTGAACGCACAGCCTTGGTCTCGGGAGACAGGAATGCCGAGCACAGACCCTTGGCCTTGGGAGACAGGAACGCTGAACGCAGAGCCTTGGTCTCGGGGGCAGGAACGCTGAACACAGAGCCTTGTTCTCGGGAGACAGGAACGCTGAACACAGAGCCTTGGTCTCGGGAGACAGGAACGCTGAACACAGAGCCTTGGTCTCGGGAGACAGGAACGCTGAACACAGAGCCTTGGGAGACAGGAATGCCGAACACAGAGCCTTGGTCTCGGGAGACAGGAACGACGAACACAGAGCCTTGGTCTCGGGGGCAGGAACGCTGAACACAGAGCCTTGGTCTCGGGAGACAGGAATGCTGAACACAGAGCCTTGGTCTCGGGAGACAGGAATGCTGAACACAGAGCCGTGGTCTCGGGAGACAGGAACGCCGAACACAGAGCCTTGGGAGACAGGAATGCCGAACACAGTGCCTTGGTCTCGGGAGACAGGAACGACGAACACAGAGCCTTGGTCTCGGGAGACAGGAATGCCGAGCACAGAGCCTTGGCCTTGGGAGACAGGAATGCCGAGCACAGAGCCTTGGTCTCGGGAGACAGGAATGCTGAACACAAGAGCCTTGGCCTTGGGAGACAGGAATGCCGAGCACAGAGCCTGGGTCTCGGGAGACAGGAATGCTGAACACAGAGCCTTGGTCTCGGGAGACAGGAATGCTGAACACAGAGCCTTGGTCTCGGGAGACAGGAATGCTGAACACAGAGCCTTGGTCTCGGGAGACAGGAACGCAGAACACAGAGCCTTGGCCTTGGGAGACAGGAATTCTGAACACAGAGCCTTGGTCTCGGGGGACAGGAACGCTGAACACAGAACCTTGGTCTTGTGACACAGGAACGACGAACACAGAGCCTTGGTCTAGGGGGACAGGAATGCTGAACACAGAGCCTTGGTCTCGGGAGACAGGAACGACGAACACAGAGCCTTGGTCTCGGGAGACAGGAATGCTGAACACAGAGCCTTGGGAGACAGGAATGCCGAGCACAGAGCCTTGGCCTTGGGAGACAGGAACGCTGAACACAGAGCCTTGGTCTCGGGTGACAGGAATGCTGAACACAGAGCCTTGGTCTCGGGAGACAGGAACGCTGAACACAGAGCCTTGGTCGTGGGAGACAGGAATGCCGAGCACAGAGCCTTGGTCTCGGGGGGCAGGAATGCTGAACACAGAGCCTTGGTCTCGGGAGACAGGAACGCTGAACACAGATCCTTGGTCTCGGGAGACCGGAACGCTGAACACAGAGCCTTGGTCTAGGGAGACAGGAATGCCGAGCTCAGAGCCTTGGCCTTGGGAGATAGGAACGCTGAACACAGAGCCTTGATCTCGGGAGACAGGAACGCTGAACACAGAGCCTTGGTCTCCGGAGACAGGAACGCTGAACATAGAGCTTTGGGAGACAGGAATGCCGAGCTCAGAGCCTTGGCCTTGGGAGACAGGAACGCTGAACACAGAGCCTTGGACTCGGGAGACAGGAAAGCTGAACACAGAGCCTTGGTCTCAGGAGACAGGAACGCTGAACACAGTGCCTTGGGAGACAGGAATGCCGAGCACAGAGCCTTGGCCTTGGGAGACAGGAAAGCTGAACACAGAGCCTTGGTCTCGGGAGACAGGAACGCTGAACACAGAGCCTTGGCCTTGGGAGACAGGAAAGCTGAACACAGAGCCTTGGTCTCGGGAGACAGGAACGCTGAACACAGAGACTTGGACTCGGGAGACAGGAACGCTGAACACAGAGCCTTGGGAGACAGGAATGCCGAGCTCAGAGCCTTGGCCTTGGGAGACAGGAACGCTGAACACAGTGCCTTGGCCTTGGGAGACAGGAACGCTGAACGCAGAGCCTTGGTCTCGGGGGCAGAAACGCTGAACACAGAGCCTTGGTCTCGGGGGCAGGAACGCTGAAGACAGAGCCTTGGCCTTTGGAGACAGGAACGCTGAACACAGAGCCTTGGTCTCGGGAGACAGGAACGCTGAAAACAGAGCCTTGGTCTCGGGAGACAGGAATGCTGAAAACAGAGCCTTGGTCTCGGGAGACAGGAACGCTGAACACAGAGCCTTGGTCTCGGGAGACAGGAACGCTGAACACAGAGCCTTGGTCTCGGGAGACAGGAATGCCGAGCACAGACCCTTGGCCTTGGGAGACAGGAACGCTGAACACAGAGCCTTGGTCTCGGGAGACAGGAATGCCGAACACAGAACCTTGGTCTTGGGAGACAGGAATGCCGAGCACAGAGCCTTGGCCTTGGAAGACAGGAACACTGAACACAGAGCCTTGGTCTCGGGAGACAGGAACGCTGAACACAGAGCCTTGGTCTCGGGAGACAGGAACGCTGAACACAGAGCCTTGGTCTCGGGAGACAGGAACGCTGAACACAGAGCCTTGGTCTCGGGAGACAGGAACGCTGAACCCAGAGCCTTGGTCTCGGGAGACAGGAACGCTGAACACAGAGCCTTGGGAGACAGGAATGCCTAGCTCAGAGCCTTGGCCTTGGGAAACAGGAACGCTGAACACAGAGCTTTGGTCTCGGGAGACAGGAACGCTGAACACAGAGCCTTGGTCTTGGGAGACAGGAATGCCGAGCACAGAGCCTTGGTCTCGGGGGACAGGAACGCTGAACACAGAGCCTTGGTCTTGGGAGACAGGAACGACAAACACAGAGACTTGGTCTCGGGGGACAGGAATGCTGAACACAGAGCCTTGGTCTCGGGAGACAGGAACGCTGAACACAGATCCTTGGTCTCGGGAGACCGGAACGCTGAACACAGAGCCTTAGTCTAGGGAGACAGGAATGCCGAGCTCAGAGCCTTGGCCTTGGGAGACAGGAACGCTGAACACAGAGCCTTGGTCTCGGGAGACAGGAACGCTGAACACAGAGCCTTGGTCTCCGGAGACAGGAACGCTGAACATAGAGTCTTGGGAGACAGGAATGCCGAGCTCAGAGCCTTGGCCTTGGGAGACAGGAACGCTGAACACAGAGACTTGTACTCGGGAGACAGGAACGCTGAACACAGAGCCTTGGGAGACAGGAATGCCGAGCTCAGAGCCTTTGCCTTGGGAGACAGGAACGCTGAACACAGTGCCTTGGTCTCGGGAGACAGGAACGCTGAACGCACAGCCTTGGTCTCGGGAGACAGGAATGCCGAGCACAGACCCTTGGCCTTGGGAGACAGGAACGCTGAACGCAGAGCCTTGGTCTCGGGGGCAGGAACGCTGAACACAGAGCCTTGTTCTCGGGAGACAGGAACGCTGAACACAGAGCCTTGGTCTCGGGAGACAGGAACGCTGAACACAGAGCCTTGGTCTCGGGAGACAGGAACGCTGAACACAGAGCCTTGGGAGACAGGAATGCCGAACACAGAGCCTTGGTCTCGGGAGACAGGAACGACGAACACAGAGCCTTGGTCTCGGGGGCAGGAACGCTGAACACAGAGCCTTGGTCTCGGGAGACAGGAATGCTGAACACAGAGCCTTGGTCTCGGGAGACAGGAATGCTGAACACAGAGCCGTGGTCTCGGGAGACAGGAACGCCGAACACAGAGCCTTGGGAGACAGGAATGCCGAACACAGTGCCTTGGTCTCGGGAGACAGGAACGACGAACACAGAGCCTTGGTCTCGGGAGACAGGAATGCCGAGCACAGAGCCTTGGCCTTGGGAGACAGGAATGCCGAGCACAGAGCCTTGGTCTCGGGAGACAGGAATGCTGAACACAAGAGCCTTGGCCTTGGGAGACAGGAATGCCGAGCACAGAGCCTGGGTCTCGGGAGACAGGAATGCTGAACACAGAGCCTTGGTCTCGGGAGACAGGAATGCTGAACACAGAGCCTTGGTCTCGGGAGACAGGAATGCTGAACACAGAGCCTTGGTCTCGGGAGACAGGAACGCAGAACACAGAGCCTTGGCCTTGGGAGACAGGAATTCTGAACACAGAGCCTTGGTCTCGGGGGACAGGAACGCTGAACACAGAGCCTTGGTCTTGGGAGACAGGAACGACAAACACAGAGACTTGGTCTCGGGGGACAGGAATGCTGAACACAGAGCCTTGGTCTCGGGAGACAGGAACGCTGAACACAGATCCTTGGTCTCGGGAGACCGGAACGCTGAACACAGAGCCTTAGTCTAGGGAGACAGGAATGCCGAGCTCAGAGCCTTGGCCTTGGGAGACAGGAACGCTGAACACAGAGCCTTGGTCTCGGGAGACAGGAACGCTGAACACAGAGCCTTGGTCTCCGGAGACAGGAACGCTGAACATAGAGTCTTGGGAGACAGGAATGCCGAGCTCAGAGCCTTGGCCTTGGGAGACAGGAACGCTGAACACAGAGACTTGTACTCGGGAGACAGGAACGCTGAACACAGAGCCTTGGGAGACAGGAATGCCGAGCTCAGAGCCTTTGCCTTGGGAGACAGGAACGCTGAACACAGTGCCTTGGTCTCGGGAGACAGGAACGCTGAACGCACAGCCTTGGTCTCGGGAGACAGGAATGCCGAGCACAGACCCTTGGCCTTGGGAGACAGGAACGCTGAACGCAGAGCCTTGGTCTCGGGGGCAGGAACGCTGAACACAGAGCCTTGTTCTCGGGAGACAGGAACGCTGAACACAGAGCCTTGGTCTCGGGAGACAGGAACGCTGAACACAGAGCCTTGGTCTCGGGAGACAGGAACGCTGAACACAGAGCCTTGGGAGACAGGAATGCCGAACACAGAGCCTTGGTCTCGGGAGACAGGAACGACGAACACAGAGCCTTGGTCTCGGGGGCAGGAACGCTGAACACAGAGCCTTGGTCTCGGGAGACAGGAATGCTGAACACAGAGCCTTGGTCTCGGGAGACAGGAATGCTGAACACAGAGCCGTGGTCTCGGGAGACAGGAACGCCGAACACAGAGCCTTGGGAGACAGGAATGCCGAACACAGTGCCTTGGTCTCGGGAGACAGGAACGACGAACACAGAGCCTTGGTCTCGGGAGACAGGAATGCCGAGCACAGAGCCTTGGCCTTGGGAGACAGGAATGCCGAGCACAGAGCCTTGGTCTCGGGAGACAGGAATGCTGAACACAAGAGCCTTGGCCTTGGGAGACAGGAATGCCGAGCACAGAGCCTGGGTCTCGGGAGACAGGAATGCTGAACACAGAGCCTTGGTCTCGGGAGACAGGAATGCTGAACACAGAGCCTTGGTCTCGGGAGACAGGAATGCTGAACACAGAGCCTTGGTCTCGGGAGACAGGAACGCAGAACACAGAGCCTTGGCCTTGGGAGACAGGAATTCTGAACACAGAGCCTTGGTCTCGGGGGACAGGAACGCTGAACACAGAACCTTGGTCTTGTGACACAGGAACGACGAACACAGAGCCTTGGTCTAGGGGGACAGGAATGCTGAACACAGAGCCTTGGTCTCGGGAGACAGGAACGACGAACACAGAGCCTTGGTCTCGGGAGACAGGAATGCTGAACACAGAGCCTTGGGAGACAGGAATGCCGAGCACAGAGCCTTGGCCTTGGGAGACAGGAACGCTGAACACAGAGCCTTGGTCTCGGGTGACAGGAATGCTGAACACAGAGCCTTGGTCTCGGGAGACAGGAACGCTGAACACAGAGCCTTGGTCGTGGGAGACAGGAATGCCGAGCACAGAGCCTTGGTCTCGGGGGGCAGGAATGCTGAACACAGAGCCTTGGTCTCGGGAGACAGGAACGCTGAACACAGATCCTTGGTCTCGGGAGACCGGAACGCTGAACACAGAGCCTTGGTCTAGGGAGACAGGAATGCCGAGCTCAGAGCCTTGGCCTTGGGAGATAGGAACGCTGAACACAGAGCCTTGATCTCGGGAGACAGGAACGCTGAACACAGAGCCTTGGTCTCCGGAGACAGGAACGCTGAACATAGAGCTTTGGGAGACAGGAATGCCGAGCTCAGAGCCTTGGCCTTGGGAGACAGGAACGCTGAACACAGAGCCTTGGACTCGGGAGACAGGAAAGCTGAACACAGAGCCTTGGTCTCAGGAGACAGGAACGCTGAACACAGTGCCTTGGGAGACAGGAATGCCGAGCACAGAGCCTTGGCCTAGGGAGACAGGAAAGCTGAACACAGAGCCTTGGTCTCGGGAGACAGGAACGCTGAACACAGAGCCTTGGCCTTGGGAGACAGGAAAGCTGAACACAGAGCCTTGGTCTCGGGAGACAGGAACGCTGAACACAGAGACTTGGACTCGGGAGACAGGAACGCTGAACACAGAGCCTTGGGAGACAGGAATGCCGAGCTCAGAGCCTTGGCCTTGGGAGACAGGAACGCTGAACACAGTGCCTTGGCCTTGGGAGACAGGAACGCTGAACGCAGAGCCTTGGTCTCGGGGGCAGAAACGCTGAACACAGAGCCTTGGTCTCGGGGGCAGGAACGCTGAAGACAGAGCCTTGGCCTTTGGAGACAGGAACGCTGAACACAGAGCCTTGGTCTCGGGAGACAGGAACGCTGAAAACAGAGCCTTGGTCTCGGGAGACAGGAATGCTGAAAACAGAGCCTTGGTCTCGGGAGACAGGAACGCTGAACACAGAGCCTTGGTCTCGGGAGACAGGAACGCTGAACACAGAGCCTTGGTCTCGGGAGACAGGAATGCCGAGCACAGACCCTTGGCCTTGGGAGACAGGAACGCTGAACACAGAGCCTTGGTCTCGGGAGACAGGAATGCCGAACACAGAACCTTGGTCTTGGGAGACAGGAATGCCGAGCACAGAGCCTTGGCCTTGGAAGACAGGAACACTGAACACAGAGCCTTGGTCTCGGGAGACAAGAACGCTGAACACAGAGCCTTGGTCTCGGGAGACAGGAACGCTGAACACAGAGCCTTGGTCTCGGGAGACAGGAACGCTGAACACAGAGCCTTGGTCTCGGGAGACAGGAACGCTGAACCCAGAGCCTTGGTCTCGGGAGACAGGAACGCTGAACACAGAGCCTTGGGAGACAGGAATGCCTAGCTCAGAGCCTTGGCCTTGGGAAACAGGAACGCTGAACACAGAGCTTTGGTCTCGGGAGACAGGAACGCTGAACACAGAGCCTTGGTCTTGGGAGACAGGAATGCCGAGCACAGAGCCTTGGTCTCGGGGGACAGGAACGCTGAACACAGAGCCTTGGTCTTGGGAGACAGGAACGACAAACACAGAGACTTGGTCTCGGGGGACAGGAATGCTGAACACAGAGCCTTGGTCTCGGGAGACAGGAACGCTGAACACAGATCCTTGGTCTCGGGAGACCGGAACGCTGAACACAGAGCCTTAGTCTAGGGAGACAGGAATGCCGAGCTCAGAGCCTTGGCCTTGGGAGACAGGAACGCTGAACACAGAGCCTTGGTCTCGGGAGACAGGAACGCTGAACACAGAGCCTTGGTCTCCGGAGACAGGAACGCTGAACATAGAGTCTTGGGAGACAGGAATGCCGAGCTCAGAGCCTTGGCCTTGGGAGACAGGAACGCTGAACACAGAGACTTGTACTCGGGAGACAGGAACGCTGAACACAGAGCCTTGGGAGACAGGAATGCCGAGCTCAGAGCCTTTGCCTTGGGAGACAGGAACGCTGAACACAGTGCCTTGGTCTCGGGAGACAGGAACGCTGAACGCACAGCCTTGGTCTCGGGAGACAGGAATGCCGAGCACAGACCCTTGGCCTTGGGAGACAGGAACGCTGAACGCAGAGCCTTGGTCTCGGGGGCAGGAACGCTGAACACAGAGCCTTGTTCTCGGGAGACAGGAACGCTGAACACAGAGCCTTGGTCTCGGGAGACAGGAACGCTGAACACAGAGCCTTGGTCTCGGGAGACAGGAACGCTGAACACAGAGCCTTGGGAGACAGGAATGCCGAACACAGAGCCTTGGTCTCGGGAGACAGGAACGACGAACACAGAGCCTTGGTCTCGGGGGCAGGAACGCTGAACACAGAGCCTTGGTCTCGGGAGACAGGAATGCTGAACACAGAGCCTTGGTCTCGGGAGACAGGAATGCTGAACACAGAGCCGTGGTCTCGGGAGACAGGAACGCCGAACACAGAGCCTTGGGAGACAGGAATGCCGAACACAGTGCCTTGGTCTCGGGAGACAGGAACGACGAACACAGAGCCTTGGTCTCGGGAGACAGGAATGCCGAGCACAGAGCCTTGGCCTTGGGAGACAGGAATGCCGAGCACAGAGCCTTGGTCTCGGGAGACAGGAATGCTGAACACAAGAGCCTTGGCCTTGGGAGACAGGAATGCCGAGCACAGAGCCTGGGTCTCGGGAGACAGGAATGCTGAACACAGAGCCTTGGTCTCGGGAGACAGGAATGCTGAACACAGAGCCTTGGTCTCGGGAGACAGGAATGCTGAACACAGAGCCTTGGTCTCGGGAGACAGGAACGCAGAACACAGAGCCTTGGCCTTGGGAGACAGGAATTCTGAACACAGAGCCTTGGTCTCGGGGGACAGGAACGCTGAACACAGAACCTTGGTCTTGTGACACAGGAACGACGAACACAGAGCCTTGGTCTAGGGGGACAGGAATGCTGAACACAGAGCCTTGGTCTCGGGAGACAGGAACGACGAACACAGAGCCTTGGTCTCGGGAGACAGGAATGCTGAACACAGAGCCTTGGGAGACAGGAATGCCGAGCACAGAGCCTTGGCCTTGGGAGACAGGAACGCTGAACACAGAGCCTTGGTCTCGGGTGACAGGAATGCTGAACACAGAGCCTTGGTCTCGGGAGACAGGAACGCTGAACACAGAGCCTTGGTCGTGGGAGACAGGAATGCCGAGCACAGAGCCTTGGTCTCGGGGGACAGGAATGCTGAACACAGAGCCTTGGTCTCGGGAGACAGGAACGCTGAACACAGATCCTTGGTCTCGGGAGACCGGAACGCTGAACACAGAGCCTTGGTCTAGGGAGACAGGAATGCCGAGCTCAGAGCCTTGGCCTTGGGAGATAGGAACGCTGAACACAGAGCCTTGATCTCGGGAGACAGGAACGCTGAACACAGAGCCTTGGTCTCCGGAGACAGGAACGCTGAACATAGAGCTTTGGGAGACAGGAATGCCGAGCTCAGAGCCTTGGCCTTGGGAGACAGGAACGCTGAACACAGAGCCTTGGACTCGGGAGACAGGAAAGCTGAACACAGAGCCTTGGTCTCAGGAGACAGGAACGCTGAACACAGTGCCTTGGGAGACAGGAATGCCGAGCACAGAGCCTTGGCCTTGGGAGACAGGAAAGCTGAACACAGAGCCTTGGTCTCGGGAGACAGGAACGCTGAACACAGAGCCTTGGCCTTGGGAGACAGGAAAGCTGAACACAGAGCCTTGGTCTCGGGAGACAGGAACGCTGAACACAGAGACTTGGACTCGGGAGACAGGAACGCTGAACACAGAGCCTTGGGAGACAGGAATGCCGAGCTCAGAGCCTTGGCCTTGGGAGACAGGAACGCTGAACACAGTGCCTTGGCCTTGGGAGACAGGAACGCTGAACGCAGAGCCTTGGTCTCGGGGGCAGAAACGCTGAACACAGAGCCTTGGTCTCGGGGGCAGGAACGCTGAAGACAGAGCCTTGGCCTTTGGAGACAGGAACGCTGAACACAGAGCCTTGGTCTCGGGAGACAGGAACGCTGAAAACAGAGCCTTGGTCTCGGGAGACAGGAATGCTGAAAACAGAGCCTTGGTCTCGGGAGACAGGAATGCTGAACACAGAGCCTTGGTCTCGGGAGACAGGAATGCTGAACACAGAGCCTTGGTCTCGGGAGACAGGAACGATGACACAGAGCCTTGGACTCGGGAGACAGGAACGCTGAACACAGAGCCTTGGTCTCAGGAGACAGGAACGCTGAACACAGTGCCTTGGGAGACAGGAATGCCGAGCACAGAGCCTTGGCCTTGGGAGACAGGAAAGCTGAACACAGAGCCTTGGTCTCGGGAGACAGGAACGCTGAACACAGAGCCTTGGCCTTGGGAGACAGGAAAGCTGAACACAGAGCCTTGGTCTCGGGAGACAGGAACGCTGAACACAGAGACTTGGACTCGGGAGACAGGAACGCTGAACACAGAGCCTTGGGAGACAGGAATGCCGAGCTCAGAGCCTTGGCCTTGGGAGACAGGAACGCTGAACACAGTGCCTTGGCCTTGGGAGACAGGAACGCTGAACGCAGAGCCTTGGTCTCGGGGGCAGGAACGCTGAACACAGAGCCTTGGTCTCGGGGGCAGGAACGCTGAAGACAGAGCCTTGGCCTTTGGAGACAGGAACGCTGAACACAGAGCCTTGGTCTCGGGAGACAGGAACGCTGAAAACAGAGCCTTGGTCTCGGGAGACAGGAATGCTGAAAACAGAGCCTTGGTCTCGGGAGACAGGAATGCTGAACACAGAGCCTTGGTCTCGGGAGACAGGAATGCTGAACACAGAGCCTTGGTCTCGGGAGACAGGAACGATGACACAGAGCCTTGGTCTCGGGAGACAGGAATGCTGAACACAAGAGCCTTGGCCTTGGGAGACAGGAATGCCGAACACAGAGCCTTGGCCTTGGGAGACAGGAATGCCGAGCACAGAGCCTTGATCTCGGGAGACAGGAATGCTGAACACAGAGCCTTGGTCTCGGGAGACAGGAACGCTGAACACAGAGCCTTGGTCTCGGGAGACAGGAACGCTGAACACAGAGCCTTGGCCTTGGGAGACAGGAATTCTGAACACAGAGCCTTGGTCTCGGGGGCAGGAACGCTGAACACAGAGCCTTGGTCTCGGGAGACAGGAACGCTGAACACAGAGCCTTGGTCTCGGGAGACAGGAACGCTGAACACAGAGCCTTGGCCTTGGGAGACAGGAATGCTGAACACAGAGCCTTGGTCTCGGTGGACAGGAACGCTGAACACAGAGCCTTGGTCTCGGGACACAGGAACGACGAACACAGAGCCTTGGTCTCGGGGGACAGGAATGCTGAACACAGAGCCTTGGTCTCGGGAGACAGGAACGACGAACACAGAGCCTTGGTCTCGGGAGACAGGAACGCTGAACACAGAGCCTTGGTCTCGGTAGACAGGAACGACGAACACAGAGCCTTGGTCTCGGGAGACAGGAACGCTGAACACAGAGCCTTGGGAGACAGGAATGCCGAGCACAGAGCCTTGGCCTTGGGAGACAGGAATGCCGAACACAGAGCCTTGGTCTCGGGAGACAGGAACGACGAACACAGAGCCTTGGTCTCGGGAGACAGGAACGCTGAACACAGATCCTTGGTCTCGGGAGACAGGAACGCTGAACACAGAGCCTTGGTCTCGGGAGACAGGAACGCTTAACACAGAGCCTTGGTCTCGGGAGACAGGAACGCTGAACACAGAGCCTTGGTCTCGGGAGACAGGAACGCTGAACCCAGAGCCTTGGTCTCGGGAGACAGGAACGCTGAACACAGAGCCTTGGTCTCGGGAGACAGGAACGCTGAACACAGAGCCTTGGTCTCGGGAGACAGGAACGCTGAACACAGAGCCTTGGTCTCGGGAGACAGGAACGCTGAACCCAGAGCCTTGGGAGACAGGAATGCCTAGCTCAGAGCCTTGGCCTTGGGAAACAGGAACGCTGAACACAGAGCTTTGGTCTCGGGAGACAGGAACGACAAACACAGAGACTTGGTCTCGGGGGACAGGAATGCTGAACACAGAGCCTTGGTCTCGGGAGACAGGAACGCTGAACACAGATCCTTGGTCTCGGGAGACCGGAACGCTGAACACAGAGCCTTGGTCTAGGGAGACAGGAATGCCGAGCTCAGAGCCTTGGCCTTGGGAGACAGGAACGCTGAACACAGAGCCTTGGTCTCGGGAGACAGGAACGCTGAACACAGAGCCTTGGTCTCCGGAGACAGGAACGCTGAACATAGAGTCTTGGGAGACAGGAATGCCGAGCTCAGAGCCTTGGCCTTGGGAGACAAGAACGCTGAACACAGAGCCTTGGACTCGGGAGACAGGAACGCTGAACACAGAGCCTTGGTCTCAGGAGACAGGAACGCTGAACACAGAGCCTTGGGAGACAGGAATGCCGAGCACAGAGCCTTGGCCTTGGGAGACAGGAACGCTGAACACAGAGACTTGTACTCGGGAGACAGGAACGCTGAACACAGAGCCTTGGGAGACAGGAATGCCGAGCTCAGAGCCTTTGCCTTGGGAGACAGGAACGCTGAACACAGTGCCTTGGTCTCGGGAGACAGGAACGCTGAACGCACAGCCTTGGTCTCGGGAGACAGGAATGCCGAGCACAGACCCTTGGCCTTGGGAGACAGGAACGCTGAACGCAGAGCCTTGGTCTCGGGGGCAGGAACGCTGAACACAGAGCCTTGTTCTCGGGAGACAGGAACGCTGAACACAGAGCCTTGGTCTCGGGAGACAGGAACGCTGAACACAGAGCCTTGGTCTCGGGAGACAGGAACGCTGAACACAGAGCCTTGGGAGACAGGAATGCCGAACACAGAGCCTTAGTCTCGGGAGACAGGAACGACGGACACAGAGCCTTGGTCTCGGGGGCAGGAACGCTGAACACAGAGCCTTGGTCTCGGGAGACAGGAATGCTGAACACAGAGCCTTGGTCTCGGGAGACAGGAATGCTGAACACAGAGCCGTGGTCTCGGGAGACAGGAACGCCGAACACAGAGCCTTGGGAGACAGGAATGCCGAACACAGTGCCTTGGTCTCGGGAGACAGGAACGACGAACACAGAGCCTTGGTCTCGGGAGACAGGAATGCCGAGCACAGAGCCTTGGCCTTGGGAGACAGGAATGCCGAGCACAGAGCCTTGGTCTCGGGAGTCAGGAATGCTGAACACAAGAGCCTTGGCCTTGGGAGACAGGAATGCCGAGCACAGAGCCTTGGTCTCGGGAGACAGGAATGCTGAACACAGAGCCTTGGTCTCGGGAGACAGGAATGCTGAACACAGAGCCTTGGTCTCGGGAGACAGGAATGCTGAACACAGAGCCTTGGTCTCGGGAGACAGGAACGCAGAACACAGAGCCTTGGCCTTGGGAGACAGGAATTCTGAACACAGAGCCTTGGTCTCGGGGGACAGGAACGCTGAACACAGAGCCTTGGTCTTGTGACACAGGAACGATGAACACAGAGCCTTGGTCTAGGGGGACAGGAATGCTGAACACAGAGCCTTGGTCTCGGGAGACAGGAACGACGAACACAGAGCCTTGGTCTCGGGAGACAGGAATGCTGAACACAGAGCCTTGGGAGACAGGAATGCCGAGCACAGAGCCTTGGCCTTGGGAGACAGGAACACTGAACACAGAGCCTTGGTCTCGGGTGACAGGAATGCTGAACACAGAGCCTTGGTCTCGGGAGACAGGAACGCTGAACACAGAGCCTTGGTCTTGGGAGACAGGAATGCCGAGCACAGAGCCTTGGTCTCGGGGGACAGGAATGCTGAACACAGAGCCTTGGTCTCGGGAGACAGGAACGCTGAACACAGATCCTTGGTCTCGGGAGACCGGAACGCTGAACACAGAGCCTTGGTCTAGGGAGACAGGAATGCCGAGCTCAGAGCCTTGGCCTTGGGAGATAGGAACGCTGAACACAGAGCCTTGATCTCGGGAGACAGGAACGCTGAACACAGAGCCTTGGTCTCCGGAGACAGGAACGCTGAACATAGAGCTTTGGGAGACAGGAATGCCGAGCTCAGAGCCTTGGCCTTGGGAGACAGGAACGCTGAACACAGAGCCTTGGACTCGGGAGACAGGAACGCTGAACACAGAGCCTTGGTCTCAGGAGACAGGAACGCTGAACACAGTGCCTTGGGAGACAGGAATGCCGAGCACAGAGCCTTGGCCTTGGGAGACAGGAAAGCTGAACACAGAGCCTTGGTCTCGGGAGACAGGAACGCTGAACACAGAGCCTTGGCCTTGGGAGACAGGAAAGCTGAACACAGAGCCTTGGTCTCGGGAGACAGGAACGCTGAACACAGAGACTTGGACTCGGGAGACAGGAACGCTGAACACAGAGCCTTGGGAGACAGGAATGCCGAGCTCAGAGCCTTGGCCTTGGGAGACAGGAACGCTGAACACAGTGCCTTGGCCTTGGGAGACAGGAACGCTGAACGCAGAGCCTTGGTCTCGGGGGCAGGAACGCTGAACACAGAGCCTTGGTCTCGGGGGCAGGAACGCTGAAGACAGAGCCTTGGCCTTTGGAGACAGGAACGCTGAACACAGAGCCTTGGTCTCGGGAGACAGGAACGCTGAAAACAGAGCCTTGGTCTCGGGAGACAGGAATGCTGAAAACAGAGCCTTGGTCTCGGGAGACAGGAATGCTGAACACAGAGCCTTGGTCTCGGGAGACAGGAATGCTGAACACAGAGCCTTGGTCTCGGGAGACAGGAACGATGACACAGAGCCTTGGACTCGGGAGACAGGAACGCTGAACACAGAGCCTTGGTCTCAGGAGACAGGAACGCTGAACACAGTGCCTTGGGAGACAGGAATGCCGAGCACAGAGCCTTGGCCTTGGGAGACAGGAAAGCTGAACACAGAGCCTTGGTCTCGGGAGACAGGAACGCTGAACACAGAGCCTTGGCCTTGGGAGACAGGAAAGCTGAACACAGAGCCTTGGTCTCGGGAGACAGGAACGCTGAACACAGAGACTTGGACTCGGGAGACAGGAACGCTGAACACAGAGCCTTGGGAGACAGGAATGCCGAGCTGAGAGCCTTGGCCTTGGGAGACAGGAACGCTGAACACAGTGCCTTGGCCTTGGGAGACAGGAACGCTGAACGCAGAGCCTTGGTCTCGGGGGCAGGAACGCTGAACACAGAGCCTTGGTCTCGGGGGCAGGAACGCTGAAGACAGAGCCTTGGCCTTTGGAGACAGGAACGCTGAACACAGAGCCTTGGTCTCGGGAGACAGGAACGCTGAAAACAGAGCCTTGGTCTCGGGAGACAGGAATGCTGAAAACAGAGCCTTGGTCTCGGGAGACAGGAATGCTGAACACAGAGCCTTGGTCTCGGGAGACAGGAATGCTGAACACAGAGCCTTGGTCTCGGGAGACAGGAACGATGACACAGAGCCTTGGTCTCGGGAGACAGGAATGCTGAACACAAGAGCCTTGGCCTTGGGAGACAGGAATGCTGAACACAGAGCCTTGGCCTTGGGAGACAGGAATGCCGAGCACAGAGCCTTGATCTCGGGAGACAGGAATGCTGAAAACAGAGCCTTGGTTTCGGGAGACAGGAATGCTGAACACAGAGCCTTGGTCTCGGGAGACAGGAACGCAGAACACAGAGCCTTGGTCTCGGGAGACAGGAACGCTGAACACAGAGCCTTGGCCTTGGGAGACAGGAATTCTGAACACAGAGCCTTGGTCTCGGGGGCAGGAACGCTGAACACAGAGCCTTGGTCTCGGGAGACAGGAACGCTGAACACAGAGCCTTGGTCTCGGGAGACAGGAACGCTGAACACAGAGCCTTGGCCTTGGGAGACAGGAATGCTGAACACAGAGCCTTGGTCTCGGTGGACAGGAACGCTGAACACAGAGCCTTGGTCTCTGGACACAGGAACGACGAACACAGAGCCTTGGTCTCGGGGGACAGGAATGCTGAACACAGAGCCTTGGTCTCGGGAGACAGGAACGACGAACACAGAGCCTTGGTCTCGGGAGACAGGAACGCTGAACACAGAGCCTTGGTCTCGGTAGACAGGAACGACGAACACAGAGCCTTGGTCTCGGGAGACAGGAACGCTGAACACAGAGCCTTGGGAGACAGGAATGCCGAGCACAGAGCCTTGGCCTTGGGAGACAGGAATGCCGAACACAGAGCCTTGGTCTCGGGAGACAGGAACGACGAACACAGAGCCTTGGTCTCGGGAGACAGGAACGCTGAACACAGATCCTTGGTCTCGGGAGACAGGAACGCTGAACACAGAGCCTTGGTCTCGGGAGACAGGAACGCTTAACACAGAGCCTTGGTCTCGGGAGACAGAAACGCTGAACACAGAGCCTTGGTCTCGGGAGACAGGAACGCTGAACACAGAGCCTTGGGAGACTGGAATGCCGAGCTCAGAGCCTTGGCCTTGGGAGACAGGAACGCTGAACACAGAGCCTTGGTCTCGGGAGACAGGAACGCTGAACACAGAGCCTTGGTCTCAGGAGACAGGAACGCTGAACACAGTGCCTTGGGAGTCAGGAATGCCGAGCACAGAGCCTTGGCCTTGGGAGACAGGAACGCTGAACACAGAGCCTTGGTCTCGGGAGACAGGAACGCTGAACACAGTGACTTGGTCTCCGGAGACAGGAACGCTGAACACAGAGCCTTGGGAGACAGGAATGCCGAGCTCAGAGCCTTGGCCTTGGGAGACAGGAACGCTGAACACAGTACCTTGGTCTCGGGAGACAGGAACGCTGAACACAGAGCCTTGGTCTCGGGAGACAGGAATGCTGAGCACAGACCCTTGGCCTTGGGAGACAGGAACGCTGAACACAGAGCCTTGGTCTCGGGAGACAGGAATGCCGAACACAGAACCTTGGTCTTGGGAGACAGGAATGCCGAGCACAGAGCCTTGGCCTTGGAAGACAGGAACACTGAACACAGAGCCTTGGTCTCGGGAGACAGGAACGCTGAACACAGAGCCTTGGTCTCGGGAGACTGGAACGCTGAACACAGAGCCTTGGTCTCGGGAGACAGGAACGCTGAACACAGAGCCTTGGTCTCGGGAGACAGGAACGCTGAACACAGAGCCTTGGGAGACAGGAATGCCTAGCTCAGAGCCTTGGCCTTGGGAGACAGGAACGCTGAACACAGAGCCTTGGTCTCGGGAGACAGGAACGCTGAACACAGAGCCTTGGTCTCAGGAGACAGGAACGCTGAACACAGTGCCTTGGGAGTCAGGAATGCCGAGCACAGAGCCTTGGCCTTGGGAGACAGGAACGCTGAACACAGAGCCTTGGTCTCGGGAGACAGGAACGCTGAACACAGAGCCTTGGTCTCGGGAGACAGGAATGCTGAACACAGAGCCGTGGTCTCGGGAGACAGGACCGCCGAACACAGAGCCTTGGGAGACAGGAATGCCGAACACAGTGCCTTGGTCTCGGGAGACAGGAACGACGAACACAGATCCTTGGTCTCGGGAGACAGGAATGCTGAACACAAGAGCCTTGGCCTTGGGAGACAGGAATGCCGAGCACAGAGCCTTGATCTCGGGAGACAGGAATGCTGAACACAGAGCCTTGGTCTCGGGAGACAGGAATGCTGAACACAGAGCCTTGGTCTCGGGAGACAGGAATGCTGAACACAGAGCCTTGGTCTCGGGAGACAGGAACGCTGAACACAGAGCCTTGGCCTTGGGAGACAGGAATTCTGAACACAGAGCGTTGGTCTCGGGGGACAGGAACGCTGAACACAGAGCCTTGGTCTTGTGACACAGGAACGACGAACACAGAGCCTTGGTCTAGGGGGACAGGAACGCTGAACACAGAGCCTTGGTCTCGGGAGACAGGAACGCTGAACACAGAGCCTTGTTCTCGGGAGACAGGAACGCTGAACACAGAGCCTTGGTCTCGGGAGACAGGAACGCTGAACACAGAGCCTTGGCCTTGGGAGACAGGAATGCTGAACACAGAGCCTTGGTCTCGGTGGACAGGAACGCTGAACACAGAGCCTTGGTCTTGGGACACAGGAACGACGAACACAGAGCCTTGGTCTCGGGGGACAGGAATGCTGAACACAGAGCCTTGGTCTCGGTAGACAGGAACGACGAACACAGAGCCTTGGTCTCGGGAGACAGGAACGCTGAACACAGAGCCTTGGGAGACAGGAACGCTGAACACAGTACCTTGGTCTCGGGAGACAGGAACGCTGAACACAGAGCCTTGGTCTCGGGAGACAGGAATGCCGAGCACAGACCCTTGGCCTTGGGAGACAGGAACGCTGAACACAGAGCCTTGGTCTCGGGAGACAGGAATGCCGAACACAGAACCTTGGTCTTGGGAGACAGGAATGCCGAGCACAGAGCCTTGGCCTTGGAAGACAGGAACACTGAACACAGAGCCTTGGTCTCGGGAGACAGGAACGCTGAACACAGAGCCTTGGTCTCGGGAGACAGGAACGCTGAACACAGAGCCTTGGTCTCGGGAGACAGGAACGCTGAACACAGAGCCTTGGTCTCGGGAGACAGGAACGCTGAACCCAGAGCCTTGGTCTCGGGAGACAGGAACGCTGAACACAGAGCCTTGGGAGACAGGAATGCCTAGCTCAGAGCCTTGGCCTTGGGAAACAGGAACGCTGAACACAGAGCTTTGGTCTCGGGAGACAGGAACGCTGAACACAGAGCCTTGGTCTTGGGAGACAGGAATGCCGAGCACAGAGCCTTGGTCTCGGGGGACAGGAACGCTGAACACAGAGCCTTGGTCTTGGGAGACAGGAACGACAAACACAGAGACTTGGTCTCGGGGGACAGGAATGCTGAACACAGAGCCTTGGTCTCGGGAGACAGGAACGCTGAACACAGATCCTTGGTCTCGGGAGACCGGAACGCTGAACACAGAGCCTTGGTCTAGGGAGACAGGAATGCCGAGCTCAGAGCCTTGGCCTTGGGAGACAGGAACGCTGAACACAGAGCCTTGGTCTCGGGAGACAGGAACGCTGAACACAGAGCCTTGGTCTCCGGAGACAGGAACGCTGAACATAGAGCCTTGGGAGACAGGAATGCCGAGCTCAGAGCCTTGGCCTTGGGAGACAGGAACGCTGAACACAGAGCCTTGGACTCGGGAGACAGGAACGCTGAACACAGAGCCTTGGTCTCAGGAGACAGCAACGCTGAACACAGAGCCTTGGGAGACAGGAATGCCGAGCACAGAGCCTTGGCCTTGGGAGACAGGAACGCTGAACACAGTGCCTTGGTCTCGGGAGACAGGAACGCTGAACGCACAGCCTTGGTCTCGGGAGACAGGAACGCTGAACACAGAGCCTTGGTCTCGGGAGACAGGAACGCTGAACGCAGAGCCTTGGTCTCGGGGGCAGGAACGCTGAACACAGAGCCTTGTTCTCGGGAGACAGGAACGCTGAACACAGTGCCTTGGTCTCGGGAGACAGGAACGCTGAACGCACAGCCTTGGTCTCGGGAGACAGGAATGCCGAGCACAGACCCTTGGCCTTGGGAGACAGGAACGCTGAACGCAGTGCCTTGGTCTCGGGAGGCAGGAACGCTGAACACAGAGCCTTGGTCTCGGGAGACAGGAACGCTGAACACAGAGCCTTGGAGACAGGAATGCCGAACACAGAGCCTTGGTCTCGGGAGACAGGAACGACGAACACAGAGCCTTGGTCTCGGGGGCAGGAACGCTGAACACAGAGCCTTGGTCTCGGGAGACAGGAATGCTGAACACAGAGCCTTGGTCTCGGGAGACAGGAACGCTGAACACAGAGCCTTGATCTCGGGAGACAGGAATGCTGAAAACAGAGCCTTGGTCTCGGGAGACAGGAATGCTGAACACAGAGCCTTGGTCTCGGGAGACAGGAACGCTGAACACAGAGCCTTGGTCTCGGGAGACAGGAACGCTGAACACAGAGCCTTGGCCTTGGGAGACAGGAATTCTGAACACAGAGCCTTGGTCTCGGGGGCAGGAACGCTGAACACAGAGCCTTGGTCTCGGGAGACAGGAACGCTGAACACAGAGCCTTGGTCTCGGGAGACAGGAACGCTGAACACAGAGCCTTGGCCTTGGGAGACAGGAATGCTGAACACAGAGCCTTGGTCTCGGTGGACAGGAACGCTGAACACAGAGCCTTGGTCTCGGGACACAGGAACGACGAACACAGAGCCTTGGTCTCGGGGGACAGGAATGCTGAACACAGAGCCTTGGTCTCGGGAGACAGGAACGACGAACACAGAGCCTTGGTCTCGGGAGACAGGAACGC